>NW_022681453.1:164665781-165201405 GCF_009764315.1 Trachypithecus francoisi
GAGGAGGGGACTAGTGAGAGGCTATTGGATTGTTGGGGCGGATTTCCCCCTTGCTGTTCCCTTGATAGTGAGCGAGTTTTCACGAGATGCGATGGTTTAAAGTGTGTGGCACATCCCCCCACCTCCTGCTCCGCCATATTAAGATGTGCTTGCTTCCCCTTCACCCTCCACTGTGATTCTAAGTTTCTTGAGTTGTACTTCTTACTAAGCCTGTGGAACTGTGAGTCAATTAAACCTCTTTTCTTTGTAAATTACCCAGTCTCAGGTAGTTATTTATAGCAGTGTGAGAGTGGACTAATACATGAAGGTTAACAACAGCTGGCTTTTAAGGGATGTATAAGCAGACTTCGGCATCCGGGTGAGCAGTGGAGCTGAAACCAGATAGAAGAGCAAGTGTGGTATTAGTCAAGTAGATCTAATAAGCAGCCTAATCCAAGGTATAGGCAGGTAGTTAGAAACCAGCATGTCTGTAAGAACCTGAATGATTCAAATAGAGATGTCTGGAATCAAGAAACATCAACAGATAAAGCCAAGGAGCTGTAACTTTCAGACATTCTCATTTGATGCTGTAGTAAGGGCAAAGAGGGAACCTAGTTGGAGTATTTCCCAAATGAGAAGTCAGTCAAGAGGGATAAATGTAATATGGAATATATGCACTTTAGAAATGTTCTGGAAGATTGTGTATATGTTATGTAACAGTTAATCCACTCATTTAATAATAGGTGATTTGTTATTTTGAAGAAATGCATTGTAAGTTATTCTTAAAATAGTGATATGATTTTGATTTGTGACCCTGCCTAAATCTCATGTCTAGTTATAATCCCCAGTGTTGGAGGTGGGACCTGGTGGGAGGTGATTGGATCATGAGGGATTTCAAACTTAGGTGAAAACTCAAAACCAGAGCCACAAATTTGGGAATCACCATTAAAGAAACAGTATTTGGAAGTCTTAAGAATGAAGAAGCTCTGACAAGAATGTGATCTTGGTTAAAACCAGGGGATTTTTCTTTCCTAAACTTTCATTACACCCAAATAGCTCATTGCCCAAGACAGGGGCTAGTACTTAAACCATGTTTAAGAAGCTAACAATGGCTGAACGCAGTGGCTCATGCCTGTAATCCCAGTGCTTTGGGAAGCCAAGGTAGGAGGACCACTTGAGCCCAAAAGCTGAAGACTGCGCAACAGGGGGAGACCCATCTCTACAAAAAAATTTAAAAATTAGCCAGGCATAGTGGTGCATGCCTGTGGTCCCACCTACTCAGGAGGCTGAGGTGGCAGAATCGCTTGAGCCCAGGAGGTCGAGGCTGCAAGTAAGCCATGTCACACCACTACACTACAGCCTGCGTGACAAAGTGAGACCTTATCTAAAAAAAAAAAAAAACAGCAGCAGCTAACAATCAACAAACTAGAAATAGGAAGGAACTTCCTCAACCTAATAAAAACCGTCTATGAAAAACCAACAGCTACATCATACTTAATGATGAAAGATCACGAACAAGACAAGGATGTCTACTCTCACCACTTCTAGTGAACATTGTACTGGAGGTTCTAGTCTGGGCAAGTAAGCAAGAAATAAAAAGCATCCAGACTGGAAAGAAAAAAGTAAAATTATCTCTAGTCACAGGAAATTATCTCTAGCCACTAAAAAACATTAGTGCTAATAAGAAAGTTCAACAAAGTTGTACGATTCAAGAGCAACATATAAAATCACTTGTATTTCTATACATTACCAATAAACAATCTAAAAATAAGAAAATTCCATACACAACAGCATTTAAAAACCTTAGAAATTTAACAAAATTCAAAACTTGTACTCTTGAAACTGTAAGATATGACGAGATTAAGGAACCTTAATAAATGGAAAGCATCCCATGTTCATGGAAAGACTTATTATCAAGATGGCAATATTTCCCAAATTGATCTATTGATTCAATGCAATACCTATTGAAATTGCAACTGTCTTTTTGGCAGACATTGACCCATGGATGCTAAAATATGGGAAGGCAAGTGACTCATAAAAGCCAAAATCTTGAAAAACAAAAACAAACTTGGAAGACTTGCACTTCCCAATTTCAAGCTTACTACTGAAGGAGTGAAGGGTTTGTCATCCCAAGATATAAGTCAGATTGGTACAGTGATTATTTTGAGTTGAAAACATTAGAGAAATAGTAGTTTCCTACAAAGACAGGGGAGCTAACCTGTCTCTTCCCACATATGGCAAGACATAAAGATTCCTCTAGGAGGGGTACCCTCACCATACCAGGGAGAGAAAAATAACCCTTACTTCCAGAGACTTGGAATTGGAAGCTACAACAGACCTGAATAAATATTCTTAAGGAAGTAATCCTTATCTTCTACCTGTTTCACACCCCTCCCCAATATATCTCCTAGTTACTCCCCTAGAAAATTGCCTGCCCCAGCCAGATTTTCTTTGTTCTATCCTTTTTTTCTCAAATTTATCATTCTTAGTCTAAAAAGTATAAAAGCATCTTGCTTTGGTCACTTTTTCAGAATTCAATCTCTTGTGAAGATCATCATGTATATGGAAAACGTACTAAATTTGTATGTTTTTCTCGTTAATCTGCCTGGTGTCAATGTGGTTTCCAGACTCAGCTGAAAAGCCCAGTAAGAGGTTAAAGCAGGGTTGGAAGAGATCTCTGACTCTGTACACTACAAAGCTATAGTTATCAAGACAGCATGGTACTGGCATGGGGACAGACATATAGACCAATGGAATAGAACTGAGAGCCCAGAAATAAACTCTCGCATTTACAGTCAATTGATTCATGATGCCAAGACAATTCAATGGGGGAAAGATTAGTTTTTTCAACAAATGGCACTGGGACAACTGGGTATCTACACGCAATATATATATATAGAAGTTGAAATCCTACTTCATAGCATATACAAAACAAATCAAAATGGATCACAGCCCTAAATGTAAGAGCTAAAACTTTTGCTTGTATTAGTTCCCCAGGGCTAACAAATGACCATAAATTTGGTAGCTTAAAAAACATAAATGTATTCTCCCACAGTTGTGGAGAGTACTAGTCTGAAATCAAGGTGACCTTCTGAACACTAAGGGAAAGTCCTTCCTTGCCTTTTCCAGCATTCTGGGCTCCCAAAGTTCACTGGCTCAGAACTGCATGACTCCAACCTTTGCCTCCATCTTTACACGGCCTTTTCGCCTACTGTCTCTGTCTTCTCTTCTGTTGGGTTCAGGGGGCTTCTGGGCTGACCACACGGAGATTCCTGGACAATGGCACCCCTGGAGAGGGTATGGAAGCTTCTACTCTTTCTGCCATACTTCACCCTATGTATTTCTTCCACCTGTATTGTTTTGTAACATCCTTTAGAATAAATAAGTAAAAATAAAATTTTCCCTGAGTTCTGTGAACTGCTCCACCAAATTAATCAAACCCAAGGAGGGGTTCATGGGAACTCCAATTTATAGCCAGTCATCAGAAGCCCAAGTAAAACAACTTGGGGCTTGCAACTGGCATCTGAAATGGAGGCAGTCTTGTGGGACTGCACTTGTGGATCTGACAATATCTACAGGTAGACAGTGTCAGAACTGAACTGAATGAGAGGACATCTAGCTGGTGTACACTGGAGAATTTGCTGAAGAACTGGTTGGTTCCTTGGTATGTGGGGGAAAACTGAAATGTGACACATTTGCTCACAACAGCATTCTTAGTAGTCACATTACAGTAAGAGAAACTGGGTTTTTTTTTCCCTATATCCTTATCACAAATAAATACTTCTCCAAAAAGGACACACAAATGGCCAATATGCACATGAAAAGATGCTCAACATCATTAGCCATCAAGACTGCAGTAAGATACTACTGCATGGCAAGGTGCAGTGGCTCACACCTGTAATCCTAGCACTTTGGGAGGGTGGGGAGGCGGAGGGCCGCACATCACTTAAGCTCATAAAAGTTCAAGGCCAGCCTGGGCAACATGGTAAAAACCCATCTCTGCCAAAATAAAAAAATTAGCTGTGCATAGTGGCATGTACCTGTAGTCCCAGCTACTTGGGGGGCTGACGCAGGAGGATAACTTGAGCCCAGGAGGTTGAAGCTGCAGTGAGCCATGATCATGCCACTGCACTCCAACCTGGGTGACAAAGTGAGACCCTGTGTCAAAAAAAAATAAAAAGAAAAAGAAGAGATACAACTTCAGACACACTAGGATGGCTATAATTTAAGACAGACAATAATGAGTAGTATTGAGGATGTGGAGAAACTGGAATGCTCATACACTGCTGGGAATGTAAAATGGTGCAGTCACTCTAGAAAACAGAACAGCAGTTCCTCAAAAGGCTAAATACAGAGTTACCATATTACCCAATGATTCCATTCCTATATCCCAGAGAAATGACAACTTATGTCTACATAAAATCTTGTACACAAATGTTTGTATCAGCATTATTCATAACCAAAAAATGTAAACACAAATGTCCATTAACTGATGAGTAGATAAAGAAAATGTGGTATATTCATACAATGGAATACTATTCAGCAATTAAAAATAAATGCCAATACTTGCTACAAAGTGGATGAACCCTGAAAACACACTAAGTGAAACAGGAAAAGTCTACAGAGGCAGAATAGTTGTTGTCAAGAAGCTAGCAAGAATGGAGGTTTGGGGGTTGATAGTTTAGGGGTAAGGGGTTTGTTTTTGTCATAAAATGTTCTAAAGTTGATTTTGGTGGTACTTGCACAGCTTTGTGAATATATTTAAAAACAATGAACTGTACAATTTAAGTTTGCGTGTGAATTACATCTCAATAATGCTGGTTAAAATATAAAAAAGATCAAACTTTTTAATACAGAAATTGTTAAAAAGAAAAGGCTGCCTCTCTATACTAATTTATGCTTCCTTATTATAAAACCTGTATTTCTTTAGTATTTTTGGTAACAGGAAATAAATGTAATGCTTCTCTGTATCCACTCTTATTCTAAGCTTCTGAAACAAGTATTTCTCTACTCAACTGCCTTTTTAAAATATTTTAACTGTCTTGTGCTAGATGTTTTAATATTATCTTTGGCCTTAAATCCTGAGGAATAGAAAATACATACCTTTAAATTTATAAATAGATAAATCCAGATGAGTAAACCCTTACCAATAAGAATGTCAACTTAAATTGACTAGGCAAAAGTAGGCTTTTCACAAAAGTTAATAGGTGTAATAATTCTATCCAGACTCTACTATGTAAGCCAATCAGCATACACATAGAAGAATCCTGTTAACTTTTTTTAAAAATCAGTATCGCATAAGGAGGGTGGATGAATCATTTAATAGCGTAACTAAGGATTGAGGATGAGGGATGGGAATGGAAATTAAACCTAAGATATTTGAAATAGTAAACCATTTCAACTTTACATTGTATACAATATTCCAGTAACAGTTTAAAACATTACTGTTTTAAGTTAACTAGCAATTTCATTAATTTTGGCTTTAAATTTAAGGTATAACTTTGTGACTGATTTGATACGATGTGAACTGCCCATAGGATGCATTATTCAAAACAAAAGACCTAAGCCTGAACCTCCAGGTACAGGATATTTTCCATGGGCATCTCACTCCAGCCCAGAATGAGTACGTTCACTGAATATAAATTTTACATTAGACTAGAAAATTAAAAATGAAATAAGACAAAATGCTGAAAAACTTAATGCATCCCAAATCTAACTATTTGGGTTATCTGCTCTTTAACTACCATAATTAATTTTTTTTTTCTGAGATGGAGTCTCACTCTGTCGCCCAGGCTGGAGCCCAGTGGTGCGATCTAGGCTCATTGCATGCTCTGCCTCCCAGGTTCATGCCATTCTCCTGCCTCAGCCTCCCGAGTAGCTGGGACTACAGGCCCCCACCACCACGCCTGGCTAATTTTTTGTATTTTTAATAGAGACAGGGGTTTCACCGTGTTAGCCAGGATGGTCTCGATCTCCTGACATTGTGATCCGCCCACTTCGGCCTCCCAAAGTGCCGGGATTATAGGCGTGAGCCACCACGCCCGGCCCCATAATCAATGTTTAATTGCATTTTCATAATTTGAATTTACCCTAGCGGAACTATGTAACCAAAAAATTACCAATTATCATACAAATCCAAGACACTCTCAATTGTAGATACAAACAGGTCATTAATATAGCTATGAGAAATATTTTAAGATATACTCACTCTCATTCAAACTTTTGCTTAGTACTTAATATTCTCGATCTGTACTAAAATATTTTATATATGTTCTGATTAACAGCAGTAGCTACCTAACTGGTCTTGGGTGTCCCTGTTTGTCTGCCTTTTGTAATCTATTCTTCCAAAACTTGTAATGGTTATCTAACTTTCAGTGATCACAGACCCCTCTGAGGATCTAATAAAGTTATGAATCCTCTTGAGTAAAATACATACCTGCACATTCTTGCCAAAACCTTCACAGGCCCTATTTTAAGGAGGCCCAGCTCAAATGGCCCATCACTTACCAATGAAGTCCAAACTTCTCAGCCTGGGATTCAAAGTACTTAATGTAGTCACTGTTAACTTAGCTAATTTATCTTCTATCTTTTCCAACTACACACCCCAATCAAGACTACATCCTCATTATCCCAACCACCCTTCCTAGCTTGCCTTCACAGTTCCCTCTTGTTGCTTCCATTGACAACTGCTTGAGACAGAGTCTTTGCTCTGTCACCCAGGCTGGAGTGCAGTGGCGCGATCTCGGCTCACTGCAAGCTCTGCCTCCTGGGTTCACACCATTCTCCTGCCTCAGCCTCCCGAGTAGCGGGGACTACAGGTGCCCGCTACCACGCCCAGCTAATTTTGTGTATTTTTAGTAGAGACGGGGTTTCACCATGTTAGCCAGGATGGTCTCGATCTCCTGACCTTGTGATCCGCCCGTCTTGGCCTCCCAAAGTGCTGGGATTACAGGCTTGAGCCACCACACCCGGCCAGACAATGCTTACTTTCAACAACCACAAATACTTCTGGTGAACCTAAAATACCTCCCCTGCCATGAGGGTTTCCCTCTACTTACAATCAGATTATCTGATCCTTTTGAATTCTGAAACATGTTATCTGTACCTCTTATGGAGCTCACCAGGTTCCATTTTGTATCACAAAAGGTATCCAAAAAGTGAGGAAACACAGAACTTGTTTTTGAACTGTATGTTACATTTTCAAATAATATGCTCTATATGTTTTCCTTCAGCCTCTATAAGCCTCTTCATGTGATGTATCTCACCCTACATCTATGTGTGTTTTTTCCCCCTCTTCTAAGATCTGTAAGAGTAGAGACAGTACCTTCTTCACCCTTGTATCCCGTCATCTCCAGCACAAAACAGGAAGACACGCCAGGCGTGGTGGCTCATGCCTGTAATCCCAGCATTTTGGGAGGCCAAGGCAGGCGGATCATGAGGTCACGAGACTGAGACCATCCTGGCCAACATAGTGAAACCCGTATCTACCAAAAATACAAAAGTTAGCTGGGTGTGGTGATGGGCGCCTGTAGTCCCAGCTACTAGGGAGGCTGAGGCAGAATTGCTTGAACCAGGGAGGCGGAGGTTGCAGTGAGCCAAGATTGCACCACTGCACTCCAGCCTGGTGACAGAGTGAGACTCTGTCTCAACAACAACAACAACAACAACAACAAACAAAACAGGAAGACACCTGCTACATACAGTACCTGAGTATCTGGGTATCAGTGTTCTTCTTCAGGTATTTCATGCATTCTGTATACCCTATTGCAAGATTTCCCAAGAACCATCATTTTTTTGTGTTTTTTTCCTCAAAGATCAAACAATGCTCTACTCTTAGTGTGTACTTCATCAAATAAGAACTTATTAACTATCCAAAATAGTGGTTAAGTTACTCACATCCATCCAACACCTTTCTCACTGATATATGTCAACCTTGTTTAAAAAAACAAACAAAAAAATCCCAACACCTTAAACATATCAATCCTCACCATAAACCCATAAGGGAGCACACAAAGATGGCTCCTACACACAAATGATCCAAATGTAAAATTTATTACCCTTTAGTACTGCTGCAAACAAAGTTCATAAAACAAATTCCAAAAACAGAAATAAATACTATCCCAGATTACACATATGCATACTACAGAAGGCAGTGAGATAACCTGAATACAGAACTTTTTTTAGGCTTCCTAAACATGATACAGAAGTTTATGACTAACAGATTCACGCTACAACATGGACGAACCTTAAAAATATGCTAAGCGAATGAGACACAAAAGGCCACATACTGTATGATTCCATTTATCTGAGATATCCAGAATAGGCAGAGAGACACAAAGTAGATTAGTGGCTGCCAGGGCTGGGAGAAGGGGAAAATAGAGAGTAATAGCTAATGGGTATGGGGTTTCTTTTTGGCAATGATAAAAATATTTTGGAATTGGAGGGCGATAATGGTTGCACCGTTTGGTGAACATACTAAAAACCACTCAACTGTACCCTTGATTAAGAGGGTGAACTTTATGACATGTAAGCTTTATTTCTATTTTTAAGGCGTGTTTTGAGCACGCTGGCTGTTTTATCTAGAAGAAAACTGTATTTAATGGGAATCTTATTTTGTAGTGTTGTCTTTTCAAACTGATCTAAACCAGCAGTTATAAACTGGCTCCTTACTAGTCCCTTTTTAAAATCGAAGCATTAATTGTTGTCAACAGTAGCTATCGACTTGTCAACGTTTACAAATACCTGTGGAGAGAGGTTTTGTCTAGCAATCTGGATTTCTGGCTTCCCAAAAAAAAAAAAAAAAATGGAGTTATAAAAATGCTAGGCACACCAGCACTGCAACAATGCCTTGGAGCTAGGCAGCACTAACATACTTGTCCCTATTTGCCATGATGTCCACCACTCCCTATTGTCTTCTAAACACTGAAGCCCAATGTCAATTACCGTTTAGCTTACTGGCTGTGAGTCTGTGATCCCTAAACAATGACCTTCTACCCTTTTTATTAGGCTGTACTGCTGGTAAATTAAAATGTAATAATGGATGGTTACATTTTAACATACCAACTGCAAGAATAAAAACCGTAACACTGATATCTGTTAGAAAAAAAACCTGCAATTGTCACAAATTTATTCAAACTAAAGTGAAATTCAAGGAAAAAATGTGTCCATTTCTATAAACAGAAAACAAATTATTTTCGGTTTACAATTAAAAATCATTTTCATCCACTCATAGTCAGAAAGTAATGCAGTAATAACTTCCTACCCCCATAATTAGGTGGTGGCACAAAATGAGAGAAAAGTATGCAGCTGGAAACTATCATTCTTAGCAAACTATCACAAGAACAGAAAACCAAACACCGCATGTTCTCACTCATAGGTGGGAACTGAACAATGAGATCACTTGGACTCAGGAAGGGGAACATCACACACCGGGGCCTATCATCGGGAGGGGGGAGGGGGGAGGGATTGCATTGGGAATTATACCTGATATAAATGATGAACTGATGGGTGCTGAGTTGATGGGTGCAGCACACCAACATGGCACAAGTATACATATGTAACAAACCTGCACGTTATGCACATGTACCCTAGAACTTAAAGTATAATAATAATAATAATAAAATTAAAATAAATAAATAAATAAATACACTTTTCAAAGGAGAAAATTATCTTATTCAAATTGATCAGCTTTATAAGAACAAACTGCTTTACTTACTGATTTTATGTTTAAACCATCTAAAACCCTCCTGATGCTTAAATGCACAAAGAAAAACAACCCCTTTGCATTTGTAGCTTGTATGTATTAAACTGTATTTTACAAAGCCAGAAGAAAACAAAATACAACGTGAATAGCGAAACAGACCTAGAAAAGTACATTCTACTACTTCCTATGTCAAGTGTATATACGGCTTTTGAGCTAAAAGCTATGGCAAGTACCATTCAGCTTTAGAAATCTGTATGTCCTTATCTGTATCGTCTCCATTACTTCAAACAAAATAATCTAGCTGACCCGCTTTTCCTGTAGATGGGAAAGTATAAGAGTATTTGCTTTCCATTTCATTTTTACCATCATTTCCAATGGCTAATAAAACATCAACATATAAGATGACCTCTAAAAACAGCTATTCCCTTTAAATTAGGCAAAACCAAACTTATTTCTCAAAGTCTTCCAAAAGCGAGACCAGATGAACCAATTACTTAGTAGTTTAAAGGTAAACCTCAATGTTCTTTCTCCCCGAACCATTAAGCTTACAGGTGACTGTTTTTATTTTTTGGGGGGATGGAGTCCCGCTCTGTCACCCAGGCTGGAGTGCAGTGGCACGACCTCTGCTCACTGCAACCTCCGTGTCCTGGGTTCAATAGATTCTCCTGCTGCAGCCTCCAGAGTAGCTGGGATTACAGGTGTGTGCCACCACACCCGACTAATTTTTGTATTTTTAAGAGAAACGACGTTTCACCATGTTGGCCAGGCTGGTCTTGAACTCCTGACCTCAAGAGATCCGCCCGCCTCAGCCTCCCAAAGTGTTGGGATTACAGGTGTGAGCCACCACGTCTGTCTGCAAGTGGCATCTTAAAGCTCAATATTACCACTGAATATTAATGGATATACATAAGACTGGAATGGCATCACAATTTTCTCACAATTGCAATTCCAAAATAAAATCCAGTTGTACCTTTGCTTAACACAATCCTGTTTCTGTTAAAACTTGATGGTGAATCAAATATGAGGCTCTCCTAAAAGTTCACCAAATTTCTAATGCACGCAGTAATCTAAATCACAACAACTTTTTCAAAAATGCAGGACTAGAAACAAAGGAAAACATCGATCAGTCATTACTTCAACCACTAACAATGGAAGCACAAAGTGCGGTACTGGAAAACCCAGACTTCGAGTTTCACACTGTTAACAGTGTAAGATGCACGGCCTGTACTGGAATTAGCAGAAATGGTTTCTGCTGTAACTGTGCTTTACCTGCTATTCTCTTAACACTGCTGTCCAGTAGAACTATCTGAAATGAGATAAATGTTCTATGTCTGTCCTATTCAGTACAATAGCCCATAGCTACATGTGACTACTGAGCACTTAAAACGTGGCTAGCAAAACTAAGGAAATTGGTTTAATTTTAATTAAATTGCTACATGTGGCTAGTGGGTCTTTTATAGGACAGAAGAGTTGTATAATGTGAAATACAAAGTATAAACTGTATTGACTAAACTGTAGACTTTTTCAAAATATCATGCCCTGATGTTAACACCAGGCAAGACCATTCCGATACCAAATGATACATAAGGTCAGCGATCAGCCTAAACATAAAATAAAATTCACTTATGAAATGAGAATTCCTGATATTACTTAGTTTCAGAATTGAAGGTGCAATATTTACTAAGTAATATAAAAAATACGTCTCAGGTTCTTCCCCAGTGTTTTTGCAAACGGGGTGCTCACTTTCAAAATAGTTGCCCAAAACATGCAAGTTATTTTCCCTTCAAATCTGTTCAACATCTTCCGTTCAGGAAAACAAATGGCAAAAATAAGTTCTCAACACTAGTAAGTGTGCTGTGACAAACGAATGTGTAAATGTCACACATTAATTTTCCTTTTCCTTAAAAGAGGGTAAAAATGTTTGGCAGCGTCCGGATCTTTCCAAATGTTTAGGTGTACCAATCATTCAGATACAGTTGCGATTTCGTTACTGGATACAAAGTACTTTTTCAGTTCCAGAGAGTTACAAGTCTTTTTGACACAGGTATTCTTTGACCAGCTCTTCAGACTATGTCAAGAAAAGTAACAAGATGGTGCACAAAATGTCAAAAGAAAACAAGTCTGGAAACTTGAATTGAGTAACTAGTGGCTAAGCGGAATCAATTGCCTTTAACCGGGAGAGAGAGTCCCTCGCACTACTCAGCCAAGCAAACAGAACAAGGTCGTGACCCTGGGTCACGACCGCCAGCACCGCTCCCGCCCGGCAGCGGGAAGCCACCTGTTAGGCCCGAGCCTCACCTGGCAGGAAAGAGGAAGCGCTTGCCCGGCAGCTCGCTCGACCCGAGGGCGGTGAGCGTGGAACCCGCCCCTCTTGCTGCAGCGGCTAGACCCCCGGCGACACGTGGGCTTCACCCGGGCCCCGGCGGCTCTGACAGGCGGGTCGCCCGCGGACCCCGGCCCGCCGCCTCGCGCCGGTCCCCGGGGCAGGACCCCCGTTTCCCTCGCAACCACCCCGCCGAGCGGGCGCCCAGTCGGGCCACCCCGCCAGTCCGCCCTGTTTCCTTTCCTTCCCGGAGGGCGCGATCCCGCCCTGCAGCCCCTCACCTACCTGGTCGCGGAGTTTGAGGAACGCCATGGCGGTCGCCTCCGCGCCCACTCCAGCCTCCGCCGCCGCCTCCGCCGCCGCCGCCCGGCCCACCGCTCCCGCCCTAGTAGCCTTGGCCGCTGCCCGGGACCAGCGGGTCGGCGGCCGACTGCGCTGAGAAGACCGCGGGCAGGGGGCGGCACCGCCTCCCCGGCCGCCCGCCGCCGCCGAGAGGTGAGAAGCCCGGCCGGTCCCGCCTCCTCCTCTGAGGACTCCCCGCCCTCTTCCTTCCTTTCTTTCTCCTTCCCTCTGCTGCCTCCCGGAGCAGCCCTAACCGCCGCTGCCGCCGCCGCCTCCTCACGCCCCCTTCCCGAAATACCCTGGCAGCCCCCGCGGCCGCGCCGTTCCAGCCCGCGGCAGCGGCGGCATCCAAACTCCACAATATTACCACCACCGCCCGCCGCGATTGGCGGCCGCGCGGGGGAGAGGCCAGAGTAAGCCGAGCGCCCATTGGCCACGCCGCCGCGCTCGCTGGTGCCCCCCGCCTCCCGCGGAGGGAGGGGCGGGCGGAGGAAGCCGCAAGGGTGGGCGCGGAGCCGCGGCGCGGGCGGGGCGGGGGAGTCGGCAGGGGCGCGGGCCGGGGGAGGGCGGCCAGGTGTCCCGGCTCCCAGGCGCGCGCCTCAGGCGTGGTGGGCGGAGCCCGGGGCGTAGGTGGCGGCGGGAGGTGGGGAACGGCCCCGGACTCGCACGTGGAGGTGGAGCGCGGACGCCTCCCTCTGCCAGGGCAAGACTAAGGAGCTGGGTGAGGGACCGGAAGGGCTGGAAGGGGTGGGCACCTGGGGGCTGCGGCGAGTGGCGATGGGTGAGCTGGACTTGCACGTGGAGAAAGCGTGAGAATGCGTCCCTGGGTTTGGAGAGGGTGGGGAGCCAAGGAGTGGGATGAGCGGTGGTCACGGAATGGGGGGCGCTGCTGTACTCCACGGGGGCTGCAGACCGAGACCGGGTGAGGGGCGGGGGTGATGCTGGCACTCTGGACGGAAGGGCGTCGTCTTCGCAGCCGAACAGGTTGTGGACGCCCAATCCTTTTTCTACCCGCAGTCCCAATCTGAAGCTAAGCTATGTGGTTTTCCCTTGAAAGCTCCCCAGCCAGGCTTGCTGCCTCCACCCCCTTCTTTCGCATCTGAAGGATTTTGCCTCCCACTCGAGAGAAATCAATTTTCTTAAACAACAACAACAAAAAAGATGTGCAGGATTTCTAATAAATAGCATCCTTGGATGGAGGAGAAGAGGAATGACTCCCTCACCCTGCCACACACACCCCCACGCCACCCCGCAGCTCTGAAACGGCTTTTCTTTCTTAGGCAGCCGCACGCTGTTGCCATTCCAGGCTCGTGTGGGAGAAGATTGTTGTGCGCCTGGGTCTGTCCGCCCGGGCGGCTCCAGCCTCTGGTTTATACAAGGTGCAGATGGTTAAAACACAAACGTGTGACGTCAGGCTCGGTTTTTAAAAGTCCCTTCTACCCCCTACATCAGTTGTGTCTCTTGGGATGGACTTTATTTAGAAAATCGATTCGAGCCTAATGGCAGCCTAGAGAAATGGAGATCTTCGTCAGGACTATCAGATTATTGTAATGCTGCACTTACAACAAAAAACTTAGCTTTAGCCATGCAAAAAAAAAAAAAAGAAGAAAGAAAGAAAATAGAGTGCAAGATCAAAAACACACCTGGTTAACTGATAGTACGACTCTTCCCAATTTTCTTTGACATATCCATGCCATGGTTCCATTGAAGCAATTTCTTACCTAAAATTACGTCCCTCGTCATATTTTCTACTTAAAATGGAAGAATTCTCATAACTGTGATCTAACCGTCATAATGAGGCTAAAAAGGAAATCAAACTGCTCTTGCTTTGCATTCTCTTCAGTAGCTCCTTTCCCCTTTATTTCAACTCCAGCAGATAAAATAGAGATACTATTTGTCACCCAACCCCTCCTTATCAGTTTATTGAGGATGAATGAGTTAATGTCGTGAAAGCATTTGAGTTCTCCAAAACAAAGGTGTTGTGATAATATTACTAGAGTACTTTGTGACTACAAATTAGCTTCGTAAATAATTACCCATGTGCCATATCCAATCGAGTTCTATCTTAGTCTAGGAGTGTTAGGATTTACCCTCATTTATGAGTAAGCCTGTTAAGCACTATGGATGTTGAGCCAGGAATTAATATATCCCTCCTCTTTCCCCCAAATAATCTCTCCTCTAGGTTAAAGTTCTAGAATTTAAAAACACAATGTGAACCTGATTAGGAACATGGCAAAGATGATTTTTTGGGAGAATGTAAGTGTGTTTGAGAGTATGAATTTATGGACTGAATATGCATTTTAATAGATTTTGTGATTGAAGCTAATGAAACGTAGAGGGCTCTTTTGAAATTTCCTAATTAACAGTAATTAATGAAAATGTTTTATGATGCACCATCTGCATTATAGTAGGCATGCAGCTCTCCTTATAGATGATGCTTCACACATCCCTGGGTTCTCACCCTTCTGCACCGTGAACACCATTTAATTTCTCTTGTGTCTCAGTTTCAACATTCGTAAAAAACTAAGCTTAACATTTCCTGGTGTACTCATCTCACACCGTCAGATAAGATAATGATATTAAAGGCTTTGGAAAACTCTGAAGGACCATTACACTATATTATTATTATGACAGCAACTACAGGGTACTTCAAAAAGTTTGTGGGAAAAAGAATTAAAGGTTAAAATTAAAATGTAAACTTTATTTCTCAACATAAGATTTGTCAAGTTCAAGATGAAAAGCAGTGATACCAACCATTTAGTTCATCCTTAAAGAACTGAGGGTCCTGGGAATTTAGCCATGTCAATGCAGTCTTTTTTATATTAATAATGTAATATTAATAACAGAAGAAAAATGCATGCCTTTTAAAGAATTGTTAAGATTAGGAAACAAAAATAAGTCAGAAGGAGCCAAATTAGAAGTATGAGGTGGATGCCTAATAGTTTTCCATCAAAATCCTAACAAAATTGCCCTCATTTGTTGAGAGGAATGAGCAGGAGCAGCATTATGTTGGAGAAGGACTCTCTAGTGAAGCTTTATCGAGCATTTTCCTGCTAAAGCTTTGACTAACTTTCTCAAAAACACTTTCGTATTATGCAGATGTTATTGTTCATTGTCCCGCTATAAAGTCAAGCAAAATGTGTTGAACATCCCAAAAGACGGTTGCCATGACCTTTGTTCTTGACTGATCTGCTTTTGCTTTGGCTGGACCCTGCCATCTCTTGGTAGCCACTACTTTGATGGTGCTTTGTCTTCAGGATCATAATGGTAGGGCCATGTTTCATCTGTTAGAATTATTTGAAGGAGTGTAGGAGTGTTTTAGGGTCTCGACCCTACTCATTTAAAATTTCTATTGAAAGCCTTTCTCTTGCCTGAAACTGATCTGGGCCCAATGGTTTGGGTACCCATTTAGTTGGAAGTTTGGTGAACTTTAATTTTTCAGTCAGAATTATGTAAGCTGAACCAATTGAGATGTCTGTGGTGTTGGCTCTGGTTCGTGCGGTTAATCAGTCTTCTTCAATTAGGGTACAAACAAGGTATTTTGCTCACAAATTGATGTTGGTGGTCTGCCACTGTGGGCTTTATGTTTGACATTGTCTTGTCCCTTCTTCAAATTAGTTATCCATTTGTAAACTGCTTATTTTTTGGGGGGGGGTGTGGGCATTGTCCCCAAAACCTATTCATAAAGCATCAATGATTTCTCCATTCTTCCACCCAAGCTTCACCATTAATTTGATGTTTGTTCTTGCCTCAATTTTAACAGATTCATGTTGTTCTGATAGGGGCTCTTTTCAAACTGATGTCTTATCCTTCTTAGTGCTCCAAACTGTATCCTGTTCAGATACATTATAACTAGTTAATATTAAGTTTATGTTGGTAGAAAAAAATTGAAATCCAGCAAGATGTAGTGACTTGTGGCTGTAATCCCAGCACTTTGGAAGGCCAAGACAGGTGGATCACTTGAGCCCGGAAGTTTGAGAACAGCCTGGCCAATGTGGCCAAAGCCTGTTTCTACCAAAATTACGAAAATTAGCCAGGTGTGGCGGCGCGTGCCTGTAATACCAATAATTTGGGTGGCTGAGGCACAAGAATCACTTGAGCCTGGGAGGCAGAAATTGCAGTGAGCCAAGATGGCATCACTGCACAATAATCTGGGCAATGGAGCAAGACTCTGTCTCAAAAAGGAAAAAAAAAAAAAAAGGAATAATTAAAATCCATGCATATTTTTTAATAATATGCATTTTCCATGAACTTTTTGAACACCCCTTGTACATTTTCATAGCTGCTGAAAAAAATAGGAAAAAAGTCTATACAACCAGGTGCAGTAGCTCATGCCTGTGATTCCAGCACTTTGGGAGGCCAAGGTGGGCAGATAACTTGAGGCCAGGAGTTTGAGACCAGCCTGGCCAACATGGTGAAACCCTATCTCTACTAAAAATATAAAAATGAACTGGGTGTGGTGGCACATGCCTGTAATCCCAGCTACTCAGGAGGCTGAGGCACGAGAATTGCTTGAACCTGGGAGGCGGAGGCTGCGGTGAGCTGAGATCGTGCCACTGCACACCAGCCTGTGTGACATCTAAGACTCTGTCTCATAAAATAAAAAAGAAAACAAAACAAAAAACTGTGCAGTTGAGCCAAAACAAGGTTCATGTTCAAATTCTAATTTTTAAAAAATCTTCATTATAAGGCTATTCCTGCTTGTAATTAACTGTTTACATATTAGGGAAATTCTTAGCACCAAAAAAAAAACCGTATCATTGAAGCCAATGGGGCCAGGAACTTAATTGTTGCCAGTAATCAATCAATTTTTCTCTCTTGTTTTCCACGTCTCTTTCTTTCTCTATTACTACAGCCAGTAGCTCCACTGACACACTTTAAGTACTCTGCAGTGATAAAAAGAAAAGAGTCAATATTCCTGATACATCTGAAGAAATGACTAATTGGTTGGACTAGACTCAGGTGCTCATGCCTCAGCCAATCACTACTGCAAGGTCTTGGAGTTGATGACAGTCTCCATTCAAAATGCATGTCCAAAATGATAGAAGGAAAGATATTATACAGATGTGACCACCAGGGCATTTGCTGTGAGCTAGGCTGCCACACCAAATTTTATTTACTGTTCTACTACTGTTTTTACTGTTGGGCACTTGCACAGCACCTTATATGCTTACTTCATTTAAATTTTTTATTAACCTTTTTATGTTGGGAACTGGAGCCCAAAGAAATTGTGTGTTCCCAAAGTTACCCAACTAATCAATGGCAGAGCCTGGATGCATAAGGACTTTGAAAGCCAAAAGAGCAGCTTATGTGGTAGGAAATAGATAAACATTTAAGGCTTTTTAGGCAGATAATCCTATCTTATGAAAATGCGTATAATAGACTAACAAAGCAGCAAAAGGGCAAAACACAGTGGCTCACACCTATAATCCCAGCACTTTGGGAGGCCAAGGAAGGAGGACTGCTTAAAGCCAGGAGTTCAAGACCATCCTGAGCAGCATAGCAAGACCTCATCTCTACTAAGAATAAAAGTTACCTGGGCATGGTGGCACATATCCATAATCCTAGCTGCTTGGGAGACTGAAGTGGGAGGATCCCTTGAGCCCAGAACTTCAAGGCTGAGCAATGAGCTGTGATTATCCCAGTGCATTCCAGCCAGGATGACAGAGCAAGACTGCATCTCAAAAGAAAAGAAAGAAAGAAAGAAAAAAGGCAGCAAAGGTAAGTTCAGAGACCCAGAGGCTGGAAGTAGAAGGTCCAACATATATCTAAAAGAGTTTCAGGAGGAGAGAAGGAAGGAGAGGTGATCTCCAGAGATGATATCTGAGAAATTTTCAGACTTGAAAAATGTGAGTTGTCAGATCAAAAGAGTACGCTGTCTCAAGCAGAATAAATTTTAGAAATTGAGACCTGTACATAGTAGTGAAATTAAAGAATACCAAACATAACAAAATTATGTTAAAAGTTCCCACTGAGAAAAGTCAAATTACCCTAACAGAAATGACTATCATCATGTCAGCAGATTTGTCAGCAACAGTTGGTGACAGAAGATGATGGAAAATATTTTCAAAGTGTTAACAGACCAAAACTGAGAAACTAGAATTCTATACCTAGCTAAACCATCTTTCAAGAGAAAGGACAAAATAAACACATTTTCAAAATTTAGGATGCACACATACTCATTGAAAGAAGTCCTAGGGAATATACTCTAACAAGAAAAAAGCTGAACCCTAAAGAAAAAAATTAACAAATTAGCAAATATCTTGGTTAATATGAATCAGTAGTATGTTTTTACGTGCTAGTATTTTGGAATTTTAAAACCAGGTGAAATTAAAATATCTATTAAAATGTGGTAGATGATGGTAGGAGGGAGTTCTGAGCTAAAATATTCTAGAGTTATTTTATTCAAAGGCAATGAAATATTCCTTCACTTTAGACTTTGACACGTTATTATATTGGTTAAAGTTCTTTGTTGTAAACAACAGAGTCCATGCAGGAATTTTAAAAATTTGTAACAAAATTATTGAGAGAGCTGGTAAAACAATCCTGGGCTAAACTTCTAGAAAAATGCGTGAAACCATGCCAGAACTAACTGGCATGCTGTTCCCATCAAACTCCAAATATGAGGAGCTCAACTTTTCTTCATTTGCTCCTGCTCCCAGGATCAGTGTCAATTCTGTGTCTGGAACTTGATCTTGTAGCCAGGAGAGTAGTAACTGTCTGAAGAGCTTGTATCCTCACATTCCTTACATTTCCATGGGTACATCTAGTAAGTAGAGCCTATGTCACAGGCCTGCATTCCAACTTCATGAGAGGCAGGAAATTTGAGTTCTCAATTCTATCCTGGGTAGGTAGAACCTATAATCAGAAAAGTATCCCAAATATAGGAAGGTTAAACATTTAAAGGTATTCACCAAAATAAGAGAAATAGAATGTGGAACTTTCAAACCTATAGAGAAAAAACTTAGTTAATGGAATAGTAGGCAAAAGAGATAAAGAGAGGCAAATTAACAGCATGATAAATAGGCAACTCAAATGAGATTGTACAAGGAAGTCTAACGATTTTGTTAATCACAATAAATATAAATGGATTTGACCTATCTATAAAAAAATGAGACTGGGTTTGCAGTCAGACTGGGTTTCTTAAAAAAACAGCTATTTGCAAGATATATAGTTAAAACATATTGCAAAAGTTTAGGGAAAGGATTTAAAAAGAACTGTATACCAAGAAAATATTAATCAAAAAATTATTCATCTAATAACAATATCAGACATAAGAATTTAAGGCAAAAAGGATTTATAGGAATTAACAAGTAATGTGTAGTCATAAAAGGAACTATCCACCAAAAAGATAAACAGCCACCATGTAGTCATGAATTTGTATGCATTTAACCACTTTAAGCAAAATTTGCTGAAACTGTGTAGAGTAATTGGCAAATGCCCGATTAAAAACAGGCCAGGTGTGGTGGCTCATGCCTGTAATCCTAGCACTTTGGGAGGCCGAGGCTGGCAGAGCACTTGAGGTCAGGAGTTCAAGACCAGCCTGGTCGACAAGGCAAAACCCCCTCTCTACTAAAAGTACAAAAATTAGTTGGGTGTGGTGGCACATGCCTGTAATCCCAGCTGGAGGCTGAGGAAGAAGAATCACTTGAACCCAGGAGGTGGAGGTTGCAGTGAGCTGAGAGAAACAGACGACAGGGTTGAATGCCATAAAATCAATAAGCTTGATATTATGTGAGAATATATGCACACACACATATGTAATCAATAGTTCACACCACTCCCCAAGACACTATGTCCAGCCATCTTAGAGGTGAATTTTACCAAACGTGACCTTTTCTTTGTTTTGTTTCACAAATAGAAGCTAACATCAACTGTGTTAACACGAATATTCGTGATGCAGCAAATGCTTCTCAGATACCTTTTATTTCAGCCCAACCCTCTGACATCCAGGTACAGTTGTTTTAAAAATAGGGCCATTCAGAACCATTTCATTTATTCAAAAGCTTTTTCAAGAGGATCTCTGCTTAAGTACTACAAGTATCTCTCTGCTGCTGACATCTTTTCTGTGGTTGAAGTAGATGAAAAATATAAATAATAGACTATAAGAATAATATGCAACAATTGTATACATAGTATAATATAAACTCTAAAAAATAAACAAAAATAAGCAAACATCTATGAATAGGAAAAAACTAAAGACCAGAAGACAGTATACCATAATATTAAATGAAATTATGTTTGACAGAAGTATGAGTCATTTCTTCATTTATCTGTATTTTGCACGTTTAGTGAGAAATCATTAGTTTCCAAATATGTTGACATTTTATATAAACTTAAATTTTAATAATTATATTGCCACATTGTAATAAAAAAAGATATGATACACAGTGAAAATAACCATCAGAATGGTGAAAGAAATTCTCACTGTATCGATAAGTACATTGTTTATAAATGAACTAGACAACTACACTAAAAGGTAGATATTATCAGACTGAATACAAGATATACACCTGAGATTCAAGGACATAAGTAGGTTGAAAGTGAAAGATGGAAAAGATACATTATGCAAACAGTAACCATAAGAGGTCTGAAGTGGCTACATTAATATCAAAATAGTAAACTAAACTCAAGAAATATTACTGGAGACATTTTGATAAGGAGGCAATACATCTAGAATAATAAATGTTATATAAGAACTGACCTCCAAAATAAACAGATGAAACAAATTCACCAATAGTAGAGATTTCATTTAAAAAATCCTATTTATAATATCATTAAAAAATACTTTAGGAATAAATTTAACCAAAGAGGTGAAAGACTTATATGCTGAAAACTATAAAACATCATGAAAGAAATTGAAGAAGACAAATAAATGGAAAGAGATCTTGTGCATGTGAATCAGAAGAATGAATATTGTTAAAATGTTCATACTATTCAAAGCAATATACTTATTTAATGCAATCTCTATCAAAATCCTGATGGCATTCTTCATAGAAATAGAAAACAATCCTAAAATTTGTAAAGAAAAAGAGAAAAACAAAACTGGAGGCATCACACTTCCTGATTTAAAATTACATTACAAAGCTATACTAATGAAAATAGTATGGTACTGGCATAAAGACAGACACATAGATGAATGGAACAGAATAGTCCAGAAATAAATCCAAACATACTTGATTAACTAATTCTCAACAAGGGCACCAAGAGAACATAATGGGGAAGGGATGATCTCTTCAGTAAATTGTGCTGGGGAAACTGGATTTTCACATGCAAAAAAATGAAATTGGACCCTTTTGCCATGCACAAAAATCAGCTTAAAATGGATAAATGATCTAAACATAAGACCTGAAACCATAAAAGTCCTAGAAGATAACATAAGGAAAAAACTTCTTGATACGGCCTTGGCAATAATTTTTTGGACATCACACCAAAAGCTTGGGCTACAAAAGCAAAAATAAATAAATGGAGCTATATCAAACTAAAATGCTTCTGTACAGCAAAGGAAACAAATAAGAAAATGAAAAGGCAACCTACAGATGGAGAAAAAATATTTACAAACCGTATCTCTGCTGAGGGGCTAATATCTAAACTTCATAAAGAACTTACACAACTCAATAGCAAGAAAACATATAAGCTGATATAAAAGGGCAAAGGACCTGTTTCTCCAAAGATGACATAAACATGGCTAACAGGTATATGAAAAGATGTTCAACACCACTAATTATCAGGGAAATCAAAGCTACTACGAGTTACCACCTCACATCAATTAGGATAGCTGTTATCAAAAAGACAAGAGGTAAGTATTGGCAAGTGTGTGGAGAAAAGGGAACCCTTGTACACTTTGAGTGGGAATGTAGATTGTTGCAGCCATTATGGAAAACAGTATAGAAGTTCATAAACAAAAATAGAAGTACTATATGACCCGGAAATCCCCTTTCTGGTTATGTACTCAAATGAAATCCCTGCAAAGATATCTGCACTCCCATGTTCTTTGTGGCATTATTCACAACAGCCAAGATTTGGAAACAACCTAAGTGTCTGTCAGTGGATGAATGAATAAAGAAAATGTGTTATATATACTTGCACAGTGGAATATTATTCAGCCTTAAAAAAGGAGGGATCCTGGCCAGGCACAGTGGCTCACGCCTGTAATCTCAGCACTTTGGGAGCCGAGGTGGGCAGATCACAAGATCAGGAGTCCAAGAGCAGCCTGGCCAACATAGTGAAACCCCCGTCTCTACTAAAAATATAAAAAGAAATTAGCTGGGCTTGGTGCTGGGCACCTGTAGACCCAGCTACTTGGGAGGCTGAGGCAGGAGAATTTCTTGAACCTGAGAGGCAGAGGTTGCAGTGAGTCAAGATCGTGCCACTGCACTCCAGTCTGGACAACACAGCGAGACTGTCTTAAAAAAAAAAAAAGAGGGATCCTGCTGTTTGCCACAGTATGGATGAACCTGGAAGATATTAGGCTAAGAGAAATAAACCAGACACAGAAAGAAAAATATTGTATGATCTCATTAATATACAGAATCTTTAAAAAATTGCAAGTATACAGAGATACAGACTAAACAGTGGTTATTAGGAGAAAGGTGGGAAGAGAGAAAATGGAAGATATAGTTCAAATGGTATAACGCTGTAGGATGAATAAGTCTAGAGATCTAATGTACAAAATGAGGACTATAGCTGATAATTGTGTATTGCACTGGAGATGTTTGCTAAATGAGTAGACCATAGCTGCTCTTGCCACACAAAATGTGAGTGCCACACACTACATGAGATGATGGATATGTTAATTTGCTTTACTATAGGAACCATTTTACTATCTATATGTATTTTGCAAAATCATATTATATACTTTAAATATACACAATAAGAATTATTTTAAAAATTTCAGTGACCCACTTTCAATAATTGATAAAACAAAGACTTTAACAACACTATCAATTAACTGATATTTATAAAACACTCCACTGAATGACTTCAGAGTACCCATTCTTTTCAAGTGCACGTGTAACATTCTCCAGGATAGACTATGTAATAGAACCCAAAACAAGTCTCAATAAAATTTGTAAGAAGTTTGTAATTGTACAAAGCATGTGCTCTGACCACAATGGAATTTAGAGATCTGTAAGAGAAAGAAACCTGAGAAAACATCAAATATTTGGAAATTAAACAACACACTTCAGAATAACCCATGAGTCGAAGAAATCACAAGGGAAATTAAGTTTTACTGAATGAAAACAAACACACAACATCAAAATCTATGGGATATAGCTAAAGTAGTACTTAGAAATAAATATAACTTTGATACCTATATCAGAAAAGAAGAAAAGACAAATAAAAAATATAAGCTTCCACCTTAAGAAACTAGAAAACAAAGAGCAAGCTAAGCCCAAGACAAGCAACAGGAATAAAATAATAAATATTAGAGCAGAAAAACAATAGGTAAAAAATTTTAATCCCTAAAAGATTTTTATTTCAAAAGATCAACAAAATTGACAAACCCTTAACTAGACCAAGAAAACATTACTAATTACCAAAATCAAGAATGAAAGAGGAGTAAAGCACCAAAAAACTCCATGTGATCTTCTCAATAAAGTAGGAAGAGCCAGCAAAGGAGACTGGGATAAGAGAAACCAGAAACCAAGAGAGAATGTATTTCAATAATGAGAGAGTGGTCAACTGGTTGAGTGTTGCTAATTCCTATAAAAGAAAAGGAGAATTGACCTTTGGATTAGGCCATGTGGAGTTTGTTGACAACCTTAGGAAGTATTTTGAGAAAACAGCGTAAATAAAAAATCTAATTGTAATGACTTGGAACAGAACTCATTGTAAGAAGTGAAGAAGTGGAAAAAATGAATACAGACAACTCTTCCAAGGGGTTTTGTTTAAATTAAGGACAGCAGAGATTTGGAGTAGTAGGGAGAGAGATGAGACGCCTAAGGGAAGTTATTTTTGTCTTTTAAGATGGGAGATATGGTATGTATAGACTGAGGAGTAATTGAAAGTTAAAAGGGGGAAAAGTTGGTGATGCAAGAGAGAGTAGATACCTGCAGGCACAAAGTCCTTGAGAAGGCAGGAGGGGATGAGATGTAGTTCAAAAGTAAAGCATGTCAGGAACTCTGAAGGGTCTGAGATTTTATTGTATTTGTAAGCCAACAAGTTAGCCTGCCACTATTTCATGGATGCTCAGCAAACGGGAAACTCCTGGGTCAAAGACAAAGGCTTTGATTTCTCACACCACCAGTTCCCTGCACCCCAATTCCTCAGATCAATGTGAAGAGGGCCAGGTGACACCTGCATATGCAATGAGTTGCATTACAAGTGAGGAAGTCTGAACTTAGGGAACCTGAATCTTTTATATTAGATAATAAAGGTGTGTGCCCTTTGCTCCAGACACATTGTTTTTATTATATTGAACAGTAAACATTCTTGCTATTTGTTCCAGAGGGAGACATTATCTCTATCTTCCAGGGCTATGAAACATTCAGTCCTTGATTACATAGTCTGGAGCAAGGAAATGTGAGAGACTCTTAGAGAACTGTCTCTCAACAGAGTTTAGCCTTTAGTAAGAGCTAAATACTAAATTTAGCACCATTTTAAATGGTGGAGGTTGAGGGGTGGGGAAGATAGATTGTTGGAAAAGATTCTAGTACCTCTTTTTTGCTTACTTTTATTTTTTTCCTAGCAAATCAATAGATGAAAGTATCAGGTAAAATTGAGGAGTGGGCATCAAGCGTATATGGTTTAAAGAGAGATAAAGCTGTCTAGAAAAGGAGAGGGTTGGCCAAGGAAATGTAGAATTATTGAGCACTGCCGAGGACACTCCTATAGTTTGTGATCATAAATTTAACCAGTCAGCACAATTGTGACTGTTTTATCCGGTTCATATCATGCTTTAGTGCAGTGAAAGATCAAGCAGAGAGTTCGCTTTAGCCAAGACTGGAATATTTTTTTTTAGGACAGTATGATGGAGAAAGAATGTGGTAAGGGCCTTAGGGGTATACACTGACAAACCCTTAACTAGGATGATTACAGTAATGGACCATGGAATCTAGGCTGGATAAAGAGGAGAGTGAGGAAAGGAAGGCCCGTGAAAAATTGATGAGGCCAAAGGATCAGAGTTCCTGATGGGATTAAAGAAGAGTTAGAGTGGGTATATTAGAATAAGTGAACTAGGAAGACAGAAGGAGGTAGTCAAATAATGGAATGCCTAAAATCAAGGTTTTAGAGTAATAGTACATGAGCATGGAAGTGGGTAGCTAAGGTGGAGTGGAGAAAAAGATCATGAGAGGTGAGGAGTCAAGAAACTGAGTGACCAGAGTGTCAGATGTATCATTTAATGCTTGTTGAAGTCACCAAGAATAACAAGTCACAGTGGAAAGACAGGGACCTGTATGCTAAAATTTTGAATGAATGAGAGGAAATGACTGAAAGGTCAGCAGATGATTGCAACATAGAGGGGGTGGCAGGTGCCATGGACTGATGACAAACTATTCCTTTATTTAATAAATATTTATTTACATGTGGCCAACTAATTACTGTGGGAAGAACAACTTATCACATCCTCAAGGATTACATACTAATTGGAAGATAATATACTCCTCCATCAAAAGCGAAACAGTAAGGCAAACATTGCAGTGTAGTGAGGCAGAAAGACCACTTGCCTAAGGGTCAGAAAATCCGATTTCTATTATAAGTTCCAGGTTTGTCAATAATTAACTGTGAGCCTGGGTAAATCAATTAACATCAGGCCTCAGTTTCCACATTTGGATGCAGATGAGATGATTCTCAAGCTTCCGCAGAGCATAACATTTCATAATTCTATGAAATAAAATAATAGCTATTTCACACAGAAACTGGGGAGAATAAATAAGCACAGCTGTCCAGATTTTACAGACAGAAGAATGTGAACCATGAAGGACTACATAATTTGTCCAGCATCAGAATATAAAGTCAGGTTCATTGTTGTTTGTGTTAGATCATATAATGCAGAGCAAATGGCCTAATCTGTGTTTGTTTTTGTCCACTTTCCTAAATTTGTGTTTGTCTTTCCATTATCTCTACTTGGTTCTAGCTAGGTCACAATTGCTTATGTCAAAGGAACAAAGAAAATACCACAAGAATCCATAACTATAACAATGTTGTTTAACACAACTTTGAATACATTTTTACAGGAAGCAAAGAAGTGTGTTGCCCTCTAGGAAATGTGTGTTGCTCTGATGTAATTAGGTTGACATACGTTTCCCTGGTAGCCAATATAAGGAATGGGTCCACTGACCCTTGACATCAGGAAATTTTGGGGTTGGATTAGATGTCAAGGTTGGGGAGGATATTATTTGGGTAAAGGGGTTCATTAACAGTTTTTCCACTATAATGAATTTTTCGTTTATAGCTGTGATGTTACTCCCATATTTTTGAACACGTACAAGCATATTCAGTGATACTTTGAGATCCAACTATATGCTAAGTACTTACTGTAAGGCCTAGTGGCATTGTGGAGAGCAGGATAGCTAAGGTATCTGTCCTATCTCCTTTTGTTAATATATACTGAATGGCGAAGATAGACGTGAACAAGAAAATGAATAAATAAGATACTTTTTCAGAGCATGATCAACGTTATGAAGAATATGAAACAGAGTAACAAGATGTCTCTTACCATGTTTTACATTTCCCCCATTTAGAAAATAAGTACCACAAGAGTTAGGACCTTGTCTGTTATATTTATCAGTGTACCCACTGTGCCTTGGTTAGTGAGTTTTGGCTGTGGGCTTCTTTAGATAGGGGAGTCAGGAAAGGTATCTCTGTAAGGTGCCCTGAATGCCGAGAACTAGAAAATAAGGAGTTTTCAGCCAAAGATCTGGAGAAGAGCAATGTAAAATTCCTAAGGAAGCAACAAGTTCAGCATGCTTAAGAAACATAAGAAAGGTCAGTGTGGCTGGAAAATTGTAAGGTTAGAAGTTTGAATTTTAATTTAATTACTATGATAAGTCATTATAGGTTTTTTTTTTTCTTTTCTTTTCTTTTCTGGCCATGTTTTCTTCCTCTAATTTTATTTCCTTTTTTTTCTAAAGAGTTTTAGTCAGGGATTTTAAATGACTGTATATTTATCTTTAAAAGTTTCCCCATACAGTTTTGTAGGGAATAGAGTGAGAATAGCACGAGGGGAAGCAAGAGATCAGTTAGGAGATGAGTGTTGATGGTGGACTGGTGCAGGGGAAGAAGTATTGAGCAGTAATTGAGTTTGAGATGTATTCTAGTAGGCTGGGTGTGGTGGTGCTTTGGGAGGCCCAGGTGGAAGGATAGCTTGAGGCTAGGAGTTTGACAGTTTGAGAGATATATTCAAAAGATAGAACAACAGGATTGTTCAGCTGTTGTTCTTCAACTGTTGTTCAACAGCTGATTGATTGGATACCGAGTGAGAGAAAAAACACGAAAGACTCCATTGCTTTGGTCTGAGTAATTTGGTGGTAGTAGTTCCACTAACAAGGAAACTGGGAGAGGAGCAGAGTTTTTCTACAGAGAATCAAGCGGTTAATTTTATCCACGTGAAGCTTACAGTGCCTGTTAGATCTCCAAATGGATGTGTAGATAAAATGGTTGATACGAGTATAGCAAGATGTCAGAACTGAAGATATTACCCTTCTGTGAGTCACTGGCATTTAGATGCTATGTAAAGCCACAAGACTGAGTGAGCTCATCAAGAGAGAGCATGTCGATACGAGCAGCAAGGACTAACCCTTGAACATTTTTGCCTTTGAAAAATACAATATTTTATAGACTAGAAGTACATTATTTACCAGGTAAATCAGCCAGTTTTAAAAACCCACTTTGTCTTCCTTTCTCAGCAAGTAGCGGGAGGCCATCTTAGAAGGAAGCTATCCTGGTGAGAAGCTCTAATCACACAGCAGCCTCTAGGACTTGCCAGTATGTCATCAGATACACAACGAAAGGCTCTGGTTCCCCTAGGCCTCTGTCTCTCATCATAAGTCTTCCCTGACTCCCCCAGGCCACAGTGATCCCTCCTTCTCCTAACGCTTCTTCCTCATTACTTTCTGGACCTTTACAGACATTCCTCCTGGTGGTGTAGCTACTTATGCAGAACAGATGCTCTAATATGTGTTTGTTTACCTCTATTTATACAAAGTTTGTATTTGTCTTCTTGTTATCTCTAACTAGGCAATGATTGCCTTTTACCCCCACTTTCAACAACATTATAATTTCCTCAAGGGCAGGATATTCTTATGTATCTTTCTATCCCTTACCATGTTCTGTATTTCCCCATTTGGAATGTAAATACCACAAGAGCTAGGATTTGTCTGTTATGTTCATCACTGTACTCTTTGAGTCTGAAACAGTATTCTTGAATAAACACAGATAGAATGGAGGAATATAAAAGCTGCTGATAGTTGTCTAGATAGATGATTAAGTGCCCTGCCTAAAAGCAAGACTTTCACCCTTTTCCTTGGTAGACATAACCTCCACTTTTGGTCCCTTTTTTAACACCACCCTATGCAGAAGTGTTTTACTTCATATCATCTTTATGGACTCTTTCCACAGTTTCTGCTGATACTCAAGTACATAAGAATAGGACATATATTTATGGTCTATATAATGCATATATGTAATTGGGATCTGTGGTAGATTGTCTGCAAAGATGACCATCTACAGTTTCTTTCATCTTTGTATGTGTACATTGCACAGACATGAGCTACTGTGCCCAGCCGTTTAACTTATTTTTTAAAGAAAAGATAAAATATAAAAACTTTAGGCCAGGCGTGATGGCTCACACCTATAATCCCAGCACTTTGGGAGGCTGAGGTGGGTGGATCACCTGAGGTCAGGAGTTTGAGACCAGCCTGGCCAACATGGTGAAACCCCATCTCCACTAAAAATACAAAAATTAGCCAGGCATGGTGGCAGATGCCTGTAATCCTAGCTACTTGGGAGGCTGAGGTAGGAGAATCACTTGAACCTGGGAGGTAGAAGTTGCAGTGAGCCAAGATTGTGCCATTGCACTCCAGACTGGGCGACCGTGAGAGACTGTCTCACACACACACAAAAAAACCTTTAAAAGAAGTTATTACCTTAAGAAGAGAGAGGGGATTGGGTAAATGATAACACAGAAATATAATCGTAAAACTCTAGACTGCCCACGTCCCCGGCCCGCCCAGCCTGCAGCAGCAGCAACAGCAGCAGCGGCCTCGTAGGTGTTTATGTCGGGTCTCGGGGTCTTGCAGCAGCATCCGGACTACCTGATCAGCGGCAGCACCAGCTGTGTGCCCAAGGATGGGCTCACTGTGCAGCAGCTCTTCGCCAGCACCGACGGCCTCACCTACAAGGACTTCCTGATTTTCCCAGGATTCATAGACTTTATAGCTGATGAGGTGGACCTGACCTCAGCCCTGACCCGGAAGGTCACGCTGAAGACGCAGCTGATCTCCTCCCCCATGGACACTGTGACAGAGGCTGACATGGCCATCGCGATGGCTCTCATGGGAGGTATCGGTTTCATTCACCACAAGGGCACCCCAGAGTTTCAGGCCAAGGAGGTGCAGAAGATCAAGAAGTTTGAACAGGCAGGCCATGGTGCTGAGCCCCTCGCACACTGTGGGTGATTTGACCTTCCAGATTCTGAGCTCAAGCAGTCCTCGCACTTCAGCCTTCCAAGTAGCTAGAACTATGGATGTGTGCCACTATGTACAGCTAATTTTATTATATTTTTGTAGAGACAGGGTCTCACTATGTTACCCAGGCTGGTCTCAAACTCCTAGGCTCAGACCATCCTCCTGTTTTGGCCTCCAAAGTGCTAGAATTATAGGCGTGAGACACCATGCCCAGCCTTAAGACTTATTTTTTGAGTGACTACTTTTAGAGCTGCTGGTATTAGGGAAATAGTGCTGCAAGCTAACAGGAGTCTACAGCCGTGCAGCACACAACTGTCAACATGCATGCCCAGATGCTTACAGTACCATGGAATAACAGGGCCATAATTGAGGTCTTTGAAAGGACATAGAAAGGGCCTGTTGCTCTTCCCATAGCAGGAGATGAGAGGAGAAATCTTGAAAGGGGATGTTAGGGCCTGTTAAGATGCTGGTTCTGGGGAAAGAATACCAGCAGACTGGGTATAGCTTATTTTGGAGGGAAGATGTAATCTGATGCTTTTTAGGTTACAAACATCTTTCATTTTCAAATACTTGTTATCTCTTCTCTGAACCAAAATGAATGACCTGTATCAGTGGTTCTCAAAGTGTGATCCCTGGATCAGCAGCATCACCGTTCCCAGGAAACTGGCTAATGCAACTGCTTGAGCTCCACTCCAGACCTATGAGTCTGCGACTCTGGAGCTGGACCAGTGACCTATGTTTTAATAAGCTTTCCAGGTGATGTTAATGCTTATTCATGTTAGAAAATCACTGGTTTAGAGAAAACTAGTAATTGTTCCATAAGTTTAGTTTAAAGAAGGAGAAAGAAGCCTGTCCTTTAGCCAAGTTAAAAAAAAAAAGAGGCTGTTTACAGGGGACATTTTGAGAGCATCTAAGGTTAAAAAAAATAAAAAATAGTTTAGCTTGGCTGGAGGCCTTGCAGAACAGTAGTTGTGGAGAAACCAGTGCTCCACATAGATAACCACAAACACTAAACTGGAAAGCAGCTGTCTGCCATTCAGGAGTAAGTGCAGACTAGAGACTTATGGAGACCAGGTTGCCAGTATCCTTCTCTGAGATACCAATCCTTAACCCAAGAAACCCAAGGCCAATAGCTAAGTATAAAAGTTATTCTCTGAGAGTGAGGATACCTAGATTAGGGATAATGGATAATAAAGACGTATGAGGCCAGGTGTGGTGGCGGGCACAGTGGCTCATGCCTGTAATCCTAGCACTTTGGGAGGCCAAGGTGGGCAGATAACTTGAGGTCTGGAGTTTAAGACCAGCCGGGCTAACATGGTGAAACCGTCCCTACTCAAAATACAGAAATTAGCCAGGCATGGTGGTGCATGCCTATAGTCCCAGCTACTCAGGATGCTGAAACAGGAGAGTCCCTTGAACTGGGGAGGCTGAGGTTGCAGTGAGCCGAGATCGCCCTACTGCACTCCAGCCTGGGAGACAGAGCCAGACTCCGTCTCAAAAAAAAAAAAACAAAACTGTATGATACAATATTTGCAAAAACTTGTGTCTACTTCTTTTCACTTTTTTTAATGTGGCTACTAGAAAATACAACCTATGTAGCTGACATTTATGATCTGTATTATATTTCTTTTCACGTTGGTCCATAAGGCACATACAAAATGGAGGGCGCATATAAAAAAACTAACCGTTTTTCCTCCAGGTCTGAGCAGTGGGTGTTCAGAACCACAAACCATCATTTCTTATTCCTGTGTCATTTGTATTTATATTGCGAAGATAACTCAGTAATGTGAGCCATAAAAATTATACAGCAAACATCTTTTATATCCAAGTTCACAAAGCAGTTTTTCAATCCTAGAAATTAAACTTTCCATCAGGGGAGCATGAATTGATTGGTAAAAACTAGAACATATACTAATACATACCAACAATAGCCACTCTCACTTCACCTACCTTCACTAGTTCAGACATAGTTAATTAATCAGGGCATATTTTATTTTTATTTTTTAATTTTGTGAGTATATAGAAGGTGTATATATTTATGAAGTATATGAGATGCTTTGATACTGGCATGCAATGTGTAATAATCACATGGTAAATGGGGTATCCATAATCAGGCCTTTTTTCCTTCTGATCTGAGACATAGCATCAATGTCCTTATCATCTCTGCTCTAAGAAGCTATGTAGCTATTGAGGGATGCAGTCAGCATACAAAACTAGGTCTGTTTCACTCCAAAGACTGCATTTCTTCCTTCCACCATGCAGATTTCCACTTGATAAGAGGTGCACGTTTATAGTTTTATCTGTAATTCAGATAAATAAACTGATCTTCTGATTTATAGGCCAGTATCTTCTTAATTTGGTTGACAGATTTTATTCCTGAGAGATCAAATGCCTTTTGATATGCTGGCAAACTTGAATATCTGACCCTAACAACTGAGAGCAGGACTCTAGTCCAGGAATAGCCTGTACAGAGCACACATGCTCACTCTCTTCTCCCTTAACTACAGTAGACATTGAAAATCAATTTCTATTGCTCTTTTGTGTTGAGCCTAGACATAGCCTTAAAATACTTTTTAACACAGTGCTCTAGAAAGCTACTGCCAGTTGACCTGTGAGACCCTATTGATTTGCTGGTGTGGATGATAGTGACCTAACAAACTGCTTTTCTCAGCATCAAGCTGGCTTTCCTCTGTCCTTATTCCCCTTTTGCTACTTCCCAGAAGGATAGATAGGTTCTAAGACCAATCCAGAAGATTTGTGTACCTGAGGAAGGTTTGGAAACCTGAGGAAGAAAAATGGCATTTTAGGAAGTCTAGACTCAATAGGATGGGAAAATTCCTATAACATGTTTTTTGGGTTTTCCAGAAGCAAGCTCCAAAAAGGTTTCTATACAGGTCTCTTTAAATTCTATTACGATCTGTGATTTAGAACTCACCAGAAGTATGGAATTTACCACAATAATAGTAATAATCCTGTATCAGTTAGGATTATTTTGCCTGCAAATAATAGAAATTGCCCCCCAAACAGTAGCTTAAACAAGATAGTTTATTTTTGTTACATGTAAGTAACTCCAGAGGAAGGTAAACCCAGACTTATATGGTGACTCTCAGGCCATTGAGAACACAGATCCCTTCTATCATTTTGTCATTTTAAAGTATGTAGAATGGCCAGCCTTCCATTTGTATGTCAGTTCATGGGCAAATGTGGCTGCTGAAGTACATTTGCTCTGGGAAGGAAGAAGGAGGAAGGACAAAAAGATTTATCCAGTTCTGTCCTCTGTTTAAGAAGCTGTGGTAGGCTGAATAATGGCTACCCCAAATATGTCCACTCTAATTCCCAGAACCTTTAAGTATGTTACCTTATATAACTTATTAGTCCTTTTTCACACTGCCGATAAAGACCCAAGGCTGGGAAGAAAAAGAGGTTTAATGGACTCACAGTTCCGTGTGGCTGGGGAGGCCTCACAATCATTGTAGAAGGTGAAAGGCACTTCTTACATGGTGGCAGCAAGAGAGAATGAGAAAGATGCAAAGGGAAACCACTTATAAAACCATCGGTTCTCATAAGACTTATTCACTACCACAAGAACAGCATGGGGGAAACCACCCCCATGATTCAATTATCTCCCATGGTGGAGAATTATGGGAGTATAATTTAAGATGATACTTGGATGGGGACACAGAGCCAAACCATATCAGTGACAAAAGGGACTTTGCAGGTTTGATTAAGTTAGAGATCCTGAGATGGGGAGATTATCCTGCATTATTTGGGTGGGTCCAATATAATCATAAAGGTCCTTATCAGAGAGGGGCATGAAAGAGAGAAGATGTAAAGACAGAAGCAGAAGTTGGAGTGATGTGGGGCCACAGCTGAGGAATGCAGGCAGCCTTTAGAAGCTGAAAAGACAAGAAAACAGATTATCCCTAAAGCGTACAGAAGGAATATAGCCCTGATATGTTAGACTTCTCTGATGGTTAACTGTAGGTGTCAACTTTGTCAACTTGACTGGGTTAAGGGATACCCAGTTAGTTGGCAAAGCATTATTTCTACGTATGTCTGTGAGGGTAGTTCTGGAAAAGATTAGCATTGGAATCAATAGACTAATTAAGGAAGATCTGCCCTTACCCAATCTGAGTGGACACTATCCAATGTGTTGAGAACTCCAATAGAACAAAAAGGCAGAAGAAGGGTGAATTCACTCTCTTTTCTGGAGCTGGTACACTCGTCTTCTCCTGCCCTTGGATATCAGAACTCCAGATTCCCTGGCCTTCAGACTCCAGGAATTGTACCAGTGGTTCCTCAGTTTCTCAAGTGTTCTGCCTCAAACTGGGAGTTATACCATTGGCTTCCCCGGTTCTCAGGCTTTCTGACTTGGATTGAACTACACCACCAGTTTCCCTGGGTATCCAGCTTGCAGATGACATTATGGGACATCTCAACCTCCATAATCACATGAGCCAATTCCCATAATAAATCTCTTCTATGTATCTATCTATCTATCTATCTATCTATCTATCTATCTATCTCAATCTCCATAATAACAGGAGCCAGTTCCCATAATAAATCTCCTCTCCTATCTATCCATCCATCCATCCATCCATCCATCCATCCATCCATCATCCTATTGGCTTTGTTTCTGTGCAGAACCCTAACTAATACTGATTTTGGTGCCAGGAGTGAGGTGTTGCTATAGCAAATACCTACAAATGTGGAGTGACTTTGGAAATAGGCAATAGGTAGAGGCTGGAAGAGTTTTGAAGAGCATGCTAGAGAAAGCCTATATAGCCATGAATAAGCTGAAAAGGTGATTCTTGTGGGGGCTCAGAAGATGAGGAGAGCTGTAGAGAAAGCCTCAATTTTCTCAGAGGCTACCTAAGTGCTCATAATCAGACTGTTGGCAGAAATATGGCTGATAAAGGCCATTCTGGTGAGGGCTCAGACAGAAATGAGGAATATATAATTGGAAACTTCAGGAAAGGCAATCCTTATTATGAAGTGATAAATAACTTGGCTGAATTGTATGTGTCCTAGTGTTTTGTAGAAAGTAGAACTTCTGAATGATGAAATAAGGTATTTAGTAGAGGAAATATCTAAGCAAAGTACTGAGGGTGCAGCATGGGTTCTCGACTGCTTATAGTAAATGCAAGAAGACAGAAACAATATTAAGATGGAATTTGCTATCAAAAAAGGAAGCAAAAATTAAAGATTTGGAAAATTCTCATTCTGTAAAAAATGAGAAAATGTATTCAGGAGAAAACACCAAGGGTGTAGCCAAACAAACATTTGATAAGGAGATTGGTATGGATAGAAGGAAGACAGATGATAGTCATCAAGACAGTGATGACTGATCCTGAAAACACTTCAGAGATCTTTGGGGCTGCCCTACCCATCATAAGCCCAGAATACCGGGTCCTTGAGGGCAGAACAATTTAAAGGCTATGCTTCTTACATTCTAGTGCAGTGCACCTTGGCCATCCCAGCTGTGTCTCAAGTGGTCCTAGATGTGGCTTGGGCTGCCTCTCCCGAACGCACATGTGGTAAACCTTGACATGTGTCCAGGTGGTGCTAACTCTGCAGGCACACAGTGCAAGTGCTGTGGGGCCTTAGTTACTTCCACCTATATGTCACAGGGTTCCAGAGAGCCTCAGAGCCCAGGTAGAAAATTGCCACAGGGTGGTGACACTGAAAAGAGCCTTCTCTGGGGACTGCCTAGCAGAGTGAGAGCAGGACTGCCCCCAAGACCCTAGAGCCACCAATGTGCGTCTCCAGCCTGGAAGAGCCACATACATCAGACTCCAACCCATGAGAGCTGTCTGTCACTTGAACAGCAAAGACATGAGAACAGGGCCACTTGGAGCCTTGGGGATCCAACTCCCACTCCCATGTCTCTAAAAGGCAAGACATCAAGTCAAAGAAGACTATTTTTCAAGCCTTAAGAGTTATTATTTGCCATGTTGGATTTTGGACTAACTTGGGACCAGTTATCCCTTTCCTCCTCCCTATTAGAATGGGAATGTCTATCCTGTGCCTGTCCCACCATTGTATTTTGGAAGCACATAACTTGTTTGGTTTCACAGACTCACAGCTGGAGGGAAATTTGCCTCAGGATAAATTGTACCTTGTGTCTCACTCATTTCTGATTTACATAGTTAGATGAGACTCTGGACTAGACTTTTGAGTTGATGCTGGAATGACTTACAATTGGAATGAAATTGTGTGTTCATTTCATTGAATGGGGCTATTGGAATGAAAAAATGTGTTTTGTGTTTGAGAGAACATGAATCGGGTGGGGAGGCAGGGGTGGAATGCTATAGTCTGAATGTTTGTGTTTCCCTAAAATGCATATGTTGAAACTTAATCCCCAATGTGATAGTAATAAGAGGTGGGGACTTTTGGAGGTGATTAGGTCATGAGGGCTTAGCCCTCATGAATGGGATTAATGCCCTTGGAAGTCAAGGGGGCTTGCTCACTCCCTCTACCATATGAGAACACAGTGAAAAGGTACTATCAATGAAGAATGGAACCTCACCAAATACTGAATCACCTGGGGCGTTGATCTTGGACTTCTTAGCCTCCAGAACTATCAGCAATGAATTTCTGTTGTTTATAAATTTCCCAGCCTAAAGTATTTTGTTATGGTAGCCCAAATGGGCTAAGACAACTTCTGACCTCCAGAACCGTAAAATAATAAATTTGTGTTTTAGTAAGCCAATAAATTTGGCAATTCATTACAGCAGCAATAAGAAACGAATACAGCATTCTTTCCAGAAGCCCCTCTTGATAATTCCCATTGAGAATTGACTAGAATTTATCTCATTGGCTAGAATTAAGTCAAATGACCACAAATGGCTGCAAAAGAACCTAGAAAGTATAATATTTACCTCGGCATATTGACAACTCCAATATGACAGTAAGTGAGAAGGAAGGGAATAATTGATGGTCAGTGGACAACTAGAAACTTCCACCAGTTATTGCTTAGGGAACACTTAATATGACCCCAGTACTTTGCTAAGCATTTTGCATACACATTCTATTATTTATTCTTCATCACCCTAGGTGAATAGATGTTTTCTTTATTTTACTAATGACTGTGCCTGTCCCACCATTGTATGGAAAATGTCTCTAAAAAAGACATTTAGAGGGAATTAAGTAGTGAGCTCACTAGATTATTTACTGTTGGAGAACAATGACTGTATTACTGTTTTACTTTTTAAGACCAATAACCATTTTATAGTAGGGACACAATGAATGTTGGTTGGATATGAAATTCTAAATGCCAATATTTTATCCCAGATCTAACTCCAAACCTGTGTACATACACATGCTCTCTTCTTTCTCTCTCTCTCTTGCTCTTTCTCTCATTCTCTCTCTTGCTCTTTCACTTTCTCACACTCTCTCTACTGTGTGTGTGTGTGTGTGTGTGTATGTATGTGTAGTATATGTGTTTCTATAGTGGACATGCTATTGACACTGCTGCCGTTCAAGAAACTTTTAAGTGTGCAGTTAGAAGGCAAATTTAGCAACGTAAATGAGTGGTTGTGACAAAAAAGATGATGTCCAAGAGGAAGTAACACTGGCAAAAGCATCACATTAAAGGAACTCTCAAGGATACTTCATGTTATTGAAAGTGCAAAGGATAAAATGTTGGAAGCTAGTACGAATTTAGAAAGGATATGACAGTTCGCCAAGGCATAGAAAAGATGCTCTGAAGGTAGGCACTATCCAAACTACTCTTGACAAGATTTTTATAAGCAAAGCACTTTAATTATCAATGTCTCTAATGTTTTACATCATAATCTATTAAATAAATGTTAGTTTTGCTATTTTAGAAATATCCCTATACAGTTACAGCTGAAAGTAAGAGAATTTTTAATGTTTGGGCCAAGAATTTTTTGGACTAGTTATAAGTTTTCCTATGATTATTAAAATTGCTGGCCGGGCGCGGTGGCTCAAGCCTGTAATCCCAGCACTTTGGGAGGCCGAGACGGGTGGATCGCGAGGTCAGGAGATCGAGACCATCCTGGCTAACACGGCGAAACCCCGTCTCTACTAAAAAATAGAAAAAACTAGCCGGGCGAGTTGGCGGGCGCCTGTAGTCCCAGCTACTCGGGAGGCTGAGGCAGGAGAATGGCGTAAACCCGGGAGGCGGAGCTTGCAGTGAGCTGAGATCCGGCCACTGCACTCCAGCCTGGGCGACTGCGAGACTCCGTCTCAAAAAAAAAAAAAAATTGCTTTGCACGGTGTCTGTTTGCATGGTCATCTGTATGACTCTGCAGTTATCATGCAAAGTGAAGACTGCCTGGTTATGGGTAAAACAAGAAATTCAAAATGATAAAACTTACGGTTTAGCGATGTAAGTGTATTGAAAGTATAACAGGAGTTTGGGAAATTATAAAAGGTACAATAATATTGTAGATACACCTGCCAGTGCGTACCAGTAACCCACATAGCTATTCAGTGGTGTATGACACATTTGAGACAGAGATTATCTGGGTATTCATTTGTCTGGAGAGACAGGACAGGTGTGAATGACCATATTATGTCTTATCTTTGGAAAACATGGAAGCTAATGTCAACCTCTCTTAAACATTTGCTCCCTTGAGTCATGTGTCTGTACCAATTAGAAGGCCATTGGGTGCGGGTACCTTAGGACTCAAGCTCCTCTTGCTGTTCATTTCTCTTGGCCCTACCATCTACTTGCATATTGGCTCAATTTCTGGCTGGCATCTCATCATGACAGCTGTACCAGGTATTACATCCCAATGCTGTTAGGGACTGTCTTTTTTCCAGAGTCTCTTCAGGAGTAAGGAGAAGCCTGCTATGGTTTTGATATTTGTCCACTTCAAACCTCATGTTGAAAATTGACCTCCCGTGTTGGAGGTGGGGCCTAATGGGAGGTGCTGGAGTCATGGGAGCAGATCTCTCATGAATAGATTCATGCTCTCCTTTAGGGGTGAGTGAGTTCTCACTCTCTTAGTTCCCATGAGAGCTGGTTGTTAGCTGGGTGTTGTGGTGTACCTGTAGTCCGAACTACTCAGAAGGCTGAGGCAAGAAGATCACTTGAGCTGAGGAGTTGGAGGCTATAGTGCACTGTGATCACACCTGTGAATAGCACTCCATCCTGGTCAACACAGTGAGATCCCATCTCTAAAACAAAGAGCCAGCACCCCCCTCAACACATACCAATTTTGCTTACTTGCCTTGTGATCTCTGCACACACTGATTCCCCTTTGCCTTCTGCTGTGAGTGGAAGCAGCTTGAAGTCCTCAACAGATGCAGATGCCCAATCTTGAACTTTTCAGCTGTCAGAATCATGAGCCAAATAAACCTTTTTTCTTAGTTGGGCTTGAGGATTCCTTTGTATCAATGCAAAATGGACTAAGACAAAGCCCTCTAGCCAATTACCACTCCACATGGCCCCTGTAGCAGTCAGAGTGCAGGATAAAAAACTAAAACCACTCTATGCATTCTGGATGTAAAAGGGCCCCTAATTCTCTATATAGAATTAATGGCGTATACTACTGCTCAGAGAGTGGGAATATGGGGATACGGTTCAAAAGCTCTATTCTTGAAAGTCAGAGGAGCTGACCCTCAAAGATCTTAGCCTGGAACACCTAGGTGCATATTAATATTTCCTGAAGTTTGTACCAGGAAGCTACTAGGAATTTCTCATTTGCCCTGCTATACAGCTATAATCATATCCAGAGGAATAATGTCCTTCTCTTTCCAAATCTTGCCTCTGTTCTCATGAGTAATAACCTGGAACGAGACAGAGATGGTGATTCTAGGACACATGGTGGTAGTACTTTGCTGGCAGCAGAAAAATTCAGCATACTCACCTCTAAACCAGCCCCAGCAAGGGGAACAGGCCACTGGGATTACCTTAGGCCTGTCACAATTTACCTTTGATCCTGAAGGCAGAGTGTGGCACTCTCACCTGTGTCGCACAGGGAAGGGTTGAAACCCACCCAATTCAGGATTTGACTAGTAAGGAAAACAAAGAAAAAGCTGTTGGTTAAACAAGTAGCAGTGCCTACTACATACTAGATAACAATATAATCATAATTTTATTTGCAAATAAATATATATGTTACCAAAGTAGCTAGCTATATAGTTTAAAGAAATATACTGTATATGGCTGGGCATGGTGGCTCATGCCTGTAATCCCAGCACTTTGGGAGGCCAAGGCGGGTGGATCACAAGGTCAATAGATTGAGACCATCCTGGCCAATATGGTGAAACCCCGTCTCTACTAAAATTACAAAAATTAGCTGGGTGTGGTGGCATATGCCTGTAATCTCAGCTACTAGGGGAGGCTGAGGCAGGAGAATTGCTTGAACTCGGGAGGTAGAGGTTGCAGTGAACCAAGATCGTGCTATTGTACTCCACCTGGCAACAGAACAAGACTCCATCCCTCCCACAAAAAAAAAGGAAATATGCTGTATAACATTGACCATGCATACCTGTTATTACCCACAAGGTACAAACTCCTACAGGTTGTTCAGGTTTCAGGCTAAACTGTAAAACTAAAGTCAGCTGATTGATAATTTATAGTATTATTGTATGCTGTAAAAAGGCTTCTTTTAGAAAATTTCTCCATTAGCTCTTCTTCAGATAACAGGACAGATTTATTGGTCTGCTGCTTTTATGTATGCCTTGCCAGCACCCCAGCAGATCCTAGATTTAATGAATTTATTTGCATGACTCGAGTTTACAAGATCAGCCATCCCTTCTCTCTGCTGCTGATCTTCCTGATCTCATTTGCCTGCCACTTTACATCCCAGTTAATTCCATTTCAGTTTCCTCAGAGACTGCAGAACCAGTTTTTCCCTGGGAAAAGGAAAGCTGACGACTGTGAGTCCATTTGGGGGCCCAGAAAAAGAATGCAAATGTCAAAGGTGTTAATTTCTGATTTTCTCACCAGGACTGAATAGACTAAATCCTTTATACAAGAAAGCCACAAGGACAAGCCTTTTGGGAGGGTATCAGGATAGTTATGTATGTGCAGGTGCCAGGGAGTGGCTTCTGTTCTAGAAGGGCCCCACAGCTCAGCATTTCCTCCCACATGCTTTCTTGAATATGCAAGCTGCATATATATTTATAACTGCAGGAAAAATGTGAACTTTATTAGCAGACATAACTGTCATAATTCAAGCAGTTGCACTCTATAGAGCAACCAGAGACTACAGGCATCAGGATTACATATGTTCAGTCAAATTATATGCAAATGTAAGGGAATTATGAGATACTAACTAGGGATGAATGAGGAAGAAGGAAGGGCTAGAGTTGACCATGCCTGTGGGGGACTGTAGGAGTCTAGAGAACATGTCTGAATGCTCTTCCAGGGAATGTATGTCCTTGAGGGCAGTAACTTCATCATGCATTTTTGCATTCTCTCATCCTAGCAGCAGCCTTCAAATAAATATTTGTTAAGTGAACGAGTGAATGAAATGTTGACCTTGGCAATGCACAATAACTTCTGAATTGGTCTATGTGTATGCACATTTCCTCCCCTTCCTATTTAAACATTTATTCTAAATCAGTGGAGCCACAGCTGTCCAAGTTAAGAGTCACACTTACAATCACTATTAACCAAGTGAGACTCCAAGCCAGTGGTTCTCAACATTGGCTACATGTTAAAATGACTTGGGGGACATTTCAAAATTCCAGTGCTCAGGCTTCATCTCAGACTAGAAAAACTATCTCTGAGCAGAGTCCCAGGCATCAGAATTACAAGGCTGAGTACCACTAGTCTAAGCTAGTATGGAAACTGCCCTATTTGTGGAATTAGGAGACCTAGAAGAAATCCCGCAGCACAAAAAGTGCTAGTGCCACTTTCACTGATGTTCAAAGTGCAGATAAGTTGGGGGAAAAAATTCTGATGGGAGTTAAAAATGTGTTTTATTTATTTATTGTATTTTATTTCATTTTTTTGAGATGGAGTCTTGCCCTGTCACCCAGGCTGGAGTGCAGTGGAGCGATCTTGGCTCACTGCAGCCTCTGCTCCCCGGTTTCAAGCAATTCTTCTGACTCAGCCTCCTGAGTAGCTGGGATTAGAGGCATGCGCCACCACACCTGGCTAATTTTTGTATTTTTAGTAGAGATGGGGTTTCACCATGTTGGCCAGGCTGGTCTCAAGCTCCTGACCTCGGGTAATCTGCCAGCCTTGGCCTCCCAAAGTGCTGGGATTACAGGCGTGAGCCACTGCACTTGGCCAGGAATGTGTTTTTGTGCTCATCTGGAAGGTGTGTCACATGTCTAGGAATACATAACACTTTAAACAACCAAATGATGCCATGCTGTGAAAAGAGATGGGAAGCTATTGAATATCCCTGTCCTGCCCTGGCTAGTGACCCCTCCCTAGCATTCAGGCTGCAGGGACACCTGAGCTCTGGGGCTCTCTGCCTGATACCCAGTGGTGGCCTTATTTATTCCACTGCTGAGTTTTCTCTGGCAACCTTGTACCATTCTTAGGAAAGGTTGGGGAAGCAGAAGGTAAATGTTGTTTTGGTTTGTAGACATCTTTTGGTGGGGATGGGGGAGCAGCTGTGCTGGAACTGGGGGAAGGGGAGCTGTGACTCAGGGGAAATTCTAAGTTGCTACAAGCTGCAGCAAGTGTGTGTCAGTGGGAGGTGAGAAAGGCAAACAGAGGGCTGAAAACTGAGCCAGGAACCTGCCTAGTGGATAATCAAAACTTGACTATAAATAACTAATGGAAAAACGAACGTGTTTAGTGAAGTTATTTTCTAAAGCAGCGTACAAGCAAAATGAGTGTTTTCCTGGAGCAAATCCTCAAGCTGTTCCAGAAGGGTGAATAAAAATACAGGAACACCTGTCTGGCAGTGGTGACTTTATATAAATAATTTTTCCAGATAACCGAAAGCTACCTTGTAAATGCCAAAACCCTGAACATTTTAGTTGTGTAAGGGAAATTTTTCTAAAATGGGTTATATTTTCTCCAGAGGTGGCGAACAGAGTACATTTCATTTACTGGCTTTTGGTGGTTCAGGATTTGGTAGCAGAACCTAGATTTCCTTCTTCACCACCCTTTTCCCGCACCCTCAGTTTCAGCTCCAGGCATGGAGTGTGAGACATAGGCTTAAAGCCATCAATGTCTCGTTTTGCTTGGTTACAAGTGATGGGCTCTAATATATGGGCTTTGTGACAACTATTTCCCCTTGTTTTGAGCCCTTTTCTGGCTCCCCTGCACTCAGATATGTTTTTGGATAGATAAAGTCACTGTAAGTCTGACCTCTGTTTAGGACAGTTACTGAAGTGAATGTATTTTATTTTGTCTTATTTTTTAGTACTCTTAAAATTCACTTTGGTTTTTGAATATTTTTAAAAGACTCATGAGACTGTTCATATTTCATGACCTGTGACTATACTAAGGAGAAACAGCTCAGAAAAGTAATTTAAGATAATTCATACCTAATTTCGGTCTCATTTCTGAAAATATTTTGTGCACAATCCTACCCTGCCCTGGTACCCTGGACATCACAATATTAACCTAACCAGAGTGGCACAAAATAACATAAGGTACCATACCATGTATCCAGCAATCAGCTTTTATGAGACTTGCATCATTATAAACCTGTAAGAAAAAAGCCTGTGCATTATGGAAAAATTTGCACAAAACTCTGTAACTGACTCATTGTGAACACCCAATCCCTTAGGCCTAATGGTTTGAAATAGTGGGTAAAGCGAAGGTCAATAATGGGTCAAATTCCTGTACTTGTTTCATTGCTGAGGTAGTGAAGGGAGCAGGGATGCTGTCAGAAGCTACCACATCAAGATGTGAGAGAGAAGCAGTAGCCAAATCACACACCAGCTGTAGAGATACCAGTATGGGTAAGATCACCCCATGAGCCCCACCAGGTCCTGTTTTAAGGGCATCATTATTGTAACCCAGAATGACAAATAAGGTTCACAATTGCAACCTTGTGCCATTAAGAGAAGTCTACAATGATGCCCACGTGGCTTTTTTCTAAGGAGGAGAAGTGTATGATATCTTTTAGAAAACTTTACATTCTTTAATGATTAAGTATGGACATTTATTATTTATTTATTTACTTATTTTATTTTTATTTTAGAGATACGGTCGTGCTCTGTCACCCAGGCTGGAGTGCAGTGGCATGATCATAGCTCACTGCAGCCTCTACTTCCTGGGCTCAAGCAATCCTCCCACCTCAGCCTCCTAAGTAGTTGGGATTACAGGTGTGCACCACCGAGCCTGACTATTTTAAAAAATTGTTTATAGATGGGGTCTCACTATGTTGCCCAGGCTGGTCTCAAACTGCTGACCTCAAGCCGTCTTCCTGCCTTTGTCTCCTAAAGTGTTAGGATTACAGCCATGCGCCACTGTATCTAGCCAGGTATGGACATTTAAAGTGGCAAATTTGGCCAGGCACGATGGCTTATGCTTGTAATCTCAGCACTTTGAGAGGCCGAGGTGGGCAGATCACGAGGTCAACACAATGAAACCCCATCTCTACTGAAAATTAAAAAAAAAAAAATTAGCTAGGTGTGATGGCAGGTGCCTGTAATCCCAACTGCTCAGGAGGCTGAGGCAAGAGAATTGCTTGAACCCAGGAGGCGGAAGTTGCAGTGAGCTGAGATCATGCCACTGCACTCCAGCCTGGGCAACAGAGCTAGACTCTGTCTCAAAACATAAACATAAAAATAAATAAATAAAGTGGCAAATTTGAAATATCTGGGAAAATCACTTATGCAGATTTCTTCAATTTGAATTAATAGAATGGAAAATGAAAAAGAGAGAGGAGACAAAGCTTTTAGTTGCGGTTGTGTTATTAACTAGCTATGCAGTCTAGGAGCTCTGTTTTCTTATTTTTAAACTAGGAAGGCCTTGATTTTTACTGTCTGCTGTGGTAGTTATTTGCAACATATGGCTATTTAAATTAATTTCAAATAAATGAAAATTATGATCAAAGACAGATGTAGGAAAACTGAGGCAGGAAATTAACTGAAACAAAGGTTATCAGTTTGGGACCAGAGGCAACAGCTATAAGAATGCTGAGGTAGGGCAAGGTTACATCATTAGCCAGAGAGAGCCCAGCCTGAACCAGTGGTTAGGAGACAACTGAGAAGGTGTCAAAATTCACACGATATGACAAGTCAGAAAGCAAGGCAATAGATCAAAAGTGTTCAGTGTAGGCACAGGAAAGACCTTGCTTGCTTAAGACCAGCATGATATGAATGAAAGAATTAGGAGACCACAGTGTCTCCTGTTAAAAGTCCTCCCTCCGTAATCATAGTGGTAGACAGACTAGACCCTAGTGTGGTTTCATTTTCATGACTCTATAATCCCTTCTTTTGAGTGTGGGTGGGACAAAGAACTTGCCTCTAACCAATATAAAATGTAGTAAGAAAGTGATGGAAAGTCACTTTTGTCATTACATTATTATATTGATATATAGCTCTGTGTTGCTAGCATGCATTAGAAAGACTCTTTACATTGCTGCCTTGAAGAAGTAAGTTGCCACGTCATGAGTGGGCCTATGGAAGGGGCCAATGGCAAGGAACTGCAGGTAGCCTATATTTGCTGAGAGAAGCCCCCAGCTGACATCCAGCAACAAAAGAGGACCTCAGTCCTACAACCACAAGGAGATGAATTCTGCCAATGACATGAAGAAGCTTGGAAGTTCTTTCCCCAGTCTAGCCTCTGATGAGCCCACAGCTTTGACCAACATCTGGATTGCAGCCTTTTGAGACCCAGAGCAGAGGGCACAGCTAAGCTGAATCTGGACTTTTGACCTACAGAAACTGTGAGATAATGAGTATTGTTTTGAGCTTCTAAGTTTTTGGTAATTTGTTATGCAGCAATAAAAAAGTAATATGTCCATTTACCATGGTCAATGGCAGTAGTTTTCAAGCCTTTCTTTAGTTATGGAGACCTGTTTTTAAGCAAAAGCACACATGGAAGCCCAGTATGTAAAACAAAGAAAAGTAGAATGTTTCTATTTACAGCTGGGTAAAAGGAATGGATCCCTTCCCACCTGGATTCTCCTGAACTTATAGGGCCCCAAGAGGAAACTCTGTGAACAGTCTGAAAACTATTAAATAAATTGAAGAAGGACTAGAACATGCTGACCCAGACACACACTTCAGGCTGCAGGGGAGAGACACACTCAGGTGTCCTTCCATGATGGAGCCCAGTAGATAAAGTTGATGCATTTTGAGAATTCTCAAATCTCTTTACAGTTTCTGGTTACTCCTCCCCAGTTGCAGTGTGCTTTTTTGCCTTCAAGAGTTACAGGTCTGTACCTGTAACTCTTCTTCTGAGAACTCTCCTTGGATTACTGGAACTGTTTTACCTACTATAGGTAACTACTATAGTTACAGTAACTGTTCTACGACCTCCCTCACCTTGAGTTGGGACTACCTCTGGTGTGTAACTTATACTCCCCTCTAACCATATCAGGTGGAAGCTACCCCAGCCTCTCTCTGTAGGACTGCCTGAAATCACACCATACTTGGTATTCTCCCTTCCCTGTCTTCCTTCCCCCACTTCCAACCCAGCTTCTGGGAACACTTCTTTAATTGCTTTGCACGTTATTCCTCATTTCAGTGCCTGTTTCAAAGAACCCAACCTGAAGCATAGAGATTTCCTGGGAAGATACATGGACACCTGAGACATCTCAGCATTTCTGGTGCCCAGTGTTTCCAAGTCTCTCATTGGTCACATTCAGCTTGGGCTCCCTGTGCCCTGCCTGCCCTTGTGGTTCTGACATTTATCCTTTCCAAAGGATAATCTGATCGGCCTGATGCCACCATGCACCACAAAAATCCTCTAATGGGTAGAGCTTTACTGCAGGCCACCTCAAAGGCAGTTGACCCATTTCTACTTAATTGTCTTTAGCTCAGCCACTGACCCCCATTCCTATCAAAGTGGAGTCAGGATATCCATGTGGGATCATTCAAATCACATGGCAGGAGCCACAGGAATGTTTTGCCGAAAGAACACCTTGGGGACATTTTCCTCAGAAGAGAGTGGTGGGTGAGGCAGGTACTTTCTTATCGACTCCCTGGAGAGTCCTCTTCGGGGCACACAGCTTTTATAAATCCAAAGAGGTGTGACAGTCAGTTATCATTCAGGGTGGCTTGTGGAAGCGGAGAAAGAGTGAACAAGGCAAGGACACAGTGCAACAAGTCTCAACCTTGTTCCTGCAAGATTGAGGATATGGTAAATAGAAGTGGTTGGTATAAAACTGGATCTGTTCTGAGGACACGGAAATAATTTCAAATATTGTATGAAAATAAATGGGCTAGCTAACATGCTGAAAAGAAGCTTATCAAAGATGATGTAAATTCAAGAGCATGCGTCAATTAGTCCATTAGGTTTTTAGGTGTTTTTTTTTTTCTTGTTTTTTTGAGACGAAGTCTTGTTCTGCCACCCAGGTTGGAGTGCAGTGGTGCAATCTCAGTTCACTGCAACCTTGCCTCCCAGGTTCAAGCGATTCTTCTGCCTCAGCCTCCCAAGTAGCTGGAATTACAGGTGTGCACCACTACACCTGGCTAATTTTTGTATTTTTAGTAGAGACGAGGTTTCGTCATGTTGGCCAAGTGGGTCTCGAACTCCGGCCTCAAGTGATCTGCCCACTTCAGCCTCCCAAACTGCTGGGATTATAGGCATGAGCCACTGTGCCCGGCAGTCCATTAGGTTTTAAAAGGACGGGCAAAAGTCTTCAGAAATGTATATAGAAATTTGCCTTCAGAACCCTTAATGTTTCAGTTAATCTATTGCCATGTAGCCAACTACACCAAAACTTAGTGGCCCAAGGTAACAGCTATTTTATTTCCCATTTGTGATTCTGTAACTTAGGCAGGACTCAGTGGGGGGGGGTTTATCTTTACTCCATGCAGTGTCAGATGCGGTAGCTTGACTGAGGCTGGATGATTCACTTCTAAGATGGCCTCAATTATATGCCTGGCAGTTTGGTGCTAGCTATTGAGTGAGAACTCAGTGGGGGCTGATGGCCAGGAACATTAATTCCAGATTCTTACATGGTGATTGGCTTAACACAAAAGCAGAAGCTGCCAGGCCTTCTTAATCATCTGACTCAGCATCACTTCAATTAGTTGAAGTAGGTCACATGACCAGCTCAGCTTCCTGGTGAATAGGTTACAAGGGTGTGAATATGTAGGGAGGCATGAGTTGGGGGCTACCAACGTAATAGTCTATCACATTTGACAATGCTGCAAAGACATTGATTTTGTTTATTCAGTCTAACCACTAACTGAAGAGAAATAGCTAAAAAGTTAAATGCAGATAAAGACTTATCTAAATTTAGATAAAGTATTAGGCCTTAATGACTTAGTGGCTAGGGAATCTTAAGGCCCTCAACATTTTTTTTGTATTTTTTGTAGAGATGGGGTTTCACCACGTTGCCCAGGCTGTTCTCAAACTCCTGGGCTCAAGTGATCCACCTCCCTTGGCCTCCCAAAGTGCTGGGATGATAGACGTGAGCCACTGCGCCCATCCCAGGCTGAAGTTTTTGACAAGTGTTGTTAATAGAAATATTGACTGGGTGCAGTGGCTCAAGCCTGTAATCCCAACACTTTGGGAGACTGAGGCGGGTGGATCACCTAAGGTCAGGAGATCAAGACCAGCCTGGCCAACATGGTGAAACCCCATCTCTACTAAAAATACAAAATGTTAGCCAGGCGTGGTGGTGTGTACCTATAGTCCCAGCTACTCAGGAGGCTGCAGCAGGAGAATCACTTGAGCCTGGGAGGCAGAGGTTGCAGTTAGCCAAGAGCATGCCATTGTACTCCAGACTGGGTGACAGAGGGAGACTTTGTCTCAAAAAATAAAAAAAAGAAAAGAAATGTGAGCCACATATATAATTTTAAATTTTCTGGTAGCCATATTTTTAAAAATAATTTTTTAAAGTTATTAAATTAATTTTTTATTTTAATTTTAGCTTTTTCTGAGATAGGATCTTGCTCTGTTGCTCAAGCTGGAGTGCAGTGGCGCGATCACAGGTCACTGCAGCCTTAACCTCCCGGGCTCAAGCGATCCTCCCACCTCACCCTCTCAAGTAGCTGGGAGCACAGGTGCATGCCACCACACTCAGCTAATTTGTTAATTTTTTGTAGAGACACAGTCTCACTATGTTGGCCAGGCTGGTCTTGAACTCCTGGGCTTGTATGATCCTCCCACCTTGGCCTCCCAAAGTGCTGAAATTACAGCTGTGAGCCACTGCGCCTGGCCAAGTTAATTTTAATAACATTTTATTTAACAAAATAATTTCATAGGAAACCAGTATTGAAAATGTCAATGATATCTTTTACATCATTTATGTATTTATTTATGAGACAGTCTTGCTCTGTTGCCCAGGCTGGAGTACAGTGGCACAATCTGGGCTCACTGAAACCTCTGCCTCCCAGGTTAAAGAAATTCTCCTGCCTCAGCCTCCTAAGTAGCTGGGACTACAGGCACGTGCCACCACGCCTGGCTAATTTTTGTATTTTTAGTGGAGATAGGTTTTTGCCATGTTGGCCAGGTTGGTCTTGAATTCCTGGCCTCAAGTGATTCACCTGTCTTGGCCTCCCAAAGTGCTGGGATTATAGGCGTGAACCACAGTGCCTGGTAAGTATTTATTTATTTATTTATTTTTTGAGGCAGGGTCTTGCTCTGTTGCCGAGGAGGGCTGTGGCATGATCTTGGCTCACTGCAGTCCCCCAGGCTGAGGTGATCTTTTCACCTTAGTCTCCCAAGTAGCTGGGACTGAAGGCACACCCAGCTAATTTTTGTATTAATATTTTTTTGTGTGTGGAGACAGGGTTTCACTGTGTTGCCCAGGCTAGTCTGGAACTCCTGGGCTCAAGTGATCTGCCTGCCTTGGCCTCCCAAAATGCTAGGATTATAGGCATGAGCCACAGTGCCCAGCCTACATTATTTTTAAATAGTATATCTTTGGATTTCAGTGTATGTTTTATATACTCACAGCATATATCAATGTAGACACTAAATTTTCACCAGAAATATTTGATCTGTATTAGGTCTTATAAAATCTACCTAATAGTTCCAAACATGTTTACACACCCACATAGTTCCAACCATGTTTAAAAGTTTTCCAAGCCAGGCATGGTGGCTCATGCCTGTAATCCCAGCACTTCAGAAGGCTGAGGAAGACAATCACCTGAGGTCAGGAGTTTGAGACCAGCCCGGCCAACATGGTGAAACCCCATCTCCACTAAAAACTACAAAAATTAGCCAGCCATGGTGACACACGCCTGTAATCCCAGCTACTCGGGAGGTTGAGGCAGGAGAATCACTCGAACCCAGGAGGCTGAGGTTGCAGTGAGCCAAGATTGTGCAACTGCACTACAGCTGGGGCAACAGAGCAAGACTCCATCTCAAAAAAAAAAAAGTTTTCCAATAACTTGAGTAGCAGTTTTAAAAAATTATAATTAAATGAAATCATTTGCACAAGCCACGTTTCAGGTGCTCAGCAGCCACCTGTAACTAGTGGGTACAATTTTATTTATTTATTTAAGAGAGGCAGGGTCTTGCTCTGTCGCCCAGGCTGGAGTACAGTGGTGCGATCATAGATCATTGTAACCTTGATTTCCTGGGCTCAGGTGATCCTCTAGCCTTAGCCTCCTAAGTAGATAGGACTATAGGTGCACAGGTGCTTGCCACCATGCAAGACTAATTTTTTTTTTTTTTTTTTGAGACGGTGTCTCGCTCTGTTGCCAAGGGTGGAGTGCAGTGGCATGATGTTGGCACACTGCAATCTCCACCTCCCAGGTTCAAACCATTCTCCTGCCTCAGCCTCCCAAGTAGTCAGGGATACTGGTGTACACCACCATGTCCAGCTAGTTTTTGTATTTTTAGTAGTGATGGGGTTTTGCCATGTTGGCCAGGCTGGTCATGAACTCCTGACCTCAAGTGATCCACCTGCCTTGGCCTCCCAATGTGCTGGGATTACAGGCGTGAGCCACCACACCTGGCGCCTGGCTAATTTTTAAACATTTTTTTTGTAGAGACAGGGTCTCACTATGTTGCTTAGGCTGGTGGGTACCATTTTAGAAAGTGTAGCTGTAATCCTCATCCCTCACCTTTGGGCTTGGCTCTGGTGCCCTGTAGGCTGATAAAAGTGGAGAGGAGACCCCAGTGTGAGTCATGTTGAGCTGGTGTTGACATGGTGCTTGGGATCCTGAAAATAGGAACTTTGTCCTGCCGCTCATTTGTATATCCCAAGAGCACTGTCTCAGATTAGAAATAGAGCCTGAGACAAATTTCAGGCACACTAAATTTATTGAGGGATGCTCTGGAAAGAAGCTCTAAGGGAGTGAGAGAAGCAGGCGAGACAGGGGAAGGAGCCTACCAGGGATGTGTTCTTAGGTAAATTCTAGGCTTTACGTGATCCATGGGGACTCTAGATACAAATGCAAATTGTACTACGGAATTGACCCACCTTGAGGCAAGGGGACAAGGCTTTTGTGCCCCTATATCCATCAGTTGTTGGCTGCATACCAAGCTTTTCTAGGTAAGACAGCTCATCCAAGAGCAGTTGTCCAAAGAAGGTCACAGGTAGAAGCTTTTATTTGTAGCACAGTGTGTATTGGCTAATGAGGAGATTTTGGCAGGACATCAACAGCCTACAGTGACCTAAACATAGAGGACCAGGCCAGGACCAGAACATTTTATTACTTCCTGGCAATATGTTCTCAAGCCTGAGTGTGGAATCATAGTGAGCAGGGCTGGACCCTGTGGGACCTCAAGGCTCCCTGGCATAGAGGCTTCAGGCCTAGAATCTAAACAGGTCAGGCATTCTCCTTGGCTCCTTTTTCCTAGGTAAACATTAAATCTCAGCCTTCTGTATCACACTTTTTGGATGCCAAAGGAAAGTGAAAATAAGGAAAAGCAAAGAGAATCCCCAAAGGGAGATGCTAAGCCCTAACAGCATGACCCCCTATGAAGCAAATCCTTGTTCTTCATTCATTCCACTAAGGAATGTTTAGTTGAGTGCCTACGATGGGCTAGGCACTGTGTGAGGCTGTGAAACCAAACTCCAAGGAGCAGTTCCAAGGCCATTTTGAGCAATACTAAAATAAGTGCTGCTGTGGGGTCTTAGGTATCCACAAGAAGGGACAGGCCAAAAAAGGTGGGACTTGGGGAAGCTGTAGGTCAGTGGAGAGTACTGGAAAGTATAGCAACAGGGCACAGCCAGCCTGCCAGGGACTCTAAGGGAAAAGCTGAGGTCAGAATCTGGGGCACTGGCCAAGTCTGAGAAAGCAAGTTAAGGTCAGCATTCAGAGCCTAGGCCAGGAAGAAGGGCTCAGGCAGAGGCATGGGCAGTGCCAGGTGCTGGCTGAAGGAAGGTGATAACGTATTTGGCACATACTATTTGCCAGGCACTTTGAATACATTTAATCCTCACAATAACCTTGCAAGATAAGTATGAGTTTCAGAAAGACTAAAACATAAAACAGTGCTTCTCAAACTTTAATGAGCATATGAATCAGCCGTGGATCATGTTAAAATGCAGATTCTGATGCAACAGGTCTAGGGTGGGGCCCAAGATTGTACATTTCTGACAGACTCCCAGGTGATACTGATACTGCTGGTCCGCAAATCGTACTTGGAGTAGTGAGGGGTTAAAACCCTGATCATGACATCAATGCTTTCATTAGGAAGGAAAAGGGAGAGAGTGAAGGGCAAGAACACAAAAGTAGTCTAGTTTGAAAGACTAGTCTTCTAAACAAAGTCATGGCAATAGGCCCTGGACTGTGACTGTCTGCACTCATGAATGAAGGCAGGCGTGGGCAGTTGTGGGCAGGGAGGTGTGCTGCTCTGAAGGGTGGAGTGGCCCCCTCTGGATGCTTGGAAAGTAGGAGTGGGGACCTCTGGAAAGAGTTCTTCTGGAGTGACTATACCTATTTCAGTGCATCTGATCCAGTGTATTTTATAGTCATCGTTCATACTTAGCTTAATGATCAGTTAATTTGGATAATATATTGTGGTGGAAATAACATTCCAGCAACTACTTAGCCTCAGAATGAAACCAAAACCATTTCCTAGTAGTTCTCTTGAGCTTTTTTTTTGTTTTTAAATGGTATGTTCTTTAAGACCTTCTTGTGACCTTCTTATTAAATTTTCTCCTCTATCTTATTATGGATATTGTGCTAAGGCTTATTGAGACACTGCTTTGAGGCCCTAGCTAGTTTTTAAATTAAGATAATTATGACTGTATATTTTTTAAAAAGACACTGCATTCATAAGATGCTTTATTGTTTCTAGAATACTTTCATTGACATTTTCTTCCTTTTGATTTTCATACAACCCAGGAGGTCAGTGTTATTATTCCAGTTTATAGAGAAGGAAATGGAGGCATAGAAAGTTGAGTAAGTTGCCCAGGGTCATATGGCTATGTACATAGTGGAGATAACATCTTAAAAGTATTTGCTGGCGTCATACACTGTGCTAAGAGCTTTATATGTAACAGGACATTTAGTTCTTGCCCCAATTCCATTATTATCCCCATTTTATAGATGAGAACACTGAGGCCTAGAGGAATTACCTACTTATTCAAAGTCACAGGGCTAGCCAGGCATGGAGCCATGGTCTGAACCAGGGCACTCTAGTTCTAGCACTGATACTTCTAACTACTACACTAGAAAGGGCATGCAGCAATGTTTGGGGCCATAGCAAAAGCAAAAACACTTGTGAGAATTTTTCCAGTCCTGTTCCAGAATAATGCTGCTCTCACCGGCCACAGTAAGGACATTAAGAGGGTTGGACTTTACATTCTCAAATAAAAGGAGGGTTTTGTTATTCTTATATGGGAGGAAGAGGCTACTAAAATAAGTGGATGATAAATAAGACTTCCTAAAATCATCTGTTGGGCTCAACCAGCACCACAGTTGGAAAATATCTGACACTTACATTTTGGTGCAGAGCCAGCTCCCAAATAATACCACCCCAGTCTTCCTTGTACTAGGTCTTCTGACACACCCTTGCGCAGCCTCTCCAAGTACATGTGCCTCATTTGGGTGCCTACAATCACAGCATGAAACCAGGTTCACTCCAGATGGTATAAATGAAAAGTCTTTAATGAAGGAACTGCTTATATAGAGATATAATCCAGGTTAAAGGAACAAGTGGGATGTTGAGGCATCCAGAGACCAGCAGCTTGGAAAGTGCAAGGGGAAGGGAGAGTGTCACTAGAGCTTTTGTGAACTAGAGCCATGGAGGAGCTGTAGCTTGACTTCCTGGGCTCAAGTAACCCCAGGAAGGACACAGACAAGGCCAGAGATGTGGTCCTAAGAGGGAGAGAGGGGAAGAAATACCCCGAATTCTCTCTCTTCCTACCTTCCATTTGCCTGCCAGGACCTCTCATTGCTAAGTTCAATCAGAAGCCAAACTGATTAGCAAGCCTGGGTAATGCAGTCTACTGAGGTCAGCCCCCTGAACACAGAAAAGGGCAGAGACGTGTAGAGACATGTAGAGAGGGCATGGAAGAGGGCACGGGGCACGCAGAGAGTACAGCACAGGATCTTGTTGGTTCTTTCCTTCCATTCCAGCAGTACTAGGCAGACCCTTCTCTCCAGCCCACTGTAATTTCCTGTGTGGGGACACAATTCCTGATCCAATGTAACTTGCCTAATTCATTCCCTTAGCTCTGGGTTTTCTGACCTTAAGTTTTTTTTCTAATGAAACTTCCTTGCTATAAGGAAAGTGGAACACTGGTCAACAGGAGGGTCCTGGTTTGCTTGCATGTCAACTTTCTGGATGTGTAAGCCAGTTTTCAAGATTTGCTTTGCTCCAGTAGGAAGCTGAGTGTGTGCCATGCCTGAGTGATGGAGGACCAGAAGTTACAGACTGAGAGAGGCAGTGGTGAAGCAGATGTTGTACCAGCATGCCAGTGGTGCCAGTGGCATCATGGCCCCCCAAAGAACATTAGTCTGTGAGGCCCACTGTTGGGCATCTGAATGTCAAAGGAGTTCTAAGCATGTGAAGCCTTTGGCATTATGAGAATAGACTCTGGAGCCAAATTGTCTGGATTCAAATCTAGGCACTCACTGGCTGGGTGACCTTGGGCAAATTATTTAACTTCTCCAAGCCTTATTTTCTTCATCTGTAATATGGGAATAATAATAGTACCTACCTCATAAGTACCTTGTTGTAAGAACAAAGTGAGTTAATTCACACACTGGATTTTAGAGCCCAATCTGGTATAAGTAATCACCACATAAAAACAAAATTTAAAAACCTTGCATGGATAATGTCCAACCAGATGAGGATTTTTACCAAAAATTGAAAAAAATGTATTAAAATGGAAGAAAATATAGGCATGTGGTGGAAGCTCAAATAACAGGAAATATAATGAATCAAATTGGTAAATCTATCTGGTATATCTATCTGCACCTTGCATTTCAGTTTCACCAAGAATCAGTCAGCTGTGGTCAAACTTGATATCTTTAAATTGGTGAAGATTTATTGACCACCTGATCTAGCTCTCTCAGGGAGAATCTCTAATGATTTAATGCCCCACGAAATTCACATCTAAAGCTTTTCCAAAAGAGAATTCAATTCACATGGTGTTTGACTAAATACTAGTAACTAAATATTGAGATGTTTTAAAAAACCAATTTAAGAAAATTTCCTAAAATATTATTTTCTCCACTGGAAAAATTAGGAAATGATACTCCTGAATGACAAGATTATTCTGAAAAACAAACCCACAGTGTCTGGCACATGGTGCTCAATAAATATCGGCTATCATTATTGTTACCTATGATTTTACCTTTGAAAATTTTGACAGGGTTATATAAAAATATATTTAGTATTTTGGCTGCTTGGAGAAATTGGGTTCTAGTTTTGGATAATTAAACCGTAAGTCTGTTAATACATATGAGGTTTATTTACTTATTTATTTAGTTTTGAAACAGAATCTTGCTCTGTCCCCCAGGCTGGAGTGCAGTGGCACGATCTTGGCTCACTGCAACCTCCACCTCCTGGGTTCAAGTGATTCTCGTGCCTCATCCTCCTGAGTAGCTTGGATTACAGGCATGCGCCACATGTGCAGCTAATTTTTGTATTTTTAGTAGAGATGGGGTTTTGTTATGTTGCCCAGGCTGGTCTGGAACTCCTGATTCAAGTGATCTGCCTCCCACAGTTTCCCAAAGTGCTGGGATTACAGGCAGGAGACACCTCACCTGGCCTGGGGTTTATGTATGTAAATCAGTATTACAGATGGAGGTATACAGTATTACTATGAAATCATTTTATCAAAACATTGTCTTAATTTTATCAGGTCGCTAGCTCCAACTACCAAGATAAAGAAAGTACAGAGGAGATAAGAACATGTTAAACAACACCATGGGGATGCAATCAACAAATCCAGACTGTAGATTTTATTAACTGAATTATGTCCCTCAAAATTCATATATTAAACCTAATTCATATACTAACCTCAAATGTGACTGTGTTTGATGATAGGGCTTTTGTATTAGTCTGCTTTCATATGGATATTATATTAAAAACTACCAAGACTGAGTAATTTATGAAGAAAAAGGTTTGATTGACTCACAGTTCTGTAGGCTTAACAAGAAGCATGACTGGGAAGCCCCAAGAAACTTACAATCATGGTGGAAGGCAAAGGGGAAGCAGGCACATCTTACCATGGTGGAGCAGGAGAGAGAGAGCGAGAGTGAGAGCGTGAAGGGGGATGTGCCACACACCTTCAAACAACCAGATTTCATGAGAACTCACTCACTATCAGGAGAATAGCAAAGGGGAAGTCCGTCCCCATGATTCAATTACTTCCCACTGGCCCCTGCCCCAACATGTGGGCATTACAATTTGAGATGAGATCTGGATGGAGACACAGAGCCAAACCATACCTGCTTTTAAGAAGATAATTAAGGTTAAATGGCATTGTAAGGATGGAGCCCTAAATCCAATAGGACTATTGTCTTTATAAGAAGAGGAAGAGATATCAGAGCTTGCACCAGCCACCTCCCCCTTGCCTCACCAATCCCCCTTCTACCATGCACCCACAAAGAGAAGGCCATGTGAGAACACAGTAAGCAGGGGCTGTCAATAAGTCAGGAGGAGAGGCCTCACCAGAAAGCAACCCTGCTGGCACCTTGATCTTGGACTTTCAGCCTCCAGAACTGTGGGAAAATACATTTCTGCAGTTTAGACTACCCATTCTTTGGTACGGTGGGCCCTCCATATCCATGGGTTCTGTTTCTGTGGATTCAATCAATTAAAGATTGAAAAATATTTGCGAAAGAAAATTGCATCTGAAGATCAAGCATGGTGGCTGATGCCTATAATCCCAGCACATTGGGAGGCCAAGGTGGGAGGATTGCTTGAGGCCAGGAGTTCGAGACCAGCCTGGGTGACAGTGAGACCCCCAGTCTCTGTAAAAAAAACTTTTTAGACTGGGTGTGGGGGCTTGTGCCTGTAATCCTAGCACTTTGGGAGGCCTAGGCAGGTGGATCACCTGAGGTCAGGAGTTCGAGACCAGCCTGGCCAACATGGTAAAACCCCATCTCTACTAAAAACACAAAAATTAGCCAGGTGCAGTAGTGCATGTCTGTAATCCCAGCTACTGGGGAGTCTGAGGCAGGAGAATCACTTGAACGTGAGAGGCAGAGGTTGCATTGAGCCAAGATCGTGCCACCATACTCCAGCCTGGGTGACAGAGCAAAACTCCATCTCAAAAAAAAAAAAAATTTTTTTTTAATTAGCTGGGGGTGGTGGCACACACCTGTAATTCCAGTTAGGAGGCTGAGGAGGGAGGATTGCTTGAGCCCAGGGGATGAAGGCTACAGTGAGCTATGATTGTGCCACAGCACTCCAGCCTGGGTGACAAAGCGAGATCTGACCCTAAAAAGAAAAAAAAATTGCATTTGTACTGGGCATGCACAGACTTTTTTTCTTGTCATATGGTAAACAATATAGTATAACAACTATTTATAACATTTAAATTGTATTGTGTACTATAGAGATTACTAGACTAGATTACTCCAAGTAATCTAGAGATGATTTAAAACGTAGGTGGATATGTGTAGCTTATAGGAAAATACTACATTATTTTACATAACGGACTTAAGCATCTGCAGATTTTTGTATTCAAGAGAGGTCCTGGAACCAATCCCTTGTGAATAATAAGGGATTACTGTGTTTTGTTATAGCTGCCCAAGCAAACTAATACAGTAGGAAACTTTACAGGACTAGCTTCTTTAACAATTAAGTTGTGCTGGACGCAATGGCTCACGCCTGTAATCCCAATGCTTTGGGAGACTGTGGCCGGCAGATCACGAGGTCAGGAAATCGAGACCATCCTGGCTACCACAGTGAAACCCCGTCTCTACTAAAAATACAAAAAATTAGCCAGGCGTGGTGGCGGTCACCTGTAGTCCCAGCTACTCGGGAGGCTGAGGCAGGAGAATGGCGTGAACCTGGGAGGCGGAGCTTGCAGTGAGCCGAGATGGCGCCACAGCACTCCAGTCTGGGCAACAGGGCGAGACTCCCTCTCAAAAATAGAAAATAAAAAATGAAAAAGTAAGTTGCAACAAGAAAGTGTGTGCGTGTGTGTGTGTGTGTGTGAGAGAGAGAGAGAGAGAGAGAAAGCGCGCGCTAGATTAAGGGGGACCTTACAGATTGAAGACACTTAAAAGATACAGCCACCAGTAGCAATGTGTGGGCCTTATTTGGCTACTGATGCAAACAAACTGGAAGGAAGAAAAAGAGAGAAAGACACTATGACATTTGTGAGACGATTGTAAATTTGAACACTGGATATGTTATAATATTAAGAAGGAATTTTTTATTTCTTTTAAGCATAATCAAGTTTATTCAGGTACACACTGACAGTTTTACAGACAATATGATGTCTGGAACTGGCTTTTAAAATATAGGGGGATGTGGAAGTTTAAAAAGTTGATCTCATAGAATAGAGAGTAGAATAGTGGTTACTAGAGGTGGGGAAGGGTAGGGAAGAGAAGAGATAGGAGAGGTTGTCTAAAAGATTCACACAACTAGGTAGAAGTAAGTTCTAGTGTTTTATAGCATTGCAGGGTGATTATAGTTAACAATTTTTTGTGTATTTTCAAATAGCTAGAAGAGAGCATTTTGAATGTTCCCAACACAAAGAAAGAAATGTTTGAGGTGATAGATTTGCTAATTACCCTGATTTGCCCATTACAGATTACACCCGTGTATTGAAATATCACACTGTACCTCATAAATACATACAATTATTATGTCAGTTAAAAATAATAAAATATTTAAAAACATCACGTAGCAGTTGATAGAATAAATGAAACAAGATAGGCTGTGAGTTGATAGTTGTTGAAGCCGGTAATGAGTTCATGTGGGTTCATTATACTATTTTCTCTACTTTGGTACATGTTTAAATTATCCATAATAAAAAGTTTAAAAATGTTTTTATAAGAACTAGAAGAATTATTTTCTCTCAAACTCAGAAATATCTAGAAATAACACTTATTTATGATTTATTGACAATAAAAGGATTTTACAAGCAAGGGAGGCCTTGCTAGGAAGGTTTGCTCGATATATAAAAGCTTCCATGAAAGCACGTGCAGGAAGAGTTCTTGACATTAGCATTCAATAAATGTTTATTAAGCATCTACTACAGTGAGGTATATTCCTGGGTGCTACCAACAAGAGGGACACAGTCCTTGACCTCTCAGGGCCTAAAGTCTAGCAGAGCTGATTGACTAAAAGCAAGAAAGCTGATAGATTTTTAAAATATTTTTGAGTTATCGTAAGTGTTATACCACTGATAAGGACTGAGATAGGCTCATTTAGACGGGGCCTGAGAAAAAAACCTTTCCACAGGCGTGTCGTTTAAGTGGAGAGACACCAAGATGAGATAGAAGAGCCAGTCCTGGGGACAGTGTAGAAAGAACATTCAAGTGAGGAAACTGGACAAACTGATTGGGAGTTTGGTTTGTCAGAGGAACTGAAGAAAGCCAGTACAGCTGAGGTTGATGACCTGAGGAAACATGAAGTAAAATATCTGAGATGGAGTGAGAGACCTAGGTAGGGGTTAAATCATGCATCACATTTTAGGCCACAGTGAGGAGCCTGGGTTTTATCCTAGGACCTATGGAATCCATTGGGGAATCCTGTGGCTTGATTTGCCACGGGAGTAGAAAGGAAGGTTGGCCTGGAAGAGAGAGCTTGAAGGAGCAGGGGAAGAGGGCCATTAAGGCTCTGGAGCTCCTTCGAGGACTCATGAGACAGCAGTGGGATCTTCCAAGGTCACCCTGTATCAGCAGCCTCAAGAAATGGGGTCTTCCTGGCTTGCCCAGTGCCCCAGCAGCTGGTTAAGTACAAGGATGTTTTTGTACTTTGTTGTTGTGAAACAGACCATCCCAAAATGTAGTGGCTTAATGCCATAGACATTTCTCAGGAATCTGCAATTTGGACCTGAAGGGATGATTTGTCCCTGCCTCATGCCACATCTGGGCCCTCAGCTGGGATGATGGAAATGGCTGAGGCTGGCACAGCTGAGGTTCAGCTGGGCCTCTCACTCCCTTTGTGTAGTCTCAGGGCCACTCTGTGAGGTTTCTTGTGTAGTCTTTCCAGTGCGGTGGCCTCAGGCAAGTTGGACGTCTCATGACACAATTCAGAGCTGCAAAAGCAAGTGCTCCCACAGAACACAGTGGATGTTTCAAGGACATTTGGATCTAGCTCTAGAGTTACACAGTCTACTTCTACCTGATTCTATTTGTCATATGGGGCCAGCTCTAATTCTTTATAGAAAGGGACCACCTCAGGGCATGATCATTGAGAGGCGAGCAGCTTGGCAGCTGGCTAACAAGAGTTTCTACATTTGCATACACTGAATGTGAGGCTCCCAAAGGGACGTGCTCAGAGAAACGTAGATGATCGCGGCTGTATTACCTGTAGGAGAGATCTGATTTACCCCGGCGTCAAATCCGTATGGGTCTGCAGCAACTTCAATTCCTGCCTCCTCAGAAGAAAGAATTCAACTGAGGGACATAAGACAGAAAAAGAGACTGAGACAAGTTCCAGAGCAAAAGTGGAAGTTTATTTAAAAGGCCTTAGAACAGGAAAGAAAGTTCACTTGGAAGAGATCCAAGAGGGCATGCGAAGCTTAAAGGTCAAGTGCCCCGTTTAACCATGGTCCTAGGACTTTTATAGGCTTGCCTCTTTCCCATGATTCTTCCCTCAGGGTGGGCTGCTCACATGTGCAAAGCCCTCCTTACCCTTGGGAAGTGAGCACGTGCAGTGAGTTTAGGAAGTTGTACACGCGCCAATCTGAGGCTTTCTTCCTGTTTCCTGTGGAGTGACTCCGGACAATCATACTTTGCCATTTTTGCCTCTTAATGTGCATACACACAAAATGTCTTCTCCCTGGGGTCTGCCTTTAATTAACCCTTTAATGTTAACAGGTGTGGACCATCAAGAACTGACCCCTCCCTGGCACTGGCTGCCAATTTATCACTTTTAGAGAGTCAACGTGATAATGGCCGAACCATCACCTGACATTTCTAGTGGGTCGGGGGAAAGCCTGCTCCTGCCGGGCTCATGCCTAACTACCTATAACAGTTGGGCCAACTCTTAGCCTTCCATTTTGCAGAGTGGATTGTTGCAATTTGAAAACAGCTAAAGTACCTGGGACAGCAGACGGGATTTCAGACACTGTTGGGGAAGACATGATAAGAACTGAGAGGGCTGACCGAAGAGGATTCTGAAGGGAACCAAAATGACTAACAAGGAATTTGAGAAGTCTTTGCTGTGTGGTGTATGAAGTCAATCCCCTTTCCCTTCCGTTCACGACAATCTTCAGTAAATTACTTGTTTTGTTAACACATTGTGGATCTGTTTTGAGGGATCCATCAAATGCTGAGTTCTGTTTTCAGGAAGGTTTGGGATGAGAACAGATACTGCCCAAGGGAGCCACATTTAGCATACTAGCAAACAAAGGAAAAGCTAAATAATGAATGGATGGATAAATGCATCCTAGAATTCCTATAACCTTCCACTGGCTAATCATAACCCCTGGCAAACCTGGAATCACATCTACCTAGCCTCCAGACAGATTCTGGAACTGGCCATTTCTGATCTCTTTCTATCGCAACTTCCCTTTTGCTTGTTTTTTCCCACTTTCACATTGTGAATTTGAGAGCTGAAATAGTTTTTGTAGCATCAACTCTCTGTTTACTTATTCTTTAACTCTTTGACGTGTATTGAATGCTACGTCAGATGCAGTGCTATGTGCGGTGAAGAATTCTGTGAAAAAGTGGAACTCACAGTCAGAGGTAAAACTGGAAGAAGCAGTGCCACAGGCAAGGCAAGAATCAAATGCTACAACTGTTCAGAGTTGGGGTGTCACTGGGGACAGTAGAGGGTAGAGGGTAGAGGGTTGTGAAAAACTTCACAGAAATGGTGGGCATCTAAGCCAAGCCTTAAATAAAGAGTGACATTTACACATGAAGAGATAAAGATGGGGGTTTTGAGACTGAGTAAGGAAGTAATCCCTGGCCAACCCACTCTGCCTTCCCCATCAAGGTACTGCGGACTTTTACCCATGCCCTCTTGGATCTTTCCTTAGTGTTTTCCTGGCCCCAAAGGCAGCTAGCTGCATTGACATTTTAATAAAAATGGCTCTAGGCTTCTCCATCCACATAGCCCTCAAAGTTCCTTATCTATTATAATCTAGAAACAGCTCTCCTGTTGAAACAGTCAGTAGAAAGAATGGCACTAGTAGAGGCCTGGGATATGAGGAGGGAAACAGGTCCAGAGAAGGAACACTGATGCTGTGTTTACTTATCTGTTCTCAACAAATAAAGACATTCGTGTGTATGTCTGTTTGTTTCACCCTCTATACTATGAGCTCCTCGAGGGCCTGAGCTGAGTCTCACCCATCTCAGTACACTCAGCATAGAGCCTGGTATATTGTAAGTGTTCGTATTTGGTAGCTGAAATAGCATTCTAAAGCTTAAGGCAGTGATTCTGAAAGTATGATCCTTGGACCTATAGCATGAGCAGGGAACTTGGTGGAAATGCAAATTCATGGGGCCTCATCCCAGACCTACTGAATTAGAAATTATGGAGACAGAGCCCAGCAACCTGTGTTTTAACAAGCCCTCAAGGAGATTCTGATGCAGGTTAAAGTTTGAGAATCATTGTTTTAGGATATTTGAGCCTAGACTAAAACTTGCTCTGGCCTCCTTTGGGACTTCAGGAACTGAGCTTCTTTTTATCTTTTAACAGACACATCCTTATTTTTTTCTTTTATCTCTTGTCCTTGACAAAAGAAAAATGATAGAAGGAAAAAACAACAAAAAAAAATACCATAAAGATATTGCCAGTGACCAGGGAAAATAAGTAAGTAATGGCAAGTTGCTTTCCTTCCTGAAAAAAACAGACACTTTGCCTGTAAAAAATATATTCAATGATTTTAAAAACAGACTTTTTATAGAATAGGAAGAGAGCAAATAAAAATGTAAAAAAAAAAAAAAAAAAAAGCACTTTGGTTTTATGTGAAACTGTTACTTCTCCCAGACAAAACCGCCGCATGCTCATTCTCCTTATCAATCTCCATTGTCATCCCTGATGGTTCCCAGAAGCTGCCACTAGAATGTTTCTTTCTGGAGTGGAGAATCTTATAAAATTCATTATTTTCTTGGGTACTCACAATGCTCCCAGACTTATGGGACAGTCAGAATTGATGGGATCCTCTGCCCTGTGCATGCTTGTACCTGGCAGATAAGGACAACAAAGAATATTTGTATATATCCATACAGCATCAATCCTCATGTAACCTGGATCCTCACTATGTGGTCAATACTGAAGCTGGCTTTGTACCAGCATACATATATAGTTGTGATTTTATTCATATCCTCAAGGAACCCAAAATCTTGTGGAATGGTGGGATAAATACACACAAAATAATTGACTTCACCCTTAGATCAGGGCTTCTCAAGTTTACACAGTGTTTTCACATACAGTTTCATTTGATCCTTAGAGCAGTTCCTGGGAGCAGCACATGGTGGCTACAGCAAGGTGAGTCCCAAACTTGGATCTATAGAGTGACTTTGTAATAATCTAAAAGGAGCTCTTCCTGACTTATGATTGTTCATTGGGTGGCTAAAGAGGTTAGTGTAGTCTCAGGAAGGCAAGAGAGGATTGTGACTATATCTAAGAGAGTTTAATCCAATCAGTTGTACAAGACATGATTTGAAGGCAGACAAAAAGAATGTTTATGAAATGTGTCCTTTTAACTGACCCCCACTCAGGGAATTATTACAATAGTGTTTAATTTATAGGAGACAATATTTACTGCGTCTTCCAATGCTTCTAGTGAAAACGTACATCAAACAGGGTGGAAGGCATCTAACAGTGTTAGTTACTATCTGCCAATTTTCGAGTGTTGACAACAGACTCAAAAAGTTTTAATACTCCACATTGTCCAAATGAAACCACCAATTTGCAACCCATGCTCTAGAATTGATAATGAAGAAGAAGACATCCTGAAAGAAGACTAGCCAGTTTAGCAGATGTGCTGTTTTCTCTGTAAAATATACTGATGAATATCCACATCTCTATAATCTTCTGATAGTCCAGTCTCTCCTATGCTCAGCACTTCTGCTCTGACCAATATGTTATGTGCTTTCTTCCTAGAGTCAGTTGAGTTCGTTCCCAAACCTGCTTGTGCCAGTTGTACTATTTTATAATTATACAGCTAAATAAAATACTAGGCCAACCAATTAATAAGTGCAAAAAATGAGTTCTTGCTTTTATGAAAATGAAGTTGGATGCTATGAAAAAACTTGACAAAAGTGTTTTGATTAAAATGAAGCTGCACGCTGGGCAACATGGCGAAACTCTGTCTCTATTTTAAAAATGCGAAAATTAGCTGGGCGTGGTAGCTTGCGCCTGTGGTCCCAGCTACTTGGGAGGCTGAGGTGGGAGGATTGCTTGATCCCAGGAGGTGGAGGTTGCAGTTAGCTGAGATTGTGGTACTGCACTCCAGCCTTGGTGACAGAGTGAGACCCTGCCTCAAAAAATAAATATATATATAAAATGAAGTTGCTATTGAATAATGTGTAAATGAGACAATGGTGATGATGGCAAGAATTGTAAAAATCTGTAAGAATTCTGCTCTCAAGTTCTTTCACAAGGGTCTTTGTATTCTTGATCCACTTTAAAGAATTTCAATAACTGGAAATTATAGATGATACCTTATTGGTGGGCTTTATATAAGAGAAATGAGGTCAATTTTAAAGAAAAGGCCTTATCCCTATATTTAAAAACTGTCAACTAAGGCTGGGCACGGTGGCTTACGCCTATAATCCCAGCACTTTGGGAGGCTGAGGCAGGCAGATCACCTGAGGTTGGGAGGTAGAGACCAGCCTGACCAACATGGAGAAACCCTGTCTCTACTAAAATACAAAATTAGCCGGGCGTGGTGGTGCATGCCTGTAATCCCAGCTACTTGGGACGCTGAGGCAGGATAATCGCTTGAACCCCAGAGGTGGAGGCTGCAGTGAGCCGAGATCACACCATTGCACTCCAGCCTGGGCAACGAGAGCAAAACTCTGTCTCAAAAAAAAAAAAAAAAAAAAAAGGCAATTAAGGTACAGTTAAATGCTGCAGACTAAAATGTTAAACATATTCTTTTTTATTCCCTCATTTTTTCCAATTAACTTTTTTTGAATTTAGTTTTAAAAATTCTGTTGATGGCTAGATGCGGTGGCTCATGCCTGTAATCCCAGCACTTTGGGAGGCCAAGGGGGCAGAGGTCAGGTGTTCCAGACCAGCCTGACCAACACGGTGAAACTCCATCTTTACTAAAAATACAAAAATTAGCCGGGTGTGGTGGCATGCACCTGTAAGCCCACCTACTCAGAAGGCTGAGGCAGGAGAATTGCTTAAACCCAGGAGGCGGAGGTTGCAGTGAGCCAAGATCACACCACTGCACTCCAGCCTGGGCAACAGAGTGAGACTCCGTCTCAAAAAAAAAAAAATTTTCTTCTGACAAACTACATTTCTCAATTTTGTTAGACAAGAGGACTTGTACTGAACTACATCTGCATGGATCTTAGACAAGTAGGAGACAAGGCTTCAAGAGAATAAAAAGTTGGTGGTGTTCTCCAGTGCTGACTTGAATAACTGTCCCTTGGAGCTTTCTCTAGTGGAGGGTTTGGTTGTTTGAGTTCAATGACATCATGCCATTGATATCATTGGCCACAATGCTTTGTGTGAACCCTGAAATACACAGGTACTAACATCAGGTAGCACAGTAGACAGCTGCACCAAGCGGAGTTATGCATGCCTTCTATGATACTTCAATAGCTAACAGCAATGAAAATTATTGATTATTGGTGTTTATCATGTATAAGTTTAATTAATTGAATGCATTTAAAATGCATTTAATTTTAGCCGGGCGCGGTGGCTCACGCCTGTAATCCCAGCACTTTGGGAGGCCGAAGCAGGCGGATCATGAGGTCTGGAGATCGAGACCATCTTGGTGAATACGGTGAAACCCCATCTCTACTAAAAATACAAAAAAATTAGCCAAGCGTGGTGGTAGGCGCCTGTAGTCCCAGCTTTTAGGGAGGCTGAGGCAGGAGAATGGCATGAACCCGGGAGGTGGCAGAGCTTGCAGTGAGCGGAGATCGCGTCACTGCACTCCAGCCTGGGTGACAGAGCGAGACTCCGTCTCAAAAAAAAAAAAAAAAGCATTTAATTTTTACAGCAAACTTATAAAGAAATTGAGGCTTGAAGATGTGAGGCAATTTACCCAAGGTCATATAACTAGTAAGTTAGAGAGAACAGGATTCAAATTCAGATTTAGCCTGACTCCAAAGTCCTTGCCATTGGCCACCTTGAGCATATATCTCTCAGTTACAGTAACCACCTGTTGAGTGTAGTAACCACTTGACTTGTATTCGGCACAATGCTAAATGCTTCATATACATTAACATACTAACATGTGATTATATTTCATTAAGTGCATGTAGAGTGTTCTAGAACACTTTGAATATCCCTTGGTTACAGCTGGTTCTTTATTTGTTGGTTAGAATAGCATGACGGAGATGCAAGGATTTGATTTTAGCCAATGTATTTTGTAAGTTACCAAATTTTAGAGACACAATGTGATATAGGGCAAAAATGTGGTCTTCGTAGTAAGACTGCTCCATTTGCATCTTGGCTTTGCCACTTTCTGGTGAAGTAGCCTTTATAAATCGTGTTACTTCTCCGGGCCTCAGAGCCCTCATCTGTAATAATGAAGATGATGGTATTTGCTTTGCAGAGTTCTTGTGGAAACGAGATGATACTTCTAAGGCCTAGTGAAGCTTTTGGAACATTATAGGAACTCAATAAATGAAAATTTCGGCCAGGCACAGTGGCTCACACCTGTAATCCCAACACTTTGGGAAGCTGGGGTGGGTGGATCACTTGAGGTCAGGAGTTCAAGACCAGCCTGGCCAACATGGCAAAACCGCATCTCTACTAAAAATACAAAAATTAGCCGGGTATGGTGGTATGTGCCTGTAATTCCACCTACTGGGGAGGCTGAGGCACAATAATTGCTTGAACCCGAGAGGCAGAGGTTGCAGTGCGCCAAGGTCATGCCACTGTCCTCCAGCCTGAGTGATGGAGTGAGACTGTCTTAAATAAATAAATAAATGAAAACTTAAGATACATTGCATGGCTCATTGAGGGCATTTGAGAAATGGTAACCATTATGGTTGACACCTGTGTTGTAATTGTTTGTTGACTTTTTCCCTCATTTGGTTGATTCATTCATTCAACAAATATTTATTCACACCCACTGTATGCAGGCAGAGGTAAGTGGGACATAAATTAGTGTGATTAGGTAAACATGTTTTTGTCCTCAAGGAGTTTACATTCCAGTAAGGAAGACAGAAAATAAAAAAATGTATTAATATATAAAATGTTGACAGTGCTGTAAGGAAACCCAGGATGTGCTGAGATGGGAAAGTGGGTTGGGTAGGTGGACCCAACTGAAATAAGTGGTTGGAAAAGCCTCCCCTGAAGCGGTAACATTTAAGCTGGTATCCAAAGGATGGGAAGCGTGGGATAAGCTTCCCAGGAAGAAGGGAGCCTGGAGGCCTGAGGACTGGAGAAGTGGTCTGTGTGGCGGGAGGAGGAGGGTAATGGAGCAGAAAGGAAAGTTGGAGACAGACAGGGACAAGATCTTGTGGGGCTTTGCAGGCCATGGTGAGAGGATAGGATTTTACTCTGAGCGCCATGAAAATTCACTGGTGAATTTTAACAGGTGCGTAGCATGATCAAAATGGTATTTGAACAAGATCACGTTGTTTGTTGTGTAGAAAATGGATGGAGCAGGGCAGGAATACAGCAAGGCAACCTGTCAGGAGTGGCTATTTGTAGAGTTGTGAGTGAGGAATGATGGTGCCTCAGACTAGAATGACCAGCAGAAGTGGAGACGTGGATAACTCTCAGGTACATTTTAAGATTGTGCACAACTCAAGGGCAGGAACTGACTCAGATTTAATTTGGGGTCACAATGAGTAGTGAGGTGCTTACATTGTGGCCATTCAGTAAGTGTTCTTGAAATTAGATAGTAGAAATTAGTTATTCTATCATAAGACCAATTATCTGTGCTATCATATAAGCTTCCAGTGTAATATAAACTTAAGAGTGTGGGCTTGGAGTTTGGCAGACTCCCACTTACTGGTTGTGTAACTCTGTGTTTTATTTTCTTCATCTGTAAATTAAAGATATTTGTTGACAAAGATGAAATGACATGATGCACCTAAAATGCTTTAAAATGTGCCTGGTACACATAAAACGTTCTTCACCTTAATTGAAATTCAGGCAGGTCTCCCTTTCAGTACACTTGTAGCACTTGGGAGTACAATTAGCTCATTTTCCCTTTTCGTATTTGCCATGGAGTCTAGGAGGATTTTATAAAAATCAGTCTTCTGTCAATTCTAAGTCATTGCTCCTCCTCTCTCATAAAAATAAGCAAGATAAACAAGTGAGAGAATACTTCTCCTTTCAAGCAAATACCATTTGAACATAGAAACCTCTACTCTTCCTGGCCATTTCATATTCTTCCTGATAATGCACACACATATTTTATGACCTAACTCCTCTTTTCTTTTAATTAATTTTGCTGAATAAAGCAAGCAATTTATGCTACATGGCTGGCTCCTTCCTGAAGATGCTCAAATAATTTATTTTGAGGAATCTGGTCTCTGTAATGTTAAAGCAAGTAAATTATGAATACTGTAAGGTGTCATGATAATGATAATTACAGTTTATTGAGGCTACTCTGTGCCAGGCACTTTACTAAGCACTTTATATATCCTGTTTGATTACTTCAATTGTATGAGGTATATAAACAGTTACCAGATATCCCTAAAAACTCTAAGCCAACATAGGAATAAAGGTGTGATTTCCATACATTGATTGAAGCATAACTGCAAAGAAACTGTAGGAAAGAGGGATGAAAAAAAAATAAACCAGTGGAGCAGAATGGATTCCCAGAAGCAGCCCCATGCATGGATGGGAACTTTATATGCAATAGATCTGGCATTGTAGATTGGTGGAAAAAGAGGGCCCATTAAATAATTGATGTAAAGAAAATCAGATGTCCATATGAAAAAAATTGGTCCTACCTCACACCTTACCAATAATCGATTCTAGGTAAATCAAATAATCTGAGTGTGAAAAGCAAAACTTCAAAACTTTTAGAAGAAAATATAAGAGAATATTTGTCTGACATCAGTGTAGGAAATAATTTCCTAAACAAAGAATGAAAAGTGCAAACCATGAAGGAAAGTATTGTCAAACTTAGCTCTATTAAAATCAAGAACTTGTGTTTATGGAAAGCTGGCAGAAAGAATGTGAAAGTCAGGCTATGACCTGGGAGAAGAAATATGCAAAACATATAACAAAGGAATTTTACCCAGAAAAAACGTATATTTTATTTTATATATATATATATATATTTTTAGATAAAGTCTCACTCTGTTACCTGGGCTGGAGGGCAGGGGCATGATCTCAGTTCACTGCATCCTCCACCTCCTGGGTTCAAGCATTTCTCTTGTCTCAGCTTCCCGAGTAGCTGGGATTACAGGCACACACCACCTTGAGCAGCTAAATTTTTTTTTGTATTTTTAGTAGAAATGGGGTTTCACTATGTTGCCCAGGCTGGTCTCGAACTCCTGACCTCAGGTGCTCCACCCACCTCAGCCTCCCAAAGTGCTGGAATTACAGGCATGAGCCACCGTGCCCGGCTTATAGTATATATTTTTATACATGACACATAGATGCATTTTATAACACATGCATGTATCATGCAAACAAATATATTAAAAATCAATAAGAAAAAGTCAGTAGAAAAAATACACAAAGGGCATTGCACAGAAGAGAACCAAGGATGTCCAATAAACAATAGGCAAACATGCTGAAGCTCATTTATAATTAGGACAATGCATATTAAACCAGAATGAGAGACTACTTTATATCCCCAAAACTGATAATTTTTTTTTTCCTTTCTTGAGATGGAGTCTCACTCTGTCACCCAGGCTGGAGTGCAGTGGTGCGATATCAGCTCACTGCAACCTCCATCTCCTAGGTTCGAGCAATTCGCCTGTTTCAGCCTCCCGAGTAGCTGAGATTACAGGTGTGTGCCACCACACCCGGCTAATTTTTGTATTTTTAGTAGAGACAGGGTTTCACCGTGTTGGCCAGGCTGGTCTCGAATCCCTGACTTCAGGTGATTCATTGGCCTTGACCTCCCAAAGTGTTGGGATTACAATCATGAGCCACCACCCCAAGCCAATAAGATATTAAAAAAAAAAAAAAATGTTGGTGAAGCTGTGGAATAACAGAAACTCTTAGACACTGTTGGTGGGAGTATAAATTATTTCAACCACCTTTGAAAGTAATTTGGCATTGTGTAATCAAATTGAGTACAGGCATAAAATGTTCCATGAGCCAGCAATACCTAGGGATGTGTGTGTACATGCACAAATGCATGCATGCACACACACAGACCCCTTAGACCAACTCTTGTACATATGCAACATGAGCCATGTGCAAAAATGTTCATAATAACTTTTTTTTGTAGTAACAAAACCAATAAGAAACAATTTAAATGGCTATTGATAGGAGAATGGATAATTTTTGCTATACTTATTCAATGAATACTTTGCTTCACTGAAAGTGAATGAACTTCAGCTATGTGTATCAATATGAATGAGTCTTTCAAACAAAATGCCAGGTGAAAAAATCCTTACAGAAAATATACACAATGTAACATTTATATAAAGTGTAAAAACAGGTAAAATGTAACCATTTGTTGTTTAAGGTGTGTGGCAAAAGTAATGGGATGATAACACAAAATTACTTTTGGGAGAAGAGAAGGCAGGAGAATGGCACAGAGGAGGGGCATAGAGGAGATTTCAAAAGAACGGATATCATTATCTTTCTTGCATATATCTGGGGGGTTCACATTGTTATTGTTAATACTTTATACATTTTATACATTGTTGTAAGTATGAAATGAGGAAGAAAAATGGAGATAAGAGATGAGAAGATGACTAGAATGAACGGCTCTCTATGTAATAACCCAAAGAAGCAATATCCTTTGAAGATACCAGCCCAATATTCACTTTTATCTTCTCTATAACCCTTTCTCATTCCTTCTGCTTTCCTCTACCAAAAACAAAAACAAAAAAGGAAATCAAATAAATAACCTATAATAAGGGTAGAATAAATCATTTAAAAAGCAAATAAAATACTGATCTGTAAAATCAAAATAACCAAATAGAAGATGCCCTTCTGAAGGCTGGGGGAAATGTTCTACAATGACATTGACTCTTCATAGCCAGGTTGTATTAGGTCATTCTTGTGTTGCTATGAATAAATACTTGGGGCTAGGTAATTTATAAAGAAACAAGGTTTATGGCTGGGGGCAGTGGCTCATGCCTGTAATCCCAGCACTTTGGGAGGCTGAAGCAGGCAGATCACTTGAGGCCAGGAGTTCGAGACCAGCCTGGCCAACATAGTGAAACCCATGTCTCTATTAAAAATACAAAAATTAGCCAGGCATGGTGGCACATGCCTGTAATCCCAGCTACTTGGGATGCTGAGGTAGAAGAATTGCTTGAACTTGGGAGGCAGAGGTTGCAGTAAGCAAGAGAGAGAGTGGTAGGGAGGGGAGATGCCACACTTTGCAACCACCAGATCTCATGAGAACTCACTCATTATCCTGGGACAGCACCAAGCCATGAGATATCTGCCCCCATGACCCAGACACCTCCCACCAGGTCCTACCTTCAGCACTGGGATTACAATCCAACATGAGATTTGGGTGGGGACAAATATCCAAACTATATCACAGGTATACCCTGTACTGTAGGATATGAACATCAGGTGGTGATAACCTGGTGAAATGTAGTTATATAGAGAGAAACCTTGGAGTCAGAGTCTTGAAGAGCTTGTTGTTTAACCCTCAGAGTAAGTGTTTTTGCTCAGAATAACTTGGAATAGCTGGCTACAAAGTCTGGAGTCTCTCTGTGCAGCATGCAGATACCTATGCATTCATCCGTTTATCCATCCTTTATCTTTCCTCCAGCACTCATTGAGTTTGCCCTTTATGCCAGGGATAAGGAGGTGCTAGAGATGACAAAAAGAAAAGATGGAGCTAATCACCCTGCAGGATGATGGTGTAAGATTGGAGTCAGGTCTCCAGCAGAGTTGGGGGCATGAGGTCACAGGTCGTTAGCTCTGCCTGCTGAGAGGTAACAGAGGGCTTCATCATCGGCCAGATGACTCTGTGCCCTGATGTGTCTTGAAAGACAGAGGAAAAGCTTTCAGACCTGAGGTCTTCAAACGTTTATGTTTTGCTCTTGGACTTCTAAAGGAAATCTGAAAAAGCTATGCACTGCTCATAGTTTTTATGCTGACATCTAAAATTTTGTATCGTAAATTTAAGTAAAGAAATTCTCTGTTATAACAAGTATTGACATTTCAAAACAAGCCCCTAATATTTTAAAATTCCAGTGGAATCTACATGCTAATTTGATATATATTCACCCTTTATTAAAAAAATACAAGAACAAGCTCTTCTTAATGTATTCACATTTTATATGTCATTTAAGAAATGTTTCTAATGGAATCTATATACCAGGTGATATCATCATCTTTTTAGAAGTAGCAGAACAAGCTCTTCTTAAATTTTACATCATTCTTTCTTCTCCTTGGATTTGTATTTCCATTTCTTTACCTTGCAGAACTTTATCCTATGAAACATACCTTTTGTCATATTTCTCTGTAACAATGAACAAGGGTATACAGTCTACAAAGCTCTAAGTGTTAAAACATCTCTTCTGCATTGAGTCATTATGATGATTATTGGTATACAATTGGTCAAAACAACATAAATATATGTTTTGATGATTATGAAAGAAAATTTTTATTGGAAATTGATCTCTTAATTAGGTAGAATTTTTTCTTTTCTCTTTTTTGACAATTATATTTATTGTTGACTATTACTGCTAGAATGAAATAGTATTCAGCATCAATATCACCTTATTTTTTTCTTTTTTTAATTAGATATAAATGCTGAGGAATTTTGTTTGTATTTAAGCAGTGGAATTGGAAGTTTTGTTTAGAAATATCATTAAGGCTGGGCACTATGGCTCACGCCTGTAATCCTAGGACTTTGGGAGGCCAAGGCAGATGGATCACCTGAGGTCAGGAGTTCGAGACCAGCCTAGCCAACTTGGCAAAACCCTGTCTCTACTAAAAATACAAAAATTAGCCACGCATGGTGGCAAGCACCTGTAATCCCAGCTACTTGGGAGGCTGAGACAGGCGAATCTCTCAAACTCAGGGGCGGGCCGGGCGCGGTGGCTCAAGCCTGTAATCCCAGCACTTTGGAGGCGAGACGGCGGATCATGAGGTCAGGAGATCGAGACCTCCTGGCTAACCGGTGAAACCCCGTCTCTACTAAAAAATACAAAAACTAGCCGGCCGGGCGGCGGCGCCTGTAGTCCCAGCTACTCCGGAGGCTGAGGCAGGAGAATGGCGTGAACCCGGGAGGCGGAGCTTGCAGTGGCTGAGATCCGGCCACTGCACTCCAGCTGGGCGACAGAGCGAGACTCCGTCTCAAAAAAAAAAAAAAAAAGAATCAAACTCAGGGGCGGAGGTTGCAGTGAGCCAAGATGGTGTGCTGCACTCCAGCCTGGGTGAAAGAGCAAGACTCCATCTCAAAAAAAAAAAAAAAAAAAAGAAATGTCATTTAATTATTGAATTCTTTTTGAGTAAAAAGCAAAAATTATTTAGTTATTTTTCTCTTAAAATTATTTTTTAAACAGCTGTTATTATAATTCATATCTCTTGCAACTTTGTTGACAGCAATGACTCAATACCAGTTGACTTGTGAAAGTATTTGTAACCAGTTATTAGAGTTAGTAACTTTCTCAACAATAATACCAGTAGACCTAAAAGGAAGAAGCTAAGACAAAATTACTATAGAGAGTTTATTCAGGCCAAGGTTGAAGACTGCACCCCAGGACACACTTCCAGGTTGCCTTGGAGTGTGCTCTGGGGAACATAGGAGAGGCTCAAGTTTTTAAAGATAAAAGGAACAAATCAAGAGAGTGGTTAATTCTTCAGGAATTCTCATTGGTTTACAGAAATAACATTTGTTAGTGATTGGCTATACCTTGTTGAACTGTAGGATGTATAGCACTTTATGGCTACTTGGCATTAGTCTAGAGCCTGCATAGCAAATGGCTTCAAAAGGTAATTATCTAGCTCAAGGAGGAGTGAGACATGACTACTCTTACATCTTCAATGCCTCTCTGGGCCTGATAATTTAAAGGGACCCACATACATACCTCAGATAAAAAGCTTTTTTGTTTGTTTGTTTGTTTTTTGTTTTTTGTCATTCCAATATTTCAAATTGTTCCTTTGCTTGGGAACCTGGAGTTGTTTTCACCCTGAGGCAACAATGCACCACTGTAAGATTTGGGATGGAAGAGAGAAAAGTCTTTCTTCTGTAAAGTGGGAAGAAATCCATTGTAAAAGGGCAACTTATAGCTTGACCTCACTGTCTCTTAGATTGTAGGAAAGAGTACAAATAGGCTTTGAGGATCTTGAAATTGATTTCCTTAAAACTACTCAAGATTCCACATGTAAAGTTTTCCAAATTGTTGCTACTTTTAGCGTGGTCTGTGGGCCAGCAACATTGGCATACCTGGGAGCTGTTAGAAATGCAGAATCTCAGCCCCAGCCTAGATCTCCTGAAGCTAAATCTGCAAAATCCCGGGGCGATTCACTAGCACATTAAAGTCCAGATTGCTGCCACTTCCTTCCCCTCAAAACCTTGTAGTGCACACATTGGTTGTTATGCAGTTTCCTTCCCAGTGTAGGCAGTCATTTACATACCTCTTGAGCATCCTCTGCTCATAATTTTGGCTTTGGTTCTCCAAGAAGTCACTTGTTTTAGTTTCCAGCAGTCTGTGAGGCCTACTGGGCTGGGCTTTCTGACTCTGCAAATAATTTAAACACTGCTTATCATGGTCCCTAAGGAACCCTCAGTAAGTGGTAGCTGATAGTTATCATTTTCCTCTCACTAATCGTCAGATTTGGGTAAGAGATCCTTTTTCCTCCATGAGTGTCACTCGAGCCTGTGATTTTGAATTACTGGATGTTAAGATTGGCAAGACCTGTGTGTGTCATGGAGAGGTTTCCTCCTATCATCCCAGTGAACATTGTGACCTTGTCATTAGGAGGGCTATAAATAGAAGAATTTTTTTTAAGGAAAATAAAAGCCTGTTCAAACAGAGCATCAAAAGCTGCTGGTTCTAGCAAGAAGAAAATGGCTGATTGTATTTTTTGAAATGTCTTTGCCTTTCCCTGTATTTTTGCTGTGTTGACAGTTGTGCCATCCAGGCTTGACCTAGCGCTCGGCCCTCCCTCTTGGCTCTGCATTCACTTTTTGTATATGTGGGATTCCAAATCTGTAAACAAGGGGGCTCGGTGCCAAAGCCTCCTTCTTGGGTGCAAATACCCAAGTGTCAGTGGTGTTTGGAAGCAGAGGAGCAGTCCGTGGGAGGAAGCATTCCCCTACATTATTCTCACTTTGCGCCCCCAACAGGAAATCCTGCAGTATCCTGGGAAGAACGAGGACGCTCAGTGTTCAAATTCTGCCTGGTTACCTAAACTCCCTGGACTTCTGTGTCTCTGTCTCTAAAATGGTCATCAACTCAAATGACTATGGGAAAATTAAATGAGACTGAGCACGTGTGTAGATAAGTGGATGCTCTAAAAAAGTGATTTTCCTCCTCCTTTCAAACAAATGGACAGTGCTTCTTAAAATCAATGCTTCATAAAATCATCGGCTCTTAGGCTGGGAATATTCTTTAAAATCATGACTTTTGCTGTAGAAGAAACTAGAGGGAAAAAATGAACCTATACTGATGAGCTAAGTTTCAGATTTTACAGTAGTGCCTGTGCACTAATGATAATTTAAGATGATGGTGTCCAGGAAGGGACCCATTTCTCTACAGCTGATTAGCCACAGATCAGTGCTATGAATTATAGAACTAGGAAGGCAGAACATGAATAGACAGAGAGATAATACGTAGAGCAGAAGGAGCACAATACTGAGTCCTTGAATGCACTTTATTTGCTGCTTTGAGCAGCACTTTGAATAGCAAAATTATGCATTAATACCAGTGGTTCACAAAACGTGGTCCCTGATCAGCAGCATCAGCATCACCTGGGAACTTATTAGAAATGCAAATTATCTGGCCTCACCCCAGATCTGCTGAATCAGAAACCCTGGGAGTGAGGCCAGCAATCAGTGTTTTAAGCAAGCTTTGCATGTGATTCAGATGAACGCTAGAGTTTGGGAATAACTGGTTTACATTTTAACAGCTTACAACCATCTTTTCCAATGCAAAGCAAAGTGGAATCATAAATGTCCTAGCATTTTAAATTCCTTACCTCCTTGACATATACGGTGAAAATTCTCAGATATTTTTGTCTTCTGATTCTTGGAGAGATATGCATGAGCACAGTCACCAGGTAGAACTTCCTCAGTTGCTCTGGGTGGCTGTTGTTTAATTATGAAGCAGTAATGTAAAAAGAAGGATTCTGAAAATTAAGCAAATGAATCTGCTGTCACTTCTGTTCTTTAGAAATACCTTTCCTAAGCTGGATGCAGTGGCTCATGCCTGTAATCCTAGCACTCTAGGAGGCTGAGGCAAGAGGATAACTTGAAACCAGAAGTTTGAGACTAGCCTGGGCAATGTAGTGAGACCCCATCTCTAACAAAAAAACCCCAAAATTACCTTTCCCCTAGAGTTACAACATATTTATAACCTTATAACAAATTATATACAAATCACTATGTTTTTATTTCTACACCTTCACAATCCTATCTCTAGAAGCAGTTACAGCAAAGCCCTGTGTTGTCTGGAGGTGTGATAACAGACTCTCTGGGCCCCTTCGAAGGATGTCGTCACTCAGGCCCAACTTCTGCTTATTTTGAATTTCCTGTTTGATGGTTAAAAGTCAAGGAGAAGGCCAGAAGTTAAAAGCTTGTACCACATTCTGCCTCTTATTCATGTTCTCTGTCATCACTGGTTGTTTATGTGTCTGCCTCAGTCTCCCAGATTGGGGCTAATCAGGGGCAAGAGTCATCTGTCTCATTCCCCTTCTACAAAATAGGCATGCAGTAGATGTTCCTGGACAGGACTGACACCGAAACCAGCAAGGCTGAGTGGCTCGTGGAAGGCTGGGGAGCTCTTCTGAGCATCCACAGCTACTCCCTCCTGCTCACTTTATTACACCATCTCTATTTATCAGGTGTTTGTTACTTACTTGATTTCCACGTGTCATTATCTAGAGACTTTGTAAGAGACTGACTGTGTTCACCCCCAAAACTTTGCAGAAGTCAGGCTTTGTAAATATACTGGAAGAAAGGAGATTCACAGCTAAAAGCTTCCTAATGAGGACACTGCGAACATGTTATTTTCAACATTCAACTCCTAAGTTTGAATAATTCATGAAAAAAAAATCTGTTGAACTAGAAGTGACTGGGCTATTTTAATGAAAGTAGAGATTTGGAATGTTTTAGAGCTGGAGATCAACACCCTCAGTTTTCATGAGAGAACTGAAGGCAGGGAGAGGAAATGACCAGCCCACAACTCAGTGAATTAGCGAGCTCAGGTCTTCTGTGTCCCATGCCCTCAAGGTCGCATAGTGGCTAGTGGCCATTCTGAAACTAGAACTCAGGCCTTGAGATTCATACACCCAGTTCTTTCCATGGAACCACTACAACTTGTCACAGGGACACCAGAGAGTAGGCAGGCCCAGGGTCCCTCTCTCCTGCACTCTGGATCTCAGAAGACACAGGGAGATCATATTTCCTTTCCTTTTCCGTCTTCAATGATCAAGCCCAATTGCTTTCCGCTCTGACTGCATATTAGACCCCCTGGGGAGTTTTTAAAAATTCTGATGCTCAAAACCCACCCTAGGTCAATTAAATCAGTCTGGTGGTGGGGCCCAGGCCTCAGTGTTTTAAAGCCCCCTAGGTGGTTCCAACCTGTAGCTAAATCTGAGAAACACTGGGTCTAGCCCATTCCTCTCGTTTCTCCTACTCTCTTGAAGGCCAGCATCCTTCCCTTGCTCCCTCTGTTACCTTTTTGCTAATCCTCCGGTTATTTTTGTTTTGTTTCGTTTTGTTTTGGAGAGGGAGTTTCACTCTTGATGCCCAGGCTGGAGTGCAGTGGCACAATCTCAGCTCACTGCAACCGCCGCCTCCCAGGTTCAAGTGATTCTTCTGTCTCAGCCTTGCGAGTAGCTGGGACTATAGGTGTGTGCCACCATACCCAGCTAATTTTTGTATTTTTAGTAGAGACGGAGTTTTGCCATATTGGTCAGGCTGGTCTCGAACTCCTGACCTCGTGATCTGCCTGCCTTGGCCTCCCAAAGTGCTGGGATTACAGGCATGAGCCACTGCACCCGGCCTAATCCTCAGGTTTTAGCACTGCAATCACATAGTTAAGTTCAGGCTGCTGCCATTCCAAGCTATTTAAGACATTAGCCAAAAATTTAGCTTTGTGGTCCCCTTCTCATCTACTCCTCTCTCACTCAGCTTGGCTGGGTCTTTGCTTCCTTTACCACTGCTTCCCCTCAGCCCCCACTGAGGCCTCACTCTCCCAGGAGGGGCTACCATTTGTAGCCCTTCTCTCAAAGCCTCCCTCCTCCTTGGCTTCATCCCCAGATGACTGTGAGGCTGGACTAGAGGAACTAGGAGCTCAGGCTGGATGGAAAGCTTTGGGGAAGCTGCTCCTATGATTATTGGTCCCAGAGGAGTAATTCTTCTAGCAGCTCTGCTTTTTTTCTTGCTGGCTAAGTGTGTGGGTGTGCAGCAGGCATTTGCTAGGGAACGTCGGCAAAAAATAAAACTTTTCAAGCTTCAATTCTGCAGACAGATTGAGAGGCCTCCCAGCAGTTCAGAATTGCTGAATCTGGCTCCATCCACCCACTTACCCCCCCAGGAAGTGGTAGGTCGAGTTCGATGTGTTTTGATTTGTTAACAGTGGCCTAGCTTATGGGAATTTAACTCATAAGGGTGATGCTTTAGAATAAACTAGTCAACGAATAGTTATTGAACATTCATTGTATGCAGGGCACTGTGCTAGGCACTGATAAAACCCAAATGGAAAGTCACCTCTGCTGAAGGTATTTTGTGGGCAATGGAAGGAGACGGGAAGAGAGGGGAATAGAATAGGAATGAAATAAAAATCCATAAAAGGGAAAAGGGTTAGGGGTGGCAGGATGACAGCTGTGTGTTTAACTTCCCAGGACTTAAAAGTCCTGAACTATCTGTCCAGTCCATTCTCACCAACCATATTGGAGCCACCATATTGTTTTAATCTTGCCATTTGACCTCCAAGGTACTTGGGGGGCCCCTGAGGGAGCTTAGCAAACATTATCCTAAGACAGCTGCAGCTTCTTTCTCAATCCATCTCCATCTCCTTCTGCACATGTGTCTTTTTGTCACTTTCTAACTCCCACACTTTATCTCCCTTGCTATCTCTTGGATACATAATATTTTTTCATGAATACATAAAGAAATAAATCCAAGCTCTCAGCCATTTATCAAACTAATAATGAATATTACTGGTAGAAATGACCAACACAAACTAACAGCCAAAACTACACATAGGAAAAAATGGTTATTGATGGAAAATTGCCTGAAGAATCCAATCTTCTTGACAAAATGTAGACATCCAAGTATGATCCAGAAAAATTGGATTTGGTAGAAATGTCCATGGAGACAGATGTTATAATTGGTAAAATTTGACATGGACAAAAACTTGATAATGAATCCAATTTTGTCAGAAAATTTAAACAGAGGCAGGAGGATTGCTTGAGGCCAGGAGTTCAAAACCAGCCTTGGCAACATAGTGAGACTCCATCTCTATTGAAAAAAAAAAAGAGGCCGGGCGCAGTGACTTACACCTATAATCCCAGCACTTTGGGAAGCCGAGGCAGATGGATCACTTGAGGTCAGGAGTTCAAGACCAGCCTGGCCAATATGGTGAAACTCCGTCTCTACTAAAAAAAATACAAAAATTAGCAAGGCGTGGTGGCGGTGCCTGTAATCCAAGCTACTTGGGAGGCTGAGGTGGGAGAATTGCTTAAACCCAGGGGGCGGAAGTTGCAGTGAGCCAAGATCATGCCACTGCACTCCAGCCCAGGCGACAGAGCAAGACTCCATCTCAAAAAAAAAAAAAAAAGATGCCAATTAGGATAACGTCAATAAAATATATATAAAATGGTAAAAACCGGAAACTGTACTGTATGAAAAATTGATCAGTGAATTTCATTACTAATGACATTTGTTCTAGAGACTCACTTTCTTGATGGAAGTCTGTCAATGTTGGCATAATTCTGATGAAAATATTTATAGTCAAATTTCCACTGAGGTAACAATAACAGTGAAAAATATCATGACCCCACAGGAGCTGCCTGATGAACAGGCAGCAAGGTGAAAGCTAGATCACCACCCACAGAGTGGAACTTAGGAATCTGTATTTCTTTAAACAAACAAAAACAAAAACAGAAAACCTCCATCTTTTGAGCTATAATGTAAATGAACCAACTATTAACAAAATGTTTGGGGAACAACCAGAAAAATTTGAACACGGACAGGATACTAAAGAATATTAAGCCATTATTATTATTATAGGCATGATGATGGTGTTGTGGTCATATATTTTTATAGTCCTGTTGTGGACTGAATTATATTCCCCCAAGATTCATATATTGAAGCCTGAAACCCCATCGTGACTGTATTAGAAGGGCCTTTCAGGAGGTTACTGGGGCTAAATGGAGGGAGGTTACTGGGGAAGTTTCAGGAGGTTACTGGGGCTAAATGGGGGGAGGTTACTGGGGAGGTTTCAGGAGGTTACTGGGGCTAAATGGGGGGAGGTTACTGGGGAGGTTTCAGGAGGTTACTGGGGCTAAATGGGGGGAGGTTACTGGGGAGGTTTCAGGAGGTTACTGGGGCTAAATGGAGGGAGGTTACTGGGGAGGTTTCAGGAAGTTACTGGGGCTAAATGGAGGGAGGTTACTGGGGAGGTTTCAGGAAGTTACTGGGGCTAAATGAGGACCTAATCTAGTACGAGTGGGATGGAGTCCTAACCTACCTGTAAGGACTGGTATCCTTATAGGAACAAGAGCCATGGGGTAGGGCACTAGCATAAAGAAAAGGCTATGTGGGGACACAGTGAAAAGGTGGCCATCTGCAAGGCAAGGAGAGAGGCCTCAGGAGAAACCAACCCTGCCAGCACCTTCTTCTGGACTTCTAGCCCCTAAAAGTGAGAGGAAAAACATTTTCTATTGTCTTAGCCACCCAGGCTCTGGTATTTGTTATGGAAGCACTAGCAAACAAAGGTGAATCCTTATATACTAGAGATACCCACTGAATTATTTATGAGTGGAATAATATGACGTCTCAAGTTTTGCTTTAAAATACTCCAGAAATAAAAATTGAGGATAGCAGATAGATAAAACAAGACTGGTTAAGGTTGACAGTTATTGGAGCTGGGTAACAAGTACTTGGAGGTACTATTGTACTATTCTCTTCTACTGTGGACTTTGTTTGAAAATATTCAAATAAGTTTTAAAAAATTGGCAAGGACAAATGTACAGGTGATTTTTATGTATATTCAAGTAGATAATTACCAAGAAAAGGTTTCACATAATCTTGTATTCTAACCTGGGCTGCTGTGGCCTGGAATAAAATGTGTTACAAATATATATTTATAAATAAAACATTCACTAAATATAATAAGGGAAAAGGATAAAAATGCCTACTGCAAACAGCGGAACTGTGGGCAAGGGGCAAGCAGAGAAGGAGGAATCAGCATTCATTGAGTGCCTAATACATACCAGGTGCTTTGTAAACATTGTCTTTGGATACTCACATAGGTCTATGAAGTAGACTTATCATTTTCAGTCCTTTAAAAACATTTTAATATGAAGAAATTAAGGCCCAGGGAGGATGAATGAATTCACACTAGGAAGTGGCTGAGTTGGGATTTTAATCCTATCTGTCTGCTTCCAAAACTTGCATTCTTTTTTCTGAACAACACCTTTTCCCTAGATGTTGCCAAATACCAGATCATAAAGGACAGAGGAATTCTGAAGAGGATAAAATCATAGAGAGAACATTACCAAAGGAGTTGGACTTGGAGGTAAATCCTGGAGGTGGAGAAAAGACATGCAAGTAACCAAGGAGTGGGGAGGGATGGCAAGATGCAGAAACTTAGTAGCAGGTGGAGAATGGGGTAAGAATGAGAGGCCACCACTGCAGGCTCATATTTCTTGAGTGAAGGGGTAAACCAGATGATCTTTCAAATCTAAAATTCTATCAACCCTCATCTGAGCCTCTCCACTAGGATGTTCCACCTTCATCTTCAGTTCTGCATTTTCAAAACTAGATTCATTACTTTGTCTCCTCCCCGCCGAAACAATTTCCTCCTGGATTCCCTCACCTGCTGATAGAGTCATCATTTTCCCACCTACATTTAACACCCGTCATCTTTACCAATCTTGTCCAGGCCCAAGTCTTGGGACAGCACTGGTAAAAGAATCCTGTTAAAAGGTCGTGTCACTCCTTTGCTCAAAACTCTAGGAGCTCTCCTATCTCTTCCTTGAATACCTAAGCCATGTTCTGGCCTCAGAACCTTTGCACTGGCAGTTCTTTCTACCCAGAAGGCTCTTCTGCCAGATATCCATCTTAATCTCCTTTAAGACTTTACTCAATGTCACCACCTCAACGAGACCTTCCTTGATGACCTATTTTAAGTTGCACCTACCTCCGTCTTCCCCTGCTGCATGCCTAATCTCTTATACCCTGATCTACTATTTTTCCCCCAGCACTTGTTTCTTTTTAACACACTATTTGTTTTTCTTTTCTCTTAAAAATTGTGTATCTCCCTTCATTAGAATAGAAGTCAGAAAGGGCAGGGCTTTTGTCCAGTTTGTTCACTTCTCTAACCCTAAGAATTAACAATGCCTGGGTGCATAGAAATTTCTCAATGAATGAATGAATCTATGTTTTATAAATGAAGTACAGCATAACATGGAAACTAATAAATAAAGACATGGATAAAGTTCTGGGGAACAAAAATGGCTGTCAGTTCTACCCACCTGGGAGTGTCAGGAAAAGTTTCACACAAGGGGTGCCAATTGATCTGAAACTTAAAGGTAAGTGGGCCAGGGAAGATAGGGTAGGTGAATTATGGTCCCCAAAGAGATCAAGTCCTAATCCCTGGAGCCTGGGGTTATATGATGTATTAGTCCATTCTCATGCTGCTATCAGGACATACACAAGACTGGGTAACTTATAAAGAAAAGAGGTTTAATTGACTCATAATTCTGCAAGGCTGGGGAGACCTCAGAAAACCTTACAATCATGGTGGAAGGGGAAGCAAATACATCTTTCTTCACATGGTGGCAAGAGAGTGAAATGAGAGTTGAGTGAAGGAGGAAGCCGCTTGTAAAACCATCAGATCTCATGAGAACTCACTCACTATCATGAGAACAGTATGGGGGAAACTGCTCCCATGATTCAATCATGCCCACCTGGTCCTGCCCTTGACAGGTGGGGATTATTACAATTCAAGATGAGATTTTGGGTGGGGATATGTCTGCAATTTATTCATTAGAGTGGGTTCTTGGTCTTGCTGACTTCAAGAATGAAGCTGTGGACCCTCGCAGTGAGTGTTAAAGCTCTTAAAGATGGTGTGTCTGGAGTTTGTTCCTTCAGATGTTCAGATGTGTCTGGAGTTTCTTCCTTCTGGTGGGTTCGTGGTCTCGCTGACTTCAGGAATGAAGCTGCAGACCTTCACAGTGAGTGTTATAGCTCTTAAAGGTGGCACGTCCAGAGTTGTTTGTTCCTCCCGGTGGGTTCCTGGTCTTGCTGACTTCAGGAATGAAGCTGCAGACCCTCGTGGCGAGTGTTACAGCTCATAAAGGTAGTGTTGACCCAAAGAGTGAGCAGCAGCAAGATTTATTGTGAAGAGCGAAAGAACAAAGCTTCCACAGCAAGGAAGGGGACCTGAGCAGGTTGCTGCTGCTGGCTCAGGTGGCCAGCTTTTATTCCCTAATTTGACCCTGCCCACATCCTGCTGATTGGGAGTGCTGATTGGTCCATTTTACAGAGTGCTGATCAGTGCATTTACAATCCTTTAGCTAGACACAGAGTGCTGATTGGTGCATTTACAATCCTCTAGCTAGACAGAAAAGTTCTCCAAGTACCCACCCGACCCAGAGGCCCAGCTGACTTCACCTCTCAGGGACACAGCCAAACCATATAATATGGCAAAAGAGACTTAACAGATGTGACTAAGCTAAGTATCTTGAGATGGAAATATTATTCTGTATTATTCAGCGGGACCATAAATGCCATCACAAATATTCTTATAAGGGAGAGGCAAAGCTAGGTTTAGCAGCAGCAGCATAAGCAGAAGTTGATGTGACAGTGGAGCAAGATGCTGTGCTGCTGGCTTTAAAGATGGAGGAAGGAATCATGAGCCAAGGAATGCAAATAATGTGGCCCTAGAAGATGGAAAGGGCAAGAAAACAGATTATCTTCTCTAGCTTGTGGAGGGAGCGCAGCCCTGCTGACACCTTGATTTCAGCTCAGTAAAACTGATTTTAGACTTTGACCTCCAGGAATTACAAGAGAATAAATGTGTATTGTTTTAAGCCACCAAATTTGTTGTAATTTGTTACAGCAGCAATTAAAAACTAATACAGCAGGTGAGGGCATCCTATTAAGAGGGAATAGTATGTACAAATTGTGAAAGTGATAGCACTTTCAAGATACCTCGGGAAACTTACTGTACTTGGGTTAAGCAGTAGGGAGTGAAGAAAGATGGGGTTGGAGACGTGGCAGGGGCTAGATTGTGAAGGGCCTTGCATGTCATGTAGAGGAGTTGGGTGGTATTCTATTGGTATAGGGAAATGTAATGACCTTCAGTCCTGAATGGCATATTTTCCCGGCTGCAGGGAGTGCTGCTGGCAGATAGCACTTACTTGCAACTCTCTTCTGGGATCTCTTTTTTATGCATGCAACTGTCTATCCCAAGCTCATACCAGCTTCCTGGGGCAACCAATCAGTGGACTACACAGAAGTATACTCTGTCATTTCACTCCAATTCAGAACTCTGAAGGGCCATCCCAACTTCAGAGCTTCCCAGGAGGTTAGCTAAAGCTTTGTTATGGTGACTTTGGAGCTCAATTTCCCTGTGTGTCCAATCCTGCCTCCTTCTCTCCCTTCTACAGGTATTAATCCCAAGAGCCCTCCCTAATAAACACCCTGCCTGCTAGTCTCTGTCTCATTCGGCCTCCCTGGGAACTCACCCTGCCAATGGGGGTTAAATGGTCTTTAGGTAAGAGAAGGAAAGGTAAGATTGGTTTGGGTGGTGATAACTCAGATCAGTGTGAGGATGTGCTACGCTGGGGAGAGACTGTAGGAGAGATCAGTTAGGAAACTGGAGCAAGATTCCAGGTGAGAGATGATGAAATCCTGGGCAAAGGTAGAGGCAAAAGCAACTCTATGCGTGGTCGTCAGTTTTCCTGTGAATAGCCTCTTGGAGCCTAGTCCATAGCATGTTAACTAAAATAAGTTCTTCCTCATAGGCAACACAAGGGAAAATAGACAAATTAGATTACATCAAACTAAAAGGCTTCTGCATAACAAAAGAAAGAATCAACAGGGTGAAGAGACAACCTATGGAGTGGAAGAAAATTGCAAACCCATCCGATAAAAGGTTAATATCCAAAATATATTAGGAGCCCAAACAACTCAATAGCAAGAAAACAACCTGATTTTAAAAACGGGCAAAGGACCTGAATAGACATTTCTCAAAAGAAGACATACAAGTGGCCAACAGATATATGAAAAAATGCCCACATCACTAACCATCAGAAAAATGCCAGTTAAAACCACAATGAGATATCTCCTTATACCTGTTAGAATGGCTATTATCAAAGACAAAAGATGTTGGTGAGGATGTGGAGAAAAAGAAACAATTGTACGCTGTTGGTGAAAATTTAAACTAGTACAGCTATTATGGAAAACAGTATAGAGGTTCCTCAAAAAAATAAAAATAGGACTATTATATGATTCAGCCATCCCACTACTGGGTATATGTTCAAAGGACATGATATCGGTATGTTGAAAAGATATCTGCACTCCCATGTTAACTGCAGCACTGTTCACAATAGTCAGATATGGAAATAACCTAAGGGTCCATCAATGGATGAATGGATTTAGAAAATGTGATATATTTATGAGGAAGGCATGTTGAAAACTGAGATGGGCCAAAAGCTAAGCCTCTTACACCAGTTAGTCAATTTGTAAATGCAAAGGAAAAGTTCTTGAAGGAAATTGCAAGTACTACTTCACTAAACACATGAATAATAAGAAAGTGAAACAGCCTTACTGTTGATGTGGAGAAAGTTTGAGCGGTCTGGATAGAAAATCAACATTCCCTTAAGCCAAAGCCTAATCCAGAGCAAATCGTAAGTTTCTTCAATTTTATGAAGGCTGAGAGAGGTGAGAAAGGTGCAGAAGAAAAGTTGAAAGCTGGCAGTGGTTGGTTTATAAAGTTTAAGGAAAGAAGCCATCTCCATAACATAAAAGTGCAAGGTGAAGCAGCAAGTACTGATGTAAAAGCTGCAGCAAGTTATCCAGAAGATCAAGCTAAGATAATTGATAAATAACAAATTTTTAATATAGACAAACAGGCTTCTATTGGAAAAAGATGCCATCTAGGACTTTCATAACTAGAGAGAAGTCAATGCCTGCCTTCAAGTTTTCAAAAGATAGGCTGACTCTCTTGTTAGGGACTAATGTAACTGATGATTTTACCATTGACACCAGTGCTCATGTCCCATTCCAAAAATCCTAGGATCCTGAAGCATCATGCTAAATCTACTCTGCCTGTGCTCTATAAATGAAACAGCAAAGCCTGGATGATGGCACATCTGTTTACAGCGTGATTTACTAAATATTTTAAGTCCATGGTTGAGACCTACTGTGTAGAAAAAAGATTCCTTTAAAAATACTAATGCTCATTGACAATGTACATGGTCACCCAAGAACTCTTATGGAAATGCACAAGGTGATTAACATTGTTTTCAGGCCTGCTAACACAACATTTATTCTCTAGCCCAAGGATCAAGAAGTAATTTGGACTTTCAAGTCTTATTATTTAAGAAATACTTTTAGGCCCGGTGCAATGGCTCATGCCTATAATCCCAGCACTTTGGGAGGCCGAGGCGGGCGGATCACAAGGTCAGGAGATTGAGACAATCCTGGCTAACACGGTGAAACCCGATTTCTACTAAAAATACAAAAAAAAAAAAAAATTAGCCGGGTGTGATGGCAGGCACCTGTAGTCCCAGCTACTTGGGAGGCTGAGGCAGGAGAATGGCGTGAACCTGGGAGGCAGAGCTTGCAGTGAGCCGATATTGCACCACTGCACTCCAGCCTGGGTGATAGAGCGAGATTCCGTCTCAAAAAAAAAAAAGAAAGAAAGAAAGAAAGAAGACAGAAGGAAGGAAGGAAGGAAGGAAAGAAAGAAAGAAATGCTTTTAGTAAGGCTATAGGTACCATAGATAGTGAATCCTCTGATAGATCTGGGCAAAATAAATTAAAAACCTTCTGGAAAAAATCCACCATACTAGATGCCATTAAGAACAGTTGTGATTCATTGGAGGAAGTCAAAATACCAGCATTAACAAGAGTTTGGAAGAAGTTGATTCCCCTCACAAATGATTCTAAGGTGTTTAAGATTTCAGTGGAGGAAGTAACTGCAGATGTGGTAGAAATACTAAGAGAATTAAAAGTGGAGCCTGAATATGTGACTAAATTCCTGTAATCTCATGATAAAACTTTAAGGGATGAGGAGTTACTTCTTATGGATGAGCAAAGAAAGTGATTTCTTGAGACGGAGTCTGCTCCTGGTGAATATGCTGTGAACATTGTTGAAATGACAACAAAGGATTTAAAACATTACATAAACATACTTGATACAGCAGCAAAGGATTTGAGAGCACTAACTCCAATTTTGAAAGAAGTTCTGGGCCGGGCGCGGTGGCTCAAGCCTGTAATCCCAGCACTTTGGGAGGCCGAGATGGGCGGATCACGAGGTCAGGAGATCGAGACCATCCTGGCTAACACGGTGAAACCCCATCTCTACTAAAAATACAAAAAAAAACTAGCCGGGCGAGGTGGCGGGCGCCTGTAGTCCCAGCTACTCAGGAGGCTGAGGCAGGAGAATGGCGTAAACCCGGGAGGCGGAGCTTGCAGTGAGCTGAGATCTGGCCACTGCACTCCAGTCCGGGCGACAGAGCGAGACTCCGCCTAAAAAAAAAAAAAAAAAAAAGAAGTTCTGGCCTGGCGCGTGGCTCACGCCTGCAATCCCAGCACTTTGGGAGGCTGAGGTGGGCAGATCATGAGGTCAGGAGATTGAGACCATCCTGGCTAACATGATGAAACCCCGTTGCTACTAAAAATACAAAAAATTAGGTGTGGTGGCATGTGCCTGGAGTCCCAGCTACTTGGGAGGCTGAGGCAGGAGAATCGCTTGAACCCAAGAGGCAAAGGTTGCAGTGATTGCACCACTGCACTCCAGCATGGGCGACAGAGCAAGATTCTGTCAAAAATAAAAATAAAAAAAAGAAGGAAGATCTACTGTGAGTGAAATCTATTAAATCACTCTATTAAAGCAAATATCACAATAAAGTGAGTCATACAAATTTGTTATTTTCCCAGTGCATACAAAAGTTATGTTTATAAAAGCTATCAAACAGCATCACATGCTACAGACAAATCTTTCATAAAAGGAAGAGTCCATTTATGTGGCAAACTTCATTGTTGTCTTCCTTTAAGAAATTACCACAGCCATGCCAACCTTCAGCAACCGCCACCCTGATCCAGTCAACAGCCATTAACATAGAGGCAAGTCCCTACACCAGCAAAAAGATTACAAGTTAATAAAGGCTCAGATGATTGTTAGCATGTTTTTAGCATTAAGTTTTTTTTTTATTTTGAGACACAGTCTTGCTCTGTTGCCCAGGCTGGAGTGCAGTGGTGTGATCTCCACTCACTGCAAGCTCCGCCTCCCGGGTTCATACCATTCTCCTGCCTCAGCCTCCCAAGTAGCTGGGACTACAGGCGCCCGCCACCACGCCCGGCTAATTTTTGGTATTTTCGGCAGAGACGGGGGTTTCACTGTGTTAGCCAGGATGATCTCAATCTCCTGACCTCGTGATCTGCCCGCCTCGGCCTCCCAAAGTGCTGGGATTACAGGTGTGAGCCACCGCACCTGGCCTAGCAATAAAGTATTTTTAAGTTAAGTTATATACTTTTTTAAGACATAATGCTATTGCACATTTAATAGACTATGGTATTATATATATATATACACACACACATGTACAGTTTGTATGCACTGGGAAAATAACAAATTTGTATGACTCACTTTATTGTGATATTTGCTTTAATAGAGTGATCTGGACTTGAACCTGCACTATTTCTATGGTATACCTGTATTCTTGAAAACCCCTGACAATAGATTTTAAGTGTTCTTGCCACAAAAAATGATAAATCTGGGAGGTAGTACATTTGTTAATTAGCTCAATTTAGCCAGTCCACAATTTATACATATTTCAAAACATCACATTGTACAAAATAAATATATAAAGTTTTTACTTGTCAATTAAAAAATAATTTAAAAAAGAAGTCCTTTATTATGGCCCAAATCTGTTCATTTTGTCCCTCATTTCTAATCCAGCTTTGTGGATTTTCTTTTTTGTCTACTTTCTTACCAAAAATATCTTCTCTGTTTCCCTGGCGAACAGTCAGCTTCAACAAGCAGCAGGTTTGATCAACCATTCTTCTCAGAGCAAGAAACCTACCATACTGGGAATTGTTCTTCTTTCCATTTCTCCTTGAATATCTCCAATGTCAGACAGCTCATTATCTTACAAGGCTGTGTATTCTCATTGATATGGTTTGGCTGTGTCCCTACCCAAATGTCATCTTGAATTGTAATTCCCATAATCCCCATTTGTCATGGGAGGGACCAGGTGGGAGGTAATTGAATCATGCAGGTGGTTACCCCCATGCTGCTGTTCTCATGATAGTGAGTGAGTGCTCACAAGATCTGATGGTTTTATAAGGGGCTTTTCCCTCTTTGCTCGGCATTTCTTCCTGCTATCATGTGAAGGACGTGTTTGCTTCCCCTTCTGCCATGACTGTAAGTTTCCTGAGGCCTCCCCAGCCTAGCAGAACTGTGAGTCAATTAAACCTCTTTCATTTGTAAATTATCCAGTCTCAGGCAGCTCTCTATAGCAGTGTGAGAATGAACTAATACGCTCATTCTCAGCTGAAAGCCTTATAATAAGCCTGAAACTGCTCGTAGCTTTCACTTGATTCTAGTTGAGACATATCATCAGAATGGAACGTGTTTAGAGGTCCTAGTTTTGGAGTCAAACAGACATTGGTTCAAATCCGGATTCTGCTACTTAAAGTGACCTTGGTCCTTTTATGTCAACTAGTTTGCTCAACTGTAAAATGGGGACAAAAATAGAATCTACCTCATAAAGTTACCGTTAAAAAAATATGTTGGCCCGGCACGATGGCTCATGCCTGTAATCCCAACACTTTTGGAGGCTGAGGTGGGTGGATCACGAGGTCAGGAGTTCGAGACCAGCCTGGCCAACATGATGAAACCCTGTCTCTACTAAAAATACAAAAATTAGCTGGGCGTGGTGGCACACACCTGTAATCCCAGCTACTTGGGAGGCTGAGGAAGGAGAATTGCTTGAACTTGGGAGACAGAGGTTGCAGTGAGCTGAGATTGTGCCACTGCACTCTAGCCTAGATGACAGAGTGAGACTCCATCTAAAAAAGAAAAGAATATATTTAAAGCATGATACCTGGCACGCTGTAAATACTTAATAAGTACTAGATATTATTATGGATGTTAGACATCAATTGAATATGTCTCTCCAAAAGACATTTCATTATGATATGTGCCCTCTTCAGGGGTGGCAGGGGAAGCAGAAAAAAGAAGTTCTGTCTTCTTATTGAGTTGTGCGTAGATATGCACCTGACCTCTTTGAACAAAATGCATGTTAAGCACAGTAATCGTGTGTAGACTCTCATTCAGACATGAGGCTGTAATCAAGGTGTCTCCCATGGCTTATATCTGCCTACTTAGGAGGAAAAGAATTTGTTTTCCATTTACCAAATAGCAGCCCTGCATAATAAGAAGGGATTGATTTTCTCAGCGTTCCATTAGCTGTGAGTATTTCAAGAGAGCATAATGCATTCCAGTGGGGGACATGAATTGCATCATCAGGGAGCTGGAAAGGGACCTGGAGAGGAATCAGGCTGGGGTAGCAGCTTTCAAAGGGAATAATCCCACTCTTCTCCACATTTTCCTTATGTATTTTTTCAAAATCTTTGAAGTGTGGCATTTTGTATCCACATTTCTGATCCAGACACATGTTTCATAACCAGCTCAACTGCTGACCCAGTTAAATAATAATGAGTGGATTCTCATAAATCTCAACTTTTTCTCTCAGAAGAACCCAGTGGAAGAGGCTGTAGAGTGGTGGCTGTGGGAGAAGTCATCATTGGTGATGTCAAAACCCATTGCTTGATTGATGGTGCTAAAGACAAGTGTCTGCACATCAAAACCACCAGTAGGAGAGAAAGAAAAATTTAGTTAATCTATTGGTTTTGTCTACCTGGTATTCATACAAGTAAAAGAAACAGAGAAGAAAATACTGTCTTCCACAGAATGGAGTGATTATTTTTCCTCATAGAAGAAAGGTTGCTTCCTGGAGGTTTTTATGGGAAATATAGTATAACCAGTAGTGTGATGGCAAATGTTTAACACAGACACTAGTAAGTGAAGGGAGCCTGAGTAGGTAGGAAGTGCTCATTTTTGTGGTGTATATGTTCTCACCATAGTCAATTTCAAGCTACCAACACAACATCACTGAGTGCGGTATTGGGAGAGATGAGCAGAAGCTCACCATTCTGTAGTGTTTCCACCATCCCTAACCTGTGAGGCCACTGCTCACTCACACACTCACACAGTCATTCATCTTTTATTTATTCAACAAACATTTATTGAGCACCTGCTGGGCACTGGAAATACTGAAATGGACGAGAGGATCTCGAGATAGACAAGAGAGCTGATGACTACAAGGGAATGTAATAAACATATGACAGAGTTAGGAATGGGCACGGTGACTGGGAGGAAGAGGGGCCTCTAAGACTGGCCGTTCAGTCCTCCAGCTGCTTCATTGGAGAGTTTGACAGTAGATCCTTTTCCCCAGCTTGATACACTGTCTTTCCTTGGCCTCCAGGACACCATTCTCTCCTGGTTTTTCTCCTGTCTTGCTAGCGGCTCCTTCTCAGTCTCCTTTGTTGCTTCCTCCTTAGCTCTGTGACCTCTAAATGTTGCAGTGTCTCAGATTCCAGTCCTTGGACATCTTCTCTTTTCTACCTCCCTCACCCAATGGTAATTTATCCAGTGTCAAGATTGTAGATCATCCATGGCGCCCAGCTGTAGATCCTCCCACAACCCTGAACACCAGACTCATCTGTCCAACTGCCTATTTGAAAACCCCCATATGGCTAATAAATGTCTCCAACTTAACATGCTCAAAGTTGAACCCCTGACCTCTGTCCTCTGAAACTTGCTCCTCCTCCATCTTCTCCACCCCAGGAAATGGCCACTGTACCCCTCCAGTTGTTCAGGGGCTCAAAACCTATGAGTCATTCTTTCTTTCTCTGATGCCCCAAATTTAATCCATTGGCAAAGATTGTGGACTGTCTTCCAAACATCCAAGAGGCAACCGTGTCTCACCCCCCCACCATCTTCACCATGGATCATGCCACCATCGCTCACCTGAATTATTGTATTACCTCCAAATACATCTTCCTGCCTCCACTCTTGTCCACTGCTGCCCCACCCACAACACACACCTATACTCAATTCTCAACCTAGCAGCCCGAGCGGTCCTGTTGAAAAATAAGTTAGATCATTTCATTAACCTCATAGGATTGTTATGGGTATTGCAATGTCTGGCACATGACAACATTCAATTTTTGTTAGCTATTATTGTTGCATTTCAGTTGAGGTTATTCATTATACTATGTGATTGTTTTATCGTTTGTTTGCTTCTGAGACGGAGTCTCACTCTGTCGCCCAGGCTGGAGTGTAGTGGTGCGATCTCGGCTCACTGCAAACTCCGCCTCCCGGGTTCATGCCATTCTTCTGCCTCAGCCTGCCGAGTAGTTGGGACTACAGGCACCTGCCACCACGCCTCCCAAAGTGCTGGGATCACAGGCGTGAGCCACAGCCCCCGGCCTATACTGTGTGATTTTTAATATCCGATTTTGTTAGTTCTCACAGACAAGTGGCTTGTGCTTTGAACATAGCACCCACAATCATGAAGATAGTAGATCTTCAGTTTCAGAGCAGAGGAGATGTTGAGCTGCAATACAAATGATGCCCTCAGATTCTATTTTAATAATGGAGATAATTTAGTTTAGAAAGCAAAAAATTTCCAATTTGGCAAATTAAGTATAATTAACATGCTGTAAATATGCTTTTTTTTTTTTTTTTTTTTTTTTGAGATAGGTCTTGCGCTGTCACCCAGGCTCAAGTCACCTCTGCCTTCCAGGTTCAAGCTATCCTCCCATTTCAGTCTCTTGAACAGCTGGGACTGTAGGTGCACATCACCACACCCAGCTAATTTTTGTATTTTTTGTAAAGATGGGGTTTCACTATGTTGCCCAGGCTGGTCCTGAACTCCTGAGCTCAAAGGATCCCCCCACCTCAGCCTCTCAAAGTGCTGGGATTACAGGTATGAGCCACTACACCTGGCCAGTTTATCCTTTTTAGTGTATAGTTCCATGAGCTTTGACAAATACATACAGTCAGGTAACTGTGTCACAGGTATTTTATCACAACTTGATAAAGTTTACATTTCTTTTGAGTAAAATTGGGATTGCTGGGTCTACCTGTGTTGTGGGAAAACTTACATTTTAGATTATTCTTGAATAAATGTAGAACTATTACTCTCAGATTCATGATGTGAAAATAGGTAATTCAAAATCTAAGCTGTTGGAACTATAAAATATTTTCAGCCTTAAGGGAATGTGATTATGGGACCTGAGTCACAAAAACAGGCAGCTATAACCTTTTGTGTCTCTGATTATAGATTAGTCTTTTTTCCTTACCTACATTATTTTGTAATATGTTGGAAATTACTAATGGGCACCAAGGTAAGACCCCCTTCCCTCTTAATTATTCATCTTTGTCGTTGGTTAACTTCCCTTTCTTCTGTCACACAGACTTCTTGACTATCATGTTGTCTAAGATGAAATGTTAAATATATTATTTTAAATTGGAAAAGAGAAAAAAAGCTGGATATAAAAGAAAAACTGTAACTAATTAAATTGTTTTAACTCATAAACCAACCTTGTATGGAAAATGTTATAATCCTACTAAATTGTTTTTGTTTTCTGCCTATATAAGCAAGACCTTAATTTTTAACTTTGGAGTACTGACCCCATTCCTTTGAAGCCTGTGTTATCCAAATCCAAATGGCCATTCTCAGCTTTATGCTTGAATAAACTCTTTTTTTTTTTTTTTTTTGAGACGGTCTCACTCTGTCACCCAGACTAGAGTGCAGTGGCACAATCTCGGCTCACTGCAACCTCCACCTCCCAGGTTGAAGTGATTCTCCTGCCTCAACCTCCCGAGTGCTTGGGATTACAGGCATGTGCCACTACTACCCGGGCTAATTTTTGTGTTTTCAGTGGAGGCGGGGTTTCACCATGTTGGCTGGGCTAGTCTTGAACTCCTGACCTCAAATGATCCACCCTCCTCAGCCTCTCAAACTTCTGTGTTTACAGGCGTGAGCAACCACGCCCACCCAATAGACTCTTTTAAACTGAATTCTGGTCCTTTTGATTATTTCAGGTTGATGATGTAATGGTTGATTTTACATATCAACTCTACTGGGCTAAGGGATGCCAGATAGTTGGTAAAACATTATGTCTGGGTGTGTCTGGGAGGGTGTTTCTGGAAGAGGTCAGCGTTGGAATCGACGAACTGATAAAGCACATGATCCTCCTCAACATGGGTGACCATCATCCAATCCTTTCAGGACGTGGATAGAACAAAAAGGCAGAGGAAGGGCAGTGAATTGTTGCTCTCTTTTTGAGCTGGGACATCCATCTTCTCTTGCCTGTGAACATCAGTGCTCATGGTTCTCCAGCTTGCAGACAGCAGATCTCTTGGCCTCCATAACTGCATGAGCCAATTCTTACACTAACTCTCTCTCCTCGCAAACTCCTCTCTCTATATATATCATCTGCGTTCTGTTGCTCTGGAGAACCCTGACTAATACATGTGACAAACACTGATGTAAAGGGTAAAATCATTCTGTGCCTTGGAGGATCTTCTAAGTGTTTCAATCAGTAGGAGGAGTGATGTGTAAATTAGCAAAGTCGTCATTTGCAAATGGCTCTATTCAAAATAATTTTATAAGTACTTAAAAATAGTTTGTTGGCCTTCCTTCTTAAGAAAGATAAACATTTCCTTTATTTACACATATTGATTTGCCTTATAAGCAAATCTACTGAGTGCAGTTTCTACTGAGAGTGCAAAAGTCCAGCCTGCTTAAACACTGTGATTACCTTGTAGTGCATGAGGTATTGCCATGCTTTTCCTGGTTACTATTCCATAACCAAATTGGGCCTAGGGACTTAATCCAGACTAAGGTGCTCTCTGCTCATTTTAATTTTTTTTTTAATTATCAAAAAAAATTTTTTAATAGCAAGCTTTTAAAAAAGAAATTAGCATAAAAAATTTAAAAATAATTTAGCTATCTGCTTGTTAAACACAACATCATTGAAAAAAAAGTTTTGAGAGGTCTTTCCTTGGAAGGGTGGGCAAAGCTGGAGGCAGCCTACTGTAGGAAGATCCCAGGCCTGAAGTTAGAAGACGTGGTAGTTTGGCGGGCGCAGTGGCTCACGCCTATAATCCCAGCACTTTGGAAGGCCGAGGCAGGTGGATCACGAGGTCAGGAGATTGAGACCATCCTGGCTAACACAGTGAAACCCCGTCTCTACTAAAAATACAAAAACTTAGCTGGGTGTGGTGGCGGGCACCTGTAGTCCCAGCTACTTGGGAGGCTGAGGCAGGAGAATGGCGTGAACCAGGGAGGCGGAGCTTGCAGTGAGCCGAGATAGCACCACCGCACTCCAGCCTGGGTGAAAGAGCAAGACTCCATCTCAAAAAAAAAAAAAAGGCATGTAGTAGTTCTATCTCTGATCACAACTAGTTATGTTAACTTGGCCTCTTTGGGTATTAGTTTTGGATAGGACAAGGGTAAAGTGAGAGGGATACCTAGGCTGGAGAATTTAAGGATATACTCTCAGGACTGACTGCACTTACTTTATCCTGAAAATGAGTGCCTGCTTAAATTCTGTGCTTTAGTTTCTCATTTGTCTTTCTCTAGCCCTAGGTTTGCTCAGTTTCGTCTGTAAAATGAGCAGCCCGGCTTTGTTATCTCTGTAATCTTTGCCAGGGCTAAACATTTTATGTCCCAAACCTAAAGCTTAGGCCAACATAGAATCAGTCAAAGTAAGACACGTGTAATTATCCAGTTGAACTTGGTCAATTGTCCAGCTAAATAATTCAGGGCAAAAGTACCCTCTTTTTCTGCAATAGGAGGGTGGATTTTCTTTGCTCTGCAGTTTAAGAAGGTTGTAGGAACAGTCCTAAGTTACCCTCTATCTTAATTATATCAACAGTCCTAGCTCACTGGCTCCATTGCTTTTTTTTGACATGTAGCCCAGGCCATCCACAAATTGCCATGCCATCTCTTGCCCTGTGATGATACATTCACTTGTGCAATCCAAAAATTCTCAAATGTGTGTGTTGGTGAGGGAGGGTAGTGTTAAGGTGTGCAACTAGCTGTGCCCCCAGGAGTGATATTTATTTTATTTTAAACTTCACATAACTTGAAAGGAAGGCCTGAGTCAGTGGCATGCAGAATCCACTCCTACTGGTTAGTGAGAGGGACTGTTAAAATTTCAAGAATTTAGTGAGCTGCTTGTTAAACACAACATCATTAAAAATTAGATAAACTTACAATTAAATAAATTATATTAAGAACGAAGGTAATAAATAGTAAAATTTCTTTACTTCCTAATTGTTTTACTACATTTAACTATTATGTTCTTGAGATTACTTACATCTATTATATATGTACAGTAGAAATACTTAATAACCATGTGCTACTGCACAACTCTTCTCAACTCTATATTTAGTCACATCATATGGTAGCTGGAAATTAGACACACTGGGAGCATTTACACCATGGAAATGGACAAATGCTTTGCTAGGACTTTGCCAGGGATTTTCACTTGCTTGGGTTAACTAAAAAGTTGAAAAATATGTTACTTGTGATTTATCCTTGCCCTCTCTATATAAAGCAGCTTCATGTAGTGGAGAGAGCTCTGTATGGACGGGTTCTGCTAATAATTTGAGAATACCATCTCTGTCCTTCAACTTCCCCCCTCTCTGGAGCAGGCAAAAGTATAATATTTTCCCTTGTTATCTCATAAGATTATTAGGCTAACAAATCATCATTTTTTAAACAAAACTTTATTGTTTAACTCTTTTTTTTTTTTTGAGACGGAGTCTCGCTCTGTCGCCCAGGCTGGAGTGCAGTGGCCGGATCTCAGCTCACTGCAAGCTCCGCCTCCCGGGTTTACGCCATTCTCCTGCCTCAGCCTCCTGAGTAGCTGGGACTACAGGCGCCCGCCACCTCGCCCGGCTAGTTTTTTGTATTTTTTAGTAGAGACGGGGTTTCACCGGGTTAGCCAGGATGGTCTCGATCTCCTGACCTCGTGATCCGCCTGTCTCGGCCTCCCGAAGTGCTGGGATTACAGGCTTGAGCCACCGCGCCCGGCCTATTGTTTAACTCTTAAAAATAGTTATGTAGTTTATGATTTGTAGTTTAATAAAACAGCTTCAAAAAAGTGAATACCTTTGTCTTTGTCCTTTTTGTGCTGCTATAATACAGTATCACAGCCAGAGTAATTTATAAACAATCGATTTTGTGTGTGTGTGTTTTGGAATGTTGCTCTGTCACCCAGGCTGGAGTGCAGTGAAATGATAATGACTCACTGCAGCCCCAACCTCCTGGGCCCCAGTGATTCCCCCACCCCGGCATCCCGAGCAGCTGGGATCACAGGTGTGCGCCACCACACCCAACTAATTTTTTAATTATTTGTAGATACGAGGTCTTTTTTTTTTTTTTGAGACGGAGTCTCGCAGTCGCCCAGGCTGGAGTGCAGTGGCCGGATCTCAGGTCACTGCAAGCTCCGCCTCCCGGGTTTACGCCATTCTCCTGCCTCAGCCTCCCGAGTAGCTGGGACTACAGGCGCCCGCCAACTCGCCCGGCTAGTTTTTTCTATTTTTTAGTAGAGACGGGGTTTCGCCGTGTTAGCCAGGATGGTCTCGATCTCCTGACCTCGCGATCCACCCGTCTCGGCCTCCCAAAGTGCTGGGATTACAGGCTTGAGCCACCGCGCCCGGCCAATACGAGGTCTTGCTATGTTGCCGAGGCTGGTCTCAAACTCCCAGGCTCAAATGATCTCTCACCTAGACCTCCCAAAGTGCTCGGATTACAGGCATGAGCCACTGTGCCTCACCAACAATAGAAGTTTATTTGGCTCATTTTTCTGAAGGCTGTGAAGGCCAAGATCAAGGGGCCACATCTTGTGAGGGGCTTCTTGCACCATCGTAACATGGCAGAAGGCATCGTATGGCAAGAGAGTGCATGTGAGAGAGGAAAGAGAGTCAAACTCACTTATTATAACGATGCTGCTCCCATGATAATGGCATAAATCCATTCATGAGGGCAGAGCCCTTATGACCTAATCATCCCTTAAAGGTCCTACCTCTCAACACTGTTGCTTTGGTGATTAAATTTCCAACACATGAACTTTGGAGGACACATTCAACCCACAGCCATCTTATATAAACACAAGGCATTGCTGCAAAAGATCACACAGTCGCAAGAGAATGGTTAATAGATATGAAGGCACAAAGCTAGAAAATAAAAAATAAAAAACGCATTAGTAAAATGGATTATTAACAACTCAGAATTTCATGTTAAAATTATTCATTTGTACACATTTTTTTCTCCACACACAAAAAATGTGTGAACAAAATGTAAAGGGATTCATTTAGCACCTAATGCTGTGATTTATTTGTTGGAGCAAACGGGTAGAGTGCCACCTTACCTCCTTCCTCAGTTCTCACACTTGATCTGCAGTTGTGAACTGTAAGCTTGGTCCAGAGAGGGACAATATCTACTCTCTATTTCTGCCCACTTGTGGCCATTAGACATAACCTTGAGTGGTCTGAACCCAGCTGTGGACTATAAACTCATGTTGTGGGGGGGTGGGGGTGGGTCACAAAGTTATGATGCAATAATAATAAGTCTGAATTCATTTCAATCCCAAAAGCTTTGTCTGTAGAATAAAGAATGATTGTTTTTTAAATGCATCTAGACACTGTTGTTATGAATCAAACACAATTTCACTTCAAAGCCCTACTGAATCCGTAGTGTCTTTCTGCTACCAGGGCTAAAGCTGAGCTCTAGGCAACAGCACCCAGCTGAGGGGCCTCATACAAGGGCTGGAAGCTAGTCACAACTCTTCTCCATGAGCCATTTGTCCTACTTTGGTGCTGAGTCACCCCGGAGAGGAAGTGGTACCATTTTCTAATGGATCCACATAATTGATTCTCTTTTACTTCATTTCTTTTTTTTTTTTTTTTTTTTTTTTTTTTTTTTTTTATTATACTTTAAGTTCTAGGGTACATGTGCATGACTTTTATATCATGTATAACTCCCCAATGCAATCCCTCCCTCCTCCCCCCTCCCCATGATAGGCCCCAGTGTGTGATGTTCCCCTTCCCGAGTCCAAGTGATCTCATTGTTCAGTTCCCACCTATGAGTGAGAACATGCGGTGTTTGGTTTTCTCTTCTTGTGATAGTTTGCTAAGAATGATGGTTTCCAGCTGCATCCATGTCCCTACAAAGGATGCAAACTCATCCTTTTTTATGGCTGCATAGTATTCCATGGTGTATATGTGCCACATTTTCTTAATCCAGTCTGTCACAGATGGACATTTGGGTTGATTCCAAGTCTTTGCTATTGTGAATAGTGCCGCAATAAACATACGTGTGCATGTGTCTTTGTAGTAGAGTAATTTATAATCCTTTGGGTATATACCCAGTAGTGGGATGGCTGGGTCATATCAAAAAGTGGGGAAAGGATATGAACAGACATTTCTCAAAAGAAGACATCCATACAGCCAACAGACACATGAAAAAATGCTCATCATCACTCGCCATCAGAGAAATGCAAATCAAAACTACAATGAGATACCATCTCACACCAGTTAGAATGGCAATCATTAAGAAGTCAGGAAACAACAGGTGTTGGAGAGGATGTGGAGAAATAGGAACACTTTTACACTGTTGGTGGGATTGTAAACTAGTTCAACCATTATGGAAAACAGTATGGCGATTCCTCAAGGATCTAGAACTTTTACTTCATTTCATAAAGCCATGCAAATAGTGGCAAGGACTCTGTAGGAATTACGTATGTTCTTAATCGACCGGTATTAACAAACCACCACCAGAGTACAAGTGTTTTTGCTGTCAGCAAAAAAGGTCTTTATGTCCAAGAGGTTTGGAAAACCCTGGGTTGAGATTTTTGAGTCTGTCTGGACTAATATTTCCAATTCTCCTGCGAAGTGTTTGTCTGCTTGTGTGTGTGTGTGACAGAGAGAGAGAGAGAGAGAGAGAGAGAGAGAGAGAGAGATCTATTTATCTATCTATCGAGACAGAATGAGATTGCAAAGCTCACCCCCTAATAGAGATCAGGGTAACTGGATTTTACTGGTCTCTGTTCTTCCTCAGACTCTGATGAAGATTCTGCTAATATTATGGTTGTCGTAGATCCATCCACAGTCTACCAGTTAGCTTTTGCTGCAGAATAAGACACCTTAAAATGTATGTTAAAACAACAAACATTTATTATTTCTCATAAATTTGTGGGTCAGCTGGACCAGCTCATTTGGGGCTTGGTGGTCTAGAATGGCCTCACTTACATTATCTGGTGGTTGGCGGGGGCAGTGGGGTTACTTGGCCAGGTAGTTTTCATCATCCACCAGGCTAGCGTGGGCTTATTTACATGGTAATGGTCTCAAGGCTCCCAAGAGCAGCCAGAGAGCAAGCCCTGATGTGTAAGTGTGCAAGTAGTGTGACATCCTCTGCCTGCATTATGTTTGCTAAATTCCCATTGGAAAAGTAACGCATCCAGCCCAGAGTCAGAGTGGGAGGACACAAAAAGAGCATGGACAGAAATTGTGATCAGGATCGCAAATTATCACGCTCATTGATTTTAAAGACATTAGGGAACAAAATCCTATTTCCAATTTCCATTAGAGAAAAAGAACTGTTTTCTGCTTTGCCTAACATTATGGCTATGTAATTTTGAATTTTCTGTAGCAATAAAAAAGGAAATAAAACAGATAGAACTAATTTTATAATGTATTTTATGTAATGCAATGTATTTATGTAATTCAATGTTATTATTTCAGTATGTAATCAATATAAAGACTTAGGAGGTCTTTTTCTTTTTTTTATATGAGCCTCTCAAACCTAGCGTGTATTTCATACTTACAGCATACCTGGATTTGGACTTGGAACATTTTAAATGCAGTGGACCCAGGCGGCTAGTGGCTACCACACTGGATGGCACAACCTGATAATATAGACTTCATTTCTTTATTTATGTGAGAAAATTGAGGCTTAGAGAGGATAAGTAGCTTTCCCAAGGTCACATGGCTGTTCAGTGGTTGGGCCAGAATTCAGCTCCAGGTTGATTTGACATGGAAGGCTTTGCTCTTTCCATTATACCACATTGACTGCAGCGGCAGGCTTTTGATGAGATGGGGAAGAGCACTTGTGTCACACTTCTCCTTTTGAAATGTAAACTATTCGTCTTTCCCTTAGTCTGCTGGGTCCAATTCTTTGACTTCATGAGCCTTCCACAATTTAGCCTTTATCCTATTCATCCATTCCAGTCTCCTTTCCCAAAATATACCATGCTAACCTGGAATTGGAAGACATGTTTCACTCCTATACTACCTCCCTTTGGGCCTCCGTTCATCAACACTTTGATATGTATGTGCTCTTCTTTCTTTTTTGGTGGTTCTCAGGAGCAAGAGCTATGTCAATGATTTATCTCTTATTCTCCTACTCTGTATGCTTATTCTTGTACTTTGTACACTCAGATATACAGCATTTTGTACAGTTCTTTTTTGGGAGTAGGAGCTCAGTAAGTCAGTGACCCATCTGAGCTGACATCAGAGAAAGGACCAAGGCTGCTCCACAGAAGGATCTAATGTCCCTAGGGATGTTAGATGATGGCCTCCAAGTGCTTGCTTCCTCTGGAAGGAAGGAAGGCAGCTGGCTGCCACATGGCTATGCCATGAACCCGGGGCAGCCTGGCACATCACAGGCCCTCAATAGATGTTTGTTGGAAGAATGGATTGTGTGTACTTCTACGTTGATTTGAGCTCAAAGCAAGGAGGGATTGACACACTGTCCTCCATCCTCACAAAATTGATAAACATAGCATTTTTATAACAGTAGGTAAATTCTGAATGTAAACCTAGTGGCAGAATACAATTGGATATTATTGATTGACAATTAAGATAGCAATTAAAAACTGCCCAGTCTCTAACTGATCTTTTTCAACATTACATCTATTTTTCTATCTGAACAGAATATGTATATTTTTCAACTTCTTTTGTATTCCCCTGATGAAAAAAAATAGCAGTTAAAGACTGCTTCACTCTGATTAATCCTTTCCAATATTTTACCTATTTTTTTGTTTGAAGAGACTGTATTTTAAAGCTCTCTGTGTATTCCTTTGATGAAATATTGGAGCAGTTTTGGTTCCTGAGGTTTCTTTTTTTCTTTCCATTTAATTAAGCTGATTAGTATCCCATATGGAGTGGAAACAATTGTTTTCAGATATGCTAGTGTACAGTTACCCAAGGAGCTGCAATTGTTTACATGTTTCTCATTTCCTTATGGAAATTCTTAGACTTTGTTAGATAAAGATCTGGCAGACTCTAATTTTGAAGATTACAGCCTTTGGTTATCAGACATGGCTATATCCTGTTCAGTGGCCTCTGGGATAAAATAGTGTATTCTACAATTTTCATTCCACAGAATGAACTTTGAAAAGCCTACCCAGCATCCATTTCCTCTTGCCTGTTTCTAATAGCACTCTGATTTTTGTTCAGGAATACCTCTACCCGCATGCAGAACAGAGGTTTAGGGAAGCTGACCCTGCCTCCAGCTGCAGTGTGGGCCTCACTGGTCTACGGGTAATTCTACTCCTTTGCCACAGCAGAATCCAGACCTTAGATAATCTATGGGTGGCATTCTCAAGTCAAGGGGATTGGTTCAGGAATGGGCATGTGACCAAACTGTGACTAACAAGATGGAAGGTTTTGTAAGAGTTTCAGGATAGGAGGATTCCTAAAGAGTGGGGTTACTGGATGAGATGGTCCCTGTTCCTGTGGACGTTGTTATGGCAGGAAATGCTACTGTCACTTCGCCGGTGGCCTGAGTACATTGCCAACCCACAGAAGAGGAAGGGGCCAAGCAAATCACAGAGAGGCAGATTTGGAGGCTGACGGAGCCACACCTGACAGCTACCCAGCATCTGGACTCTTTCAGTTAAATGAACCAATAAATCCCCTTTAGGGTATGAGCCAGTTGGAATGGAGTTTTCTATTACTCACAGCCAAATGCATCCTTGCCAATATAGACAATTTCACCAAAGAATTGTGAATCATAAAATAAGAACTCAGTCCTAGGAAATAAAACATAAATGTGTGAGTGAATACAGAAAAGAAAATACAGAGCAGGCCTGGATATAATACAGTCCTCCTTTCTTCTGTCTTCCAAATGAAGAAACAAGTTCAGAGAGTTCTGACGAAGCTTGCAAGTTACAGAGCCAGAATTCCTGCTAGGCTTTTAAGTCATACACACACACACACACACGTATAGATATACATATGTACATACACACCTATATATATATGTGTGTGTACACACACACACACACACACACACAGAGCTATACTTTGACAAATTCCTTCAGAGAAACCCAGTGGGCAGTCTGGTACCAGACGCTCCCTTGACCTAATCAAACAGCTAAGCCAAAGGCTTGCTACTCTTGCTATAGTTCTTATGAAATATTTGAACAGAAAATAGTTCTGTATATCTTCTTATTTTTCTACACAAGGTTCTGTCTCAACAACCTCACCATTTTTCTTTAAGTGGCTTGGCTTTTTTTTTTTTTTTAACAAGTTATGTTCTGATTGCTTTATTTGTAATGCATAGAGCTGATCAAAGGGGTTAATGAAAAGAGGATAAATAGAAACTGATTACAGCACAAATTGAGTGTGTAAATAAACATCATAATCTCGACATCCCAGGCTTGTGGTCAGGTATCATGGTCATATGTCATCCATCTTTGGTAGGCAGTTCAGCAATCTCCAGTCATTCCCTAAGTGGGCTCAGTAGTGACCATCTGGCACTGGTGGACCACCCAGCAGATGCCTGGTTGATGAACATTCCCATCATGCCTCTTCCAGGCCCTGAGACCTACACCTCTCTCAGAGCAAATTTAAAAATCTCTGGCCTGGTATGCCAGGTTCTTAGTATCCTCATTCCACTCTCCTCTCCAGCTGGCGGAAATGATTTTATTCTCTCTCTCTCTTCCCCCCACCATCTATTTCTATCTCTATCTACCCTGTCATACTTCCTCTCTTCTAAATGCCATGCTCTTATTTTCCTATGCTTCTCGTTCTTTTTTTTCACCACTAAAGATCTAGCCTTTCTTCTGTCTGTCATAATAAGACTACCTCTTACTGATTTCATAATGAGAACTTCCAACAATCTATCTGTCCCTTTATCTCAGACTTTTTGGTTAAACAATTCATTTTTTTTTTTTTTTTTTTTGAGACGGAGTCTTGCTCTGTTTCCCGGGCTAGAGTGCAGTGGCCGGATCTCAGCTCACCGCAAGCTCCGCCTCCCGGGTTTAGGCCATTCTCCTGCCTCAGCTTCCGGAGTCGCTGGGACTACAGGCGTCCGCCACCTCGCCCAGCTAGTTTTTTTGTATTTTTAGTAGACACAGGGTTTCACCGTGTAAGCCAGGATGGTCTCGATCTCCTGACCTCGTGATCCGCCCGTCTCGGCCTCCCAAAGTGCTAGGATTACAGGCTTGAGCCACCGCGCCCGGCCAACTTTTTTTTTTTTTTTGGGAGACAGAGTCTCGCTCTGTTTCCCGGGCTGGAGTGCAGTGGCACAATCTCGGCTCACTGCAAGCTCCGCCTCCCGGGTTCACCCCATTCTCCTGCCTCAGCCTCCTGAGTAGCTGGGACTACAGGTGCCCACCACCACGCCCAGCTAATTTTTTGTATTTTTAGTAGAGATGGGGTTTCACTATGTTAACCAGGATGGTCTCGATCTCCTGACCTCGTGATCCACCCGCCTTGGCCACCCAAAGTGCTGGGATTACAGGCCTCAGCCACTGTGCCCGGCTGACAATTCAATTTTTAATGTTAGAACATCTCAATATTTTCTTTTTTTTTTCTTTTCTTTTTTTTTTTTTTTTTGAGACGGAGTCTTGCTCTGCCACCCAGGCTGGAGTGCAGTGGCCGGATCTCAGCTCACTGCAAGCTCCGCCTCCCGGGTTTAGGCCATTCTCCTGCCTCAGCCTCCCGAGTAGCTGGGACTACAGGCGCCCGCCTCGTCGCCCGGCTAGTTTTTTGTATTTTTAAGTAGAGACAGGGTTTCACCGTATTAGCCAGGATGGTCTCGATCTCCTGACCTCGTGATCCGCCCGTCTCGGCCTCCCAAAGTGCTGGGATTACAGGCTTGAGCCACCGCGCCCGGCCTCAATATTTTCTTAAGATGATTCAGGTATTTAAAAGTAATTTCCCTAAACAATTACAGAATTTTTAAAAGTCTCTCTATCTCTATTTTCTAATGCCTTCCAGAATTGGAGAATTAGAAGATGTTTTTGAGTGTTTTAAAAAATTCTATTTTGTTAAAAAAATTTTTTTTTTTATTTCAATAGGTTTTTGGGGAACAGATGGTGTTTGATTACAGTGGTGATCAGATAAAGAATGAGTTCTTTAGTGGTGATTTCTGAGATTTTGGTGCATCCCTCACCCAAGCAGTATATACTATACCCAATGTGTAGTCTGTTATCCCTTGTCACCCCCCTCTACCCTTTCCCCTGAGTCCCCATAGTCCAAGGTATCATTCTTACGCCTTTGCGTCCTCATAGCTTAGCTCCCACTTATGAGTAAGAACATATGTTAGGTTTTCCATTCCTGAGTTACTTCACTTAGAATAATAGTCTCCAATTCCATCCAGGTTGCTGCAAATGCCATTATTTTGTTCCTTTTTACAGCAGAGTAGTATTCCAAGATGTGTATGTGTGTGTGTGTATATATATATATACACGAGGATCACAAGGTCAGGAGATTGAGACCATCCTGGTTAACACAGTGAAACCCCATCTCTACTAAAAATACAAAAAATTAGCTGGGCATGGTGGTGGGCACCTGTAGTCCCAGCTACTCAGGAGGCTGAGGCAGGAGAATGGGGTGAACCCGGGAGGTGGAGCTTGCAGTGAGCCAAGATTGTGCCACTGCACTCCAGCCTGGAGCAAGACTCTGTATATATATATATGTGTGTGTGTGTGTGTGTGTGTGTATACACACACACACACACACACACATCACATTTTCTTTATCCACTCATTGGTTGATGGGCATTTGGGTTGGTTCCATATTTTTGCAATTGCAAATTGTGCTGCTATAAACCTGCATGTGCAAATGTCTTTTTCATATAATGATTTGTTTTCCTCTGGGTAGATACCTAGTAGTGGGATTGCTGGATCAAATGATCCACGTTTAGTTCTTTAAGGAATTTCCACACTGTTTTCTTTTCTTTTCTTTCTTTTTTTTTTTTTTTGAGACGGAGTCTTGCTCTGTCGCCCAGGCTGGAGTGCAGTGGCGAGATCTCGGCTCACTGCAAGCTCCGCCTCCCGGGTTTACGCCATTCTCCTGCCTCAGCCTCCCGAGTAGCTGGGACTACAGGCGCCCGCCAACTCGCCCGGCTAGTTTTTTCTATTTTTTAGTAGAGACGGGGTTTCGCCGTGTTAGCTAGGTTGGTCTCGATCTCCTGACCTCGCGATCCACCCTTCTCGGCCTCCCAAAGTGCTGGGATTACAGGCTTGAGCCACCGCGCCCGGCCCACACTGTTTTCCATAATGGTTATACTAGTTTTCGTTCCTACCAGCAGTGTGAAAGTGTTCCCTTTTCACCACATCCACACTATCATCTATTTTTAAAAAAAATTTTTTTGATTATGGCCATTCTTGCAGAAGCGAGATGGTATTGCAATCCACTTGTATATCTTCTGAGAATTGTCTATTCATGTACTTATCTCACTTTTTGGTGAGATTCTTTGGTTTTTTTTCTTGCTGATTTGTTTGAGTTCTTTGTAGATTCTGGATATTAGTCCTTTGTCAGATGTATAGATTGCAAAGATTTTCTCCCACTCTGTGGGTTGTCTGTTAATTCTGCTGATTATTTATTTTACTGTATAGTTTTTCAGTTTACTGAGGTCCCATCTACTTATCTTTGTTTTTTTTGCGTTTGCTTTTGGGTTCTTGGTCACGAAATCTTTGCCTAAGCCAATGTCTACAAGGGTTTTCCCAATGTTATTGTCTAGAATCTTTATGGTTTCAGGTCTTAGATTTAAGTCTTTGATCCATCTTGAGTTTATTTTTGTATAAGGTGAGAGATGAGGATCCAGCTTTGTTCTTCTACATGTGGCTTGCCAATTATCCCAGAAGCTTGCTTTTTTTTTTTTTAATGAAGAAATGGTAAAGAAGATAAGTCCTCCACTAGACTAAATATGAGCATGGCACCCTGATACGAATAATGTAGTCAAATTCTTATCTGGACTTCATTGTCTACCCCCAAGCAATTTGTCAAGTTATTTTCCTAAATACAGAGTTTTCCTGCCAATAATTCTGGTGGCAGTTGTCAGGCAATAAAATTGTAATTTCCTGGCTATAAGTGAATGGTCTTTCTACTGACAGATGACATCATATTGTATAGATTCATTCTTGGAGAATCTATTGCAGCCCTAAAGTACTAGTACCTTTACCTTTTAAAGGGGCTCTGAACTTTCTGAAGCTTAATAACTAGAAGGATATTTTTAAAACTTCAATAATGGGTATTATGTCATTATTTACCATGCAAGTGTTATTGTGGCACATTGCAAAGCATTGGTAGTATGGCCATCGCAGACTTATACTTGCCTAATCATTTAATCCTAAGGTTTCTTTTAAAAAATTGGCTCATGATCCACAAAGACAGTAAGCATATAAGATTTCAGAGGAGAAAACAATCACTGTAGCCTAGAATAATTGAGGTTTCAGCAGTGAAATAAGAGTTGGCCAAGTAGGATTCAGCTAGGAGAGAGGAAGCAGAAAGGTACTCTTGTCTAGGTGAATAGTGTGGACAAATGTGCAGTGGTGAGAATGCATAAAGCATGCTTCAGGGAATAGTCAGTTTAGTAGTCTGGCTGGGGCAGAGGATAATGTCGTAGAAAATCTTAAAACCCAAGCAAGATAGTTTGCATTTTTTCCTTCTGTGAATACATGGGAACCTAGCACTGGAGGCTAGGAGGGAGGGATGAGAGCTTTAAGAAGGTGAACCTGATTGCAGAGTGCATGGCTCTGGAGGCTGGGGGCCCATTTTAGATAAAATGAAGTTGTCCATGTGCAACTGCAACAGCTTGACTGAAGGAGTGAAGGGGAGAGTGGAAATGATGAGTCAGAGGGGGAGATGTTAGGAAGAAAAAGAATCAGCAGTTCTTGGGGACCAACTGGAAAAGGAAGTCCAGATGGAGAGGGTGTCCAAGATAATTCCAAAGTTTGCAGCCTCCATCATGGTGGAAGAAACTACCCTTGGAAAAATCAGGAAAGAAAAGGGAGCCAGGATTAGGAGGTAAGAAAAGAAATTTGTTCCCTAATAGGCTGAGTTTGAGGTGCCAGTAAGATAATGAGGTGGTGCTGCCCAGGAGGCAGTGGGAAAGAAGTAACTGAAGTTGAGAAAACCAGTCAGGGCTGGAAATAAGGATCTGGGAGCGGTTGCCCCAGAACCCTCTTCTTTCCTTCCTAATAGAATCCCACCTGTGTTTGGGTTGCCATGTGCCCAGATGGAAAGGATAAGCCATGATTGGCCAAACCCCATATATGGTAACGTGTTTCCCTTTGATTGGATAAGGGGTGAGAGTGTGATTCAGTTCTGGCCAATGAGGCTAAAGGGCTCTAGGGGGGGGATTTTTTTTTTTTTTTTTTTTTCCCCTCCTAGTAAAAGAGACCGCCATCCGCCATAAGGCGGAGGCCTAAGCTTCCGTCTTCCTTCTTCCTGCTAGTGAGCTTGGCAAGGGGGGGCGCTGGAGGGGCTTGAACCCTTTGGAGCGGGGCAGACACACAGATGATGACAAAACGGAAAGATAGTAAGAGCCTCTCGTTCCTAGTGGCCTTGTGAATCTGCTGAACCAAGTCTTGAGGTCCTGACCTTTGTAACATTTATTAAATGTCTTTATTACTTAAGTCACTATTGGTTGGTATTTTATGATTTTCAGCTGGTTATCTTCACTGATATCGATATAATTACTAATGCTTGTGAGAATGGATGACACCTGAGAGGAGGGAAGAGAAAGACAAAGCCTGAAAACTTTTTTTAGGAGATGGAAACCTTTTGCTAATTAAACCGTAAGGTTTTTAATTTTAAAAGCTACATGGAAAACTTGTTTTAGTTTTGAAAACATAATACTCCTCCTCCCCCAACATGCACACCGGACAACCTCTCTCCTCGAACCACTCCGGGTGCATTTTCCAGAGAGCATATGTTTCAAATGAAAGGTCAAAAAGGAGATCGGTTTCAGTTTGGAGCTAAGAGAGGGTGATTATTCCTCTAATGTGAGCTGCTTCCTGTTGCTAAAACACAGCCCCTTCAGATGAGATTGTTTGCTAAGTGAGGCATCTCCTTCCTCTTTCTTCCTTGGATGAATTAGCAAGCAAGAGGAGTCAGTCTGAGGCTCCTCACTGTGACGGACTGAGGAGCTTTATTTACTCCCTGTGGATAGTGGCCTGGACTGAGGAGCTTTATTTACTCCCTGTGGATAGTGGCCTGCCACCGGAGAGGCCACAGGCCGCAGTGATGGAGCTGACTCATAGGGTAAGGAGAAAATGGCCTGGATCGTTGACAGAGGTAAGCAGTGTCCAATTCCTCCCAGGCAGGGGAGGGAGAGGTTATGGCAAAGAAAGCTGTTTCTATTCCACTGGGCAATTAATGCCACTATTTTTCTTGAAAAAGCATTTTTTTTTTTCTTAAGTCGTTGAGGATAATTTAGCCTCCATCTTGACAGGACGTACTAATGACCGCTAATGGATACATTCTTTTAATAAATGAAGAGGCACAAGAAAATTGCCAGATATTAAACAGAGTCCCACATGTCTTATCTGAGACTATAATGGCCCTATCAAGTGACCTAAGTGAAAGAAATGTGACTCTTCAGAGGTTAAAGGAGTCTATTTTTCCTTAGTGCAATATAAATTCATGGCTAGAAAGAACAGTAATTCATTAGTCTACCCTAGGAAATGTTTAAAGGGGGCTGTATCTCAAGTTAAATGATGCATTTTCTATTGGTAGTAAAGAAAATATGAAATAGGTACCTCTGTGCACTGTGGATTTATGTAAATGGCATTTTACCAGGTAATATGACCTAAAGCTCTGTCAAGATTCTAATGCTTGGAATTTTTGGCAAAGAAATGAAATAACCTGTAAGTTATTATTTTGTTAATTTTTTTTTTAATACCTTTCAGGGTGTGGTCTTTTTGTTTGGTAATTTTAAACTCCATTCTTCAAAATGTTTCTCAAGATTCAAGCAGTTCCTAGGACTGTACACTTGGGAACATTTCTTAAAATACATAAAGAATTCAAGTTAGTAAGAAAAAGACAACCCAGAAGAAAAATGGACACATGAATGAATCACAAATTTAAGAGGAAATGTCCAATAATCCTATGAAAAGGTGAATGATGTGTATGGTGGTCTTCTGCAACTTGCCTTCCTTCCTTCCTAACTTCCTTCCTTCCTTCCTTCCTTCCCTCCCTTTCTTTTTCTTTCTCTCTTTCTTTTCTCTTTCTCTCTCTCTCTTTCTTTTTCTTTTTTCTTTTGACAGTCTCATGGCTCTGTCGCCCAGGCTGAAGTGCAGTGGCGTGATCTAGGCTTACTGCAATCTCCGCCTCGGGGGTTCAAGTGATTCTTGTGCCTCACCCTCCTGAGTAGTTGGGACCACCGGCCCGTACCACACCGGCTAATTTAAGAAGGTGAATCTAGTTTCAGAGTGCATGGCTCTGGAGGCTGGGGGCCCATTTTAGATGAAATGAAATCGTTCATGTGCAACTGCCACAGCTTGACTGAAGGAGTGGAAGGGAGAGTGGAAATGATGAGTCAGAATGGGAGACTTTTGACAAGGTTTTGCCATGTTGGCCAGGCTTGTCTCAAATGCCTGACCTCAAGTGATCCGCTCGCCTTGACCTCCCGAAGTGCTGGGATTACACTTGTGAGCCACTGCGCCGGGCCCAACTGCCATTTTTCTTTTCTTTTTTTTTTTTTTTCTGAGACGGAGTCTCACTCTGTCACCAGGCTAGAGTACTGTGGCGCGATCTTGGCTCTCTGAAACCTCCGCCTCTTGGGTTAGAGGGATTCTTCTGCCACAGCTTCCTGAGTAGCTGGGACTACAGGTGCACGCCACCATGCCCGGCTAATCTTTTGTATTTTTAGTAGAGATGGGGTTTCACCATGGTGGCCAGGATAGTCTCGATCTCCTGATCCTGTGATCCACCTGCCTGGGCCTCACAAAGTGCTGGGATTACAGGCGTGAGCCACCGCACCCAGCCCCAACTGCCATTTTCAATATAACACTATGCCTCTGTGCTTGCTCCATCCATGGTATCGCATGTAGCAACATAATTGTCACTACGGTAATTATTCAGTGGAGGAATATTCCACAATTTTGTTCTCCCTACATGTAGCATGAGTCCATATTTAGAAAGCTCAAAAACAGCTTAAAAGTATAAAATGGATTGTGGATGGATATATACATACCTGACAAAACTGCTTAAAACAAGCAAAATCACAATAAAAACAATCTTCAAGATAATATTTACTTCATGGAGAGGGAGACTGACACTGGGGATAGGATGGGAATTGTATCAGTTATCTATAGCTATCTAAAGACCCACCCAAAAATAGTGGCTTAAAACAACCTGTTATTGTTCATGATTCTCTGGGTCAAGACTTCAGGCAAGGCTTGGCGGGGATGGCTTGTCTCTGGCTCACTCATGTGTCTGCATTCAACTGTGCTGGTGGGTCCAAGATGGCTTCACCCTCAAGGCTGGGGTCTTGGTGCTGTGTATTGACTGGAGTTCCTCAGACTTCCTTCACGTGGCTTCTTTCTTCATGTAGAGTTTCATCTTTTCTATGTTCTTTTCCCTCCAAGAGGTTAGCTTGGAGTTCTTTATAAGGAGAAAGCATCCATATAATATTTGTATAACTAAAACTTGATGGCAATTAAAATATATTAACAAAGGTGTGCTCTGTGATCCAATATTTTCAGGAAATGTGACATATGGCATCTTCCAAACAAAACAGAAAGCTTGCTAAAGTCTCTGAGAGGTCTCGCATGGAGCAAAGAAAGACAAAAGGCAGAGATGCTACATCTTTTTTCCAGGGATGTATAAAGGAAGGGCTGGGTTAGATAAAGCGAGAAGGCTTTGGCTTGCCTTATGAGAACCTCATCATCATCTTAACTTTTATTCCTGTACCCGTCAGAGTGCCGGTATAACTGCAGGTAGCTCCAACTGCCAAGGCCTCTGAACACTCCTAAAACCTGTAGGGAGTAGCCATAAGGCCAAAGGGTCAACAGTGCTTCTCCCAGAGTCAGGTCACTTATGTTTCTGCCTCTCTCCACCGTCCTGCCAGTGACCTTGTCTTGAATTAGTTCACCTACTTAATTCCTATCTCTTGTTTGCTTTAACCCCCATGACCTGCTTTGATCAGTTATCAGCTTGTCCCTGATGCTTGATGACCATGAGTTCCTTGGATTCTTTCCTTTGAAAGTTAATGCAAACTCAAATAATACCAAAAAGCGAAAGCCTTGCCTTGTCTATTTCAATCCCCCAGTCCCACCATTAACAGTTGAGCAGTTCAGTTTCTTTCTAGATGATTTTCCATGTTTATGTAAACACATGTGCATATATATTTGAACAAAATGGGTATCAACGTGTTCAATAGTTCTGTAATCCTTTTCATTTAATATGTCATGCATATTATTACATGTCAGTACATATAGATTGATCTCTTTTTAATAGTGTCAGTGGGTGGACTCACATCTGTAATCCCAACAGTTTGGGAGGCTGCGGAGGGAAGATTGCTTGAATCCAGGAGTACAACACCAGCCTGGGAAACATAGTGAGAGTGCCTTCTACAAAACCATAACTAAAAAACTAGCTGGGCGTGGTGGCACATGCCTGTAGTCCCAGTTACTCAGGAGGCTGAAGCAGGAGGATTGCTTGATCCCAGGAGTTGGAAGCTGCAGTGAGCTATGATTGTGCCACTGTACTCCAGCCTGGGCAACAGAGTGAGTGTCAAAAAAAAAAAAAAAAAAAAAGGTGTCATTACACTAAAGTATGGAAATTCCTTTATTTATTCAGCTATTTTCTTCCGGATCAATGTGCCTGTTGCTCCTTACTTTTGTTTGCTATTATAAACAATGTGGCTGTGACTGCCTCCCCACCCACTCCATGTACCTAAATCTTTGTACATTCATGACAGCTAATGTTCTGAGGAACATCTTTTCAGAAGGGCAGTGCTGGATCTTAAGGCATGCCTAGCCTTCTCTGTCTCATTATCCTTTTGACCCTGATATCCTAGAGACCTCTGTTGTTACCTGCCTGCCTGCCCAGATCAGTCTGTGGTTCACTTGTTCCAGGGCTCCTCAGAGAGTCAGTCGCTTATCACATGCTCTCTGAAGCTTTGTCCGGGCAGCCTAGCTTGCTCACATCAGTTGACAGCTATGCTCAATTACAGCACTTGCCACATTGTGTTATAATTGTTTTTCTGCTTGTCTAATTTCTCCACTAGATTGGAACTTTCCAAAGGCATCATCAGTGTCTGGCACAGGGCTTGGCACTCAGACCAAATTCATTAGCAAATTTTATTGAACTCACACTGTGTGCTAAACACTAGCACTGTGTACATAGAGCTATGGACAAAACCAAATTCCCTGCTTGAGTGGGCAGAGGCACACAATCAACAAACAATCATAAAAAAATGGTTAGATGGAAAGTGCTATATAAAGAAAAATAAGGCACAGTACAGCCTTAGAGAATGCTGCTGTTCACAGGTGACTTATATTTGAGCATGGATCTAAATAAGGTGAAGGATGGAGATGGCTGCTTGGGGAAGAACTTTCTAGGCAAGAATGAATGCCTGAATGGAGCATCTCTACTCCCTGATATGAGAGGAGACGTAACAAAGATTCCCCCAGAACCAAAAGGATCCGAGATAAGGTTAACTTGATTAAGGAGCTTAACATGAATGCCACACCTTGGGTTTCCCGGGAAGAAGACTCCCAGATGAAGACCAGTGTTTAGGAAGCTTATTAGGAATGCTTGTTGGAGCAACACCTGTTGGGGAAGAAAGGCAGCAAGATTGGGCAGAGGACAGAGTTGGGCTATGGTGCAGTCTCAGTGGAGGTTTCCATTGGTCATCAGGAGTTCTGAAGCTGGGCTGGCCCTTTGGAGTGGTCCCAAGTTGGGGGCTGGATCTTTATGCCTCGCCTTAGTCCATCATTAGATGTTGGCCACCCCAGGAAGGAGTATGATCTTGGGTGAGGTGGCTCCCCTCTGCCATAGTAGTCCTTGGCAGCTGAGGGTTACTTTAATGATTTCAAATTCTTCCTTTTGTTCCCCCAGCACCAGGAGTGATGGTTCCTCAGCAGTGGAGGGAGGGAGTCCTTCCTTCCTGAAGGGGATCTGGGTGGGCTGGCTCAGTGTTCATCACTGTGAGACAAGGTGGCACATGGTGATGGGGAGCACAACATGCTGGGGTGGGTGGGGGTGGTTAGTCAATAGACACAGGTCTAAACCTTGCTGCATTGAAGAGAAAATAAGAAAGAGTTGCTGAGATGGTTTCCTGAGCCTATTTGCTCTCAGAGTCCTTTCCTTTTCTTAGCTTGCTCAATGGTGCTGACACCTTCAGGCTGCATCTCTCAAGCTCCCCATCAGTTGGTTTCTGGCAGGTTTGACCGGGAGACACCACTAATCAGACATAAGCAGGAGGAAACCAGAGAAACCAGAGTATTTCCATCCTTCCTTTTTGCCTTGGGCTGGAACTCCATTAGCAGCTTGTCTTCTTCCTTGTTCTAACTCTCCTATGCAGGCTCACTGTGGTTCTAGCTCCCATAAAGGAATATCTCAGTCCCTGGCTCTGGCCACACTACTGTGGTAGATGTGAGGTACTCAGGTCCTCTGTGAGGAAGGACTTGCTGCCCAATGGCAGATGGTGCAGCCAGCAGCCAGCTGTCAGCTCCTACAGGGTCAGCCTTACTTGCAGAGAACCACCTTGCTCGAGGTCATGCCCTTCCTGAAGCAGCTGGCATCCGGTGACTGGAGGGGGTGGGGTGTTGAATGTCCTGCCATTCTGGCTTGTTGGAGGACACAGGTGGGCTGAAGTTTCATTGGGTCTGCACAACTGTGTGGCTTCTGCCTCTGCCCATTCTGTTGCTTCTCCTTCCCCTTCCCAGGTGTTGACCCCTCATGAACACTTTGCACTCCAGTGTATTTCTGAGTGCTTCTGAGAGCCCAACATGCAACACCACTTCTCCCCTCTGCCTCCAGCCTAGAGATGGGAATGGCTTCCTGCTGGTGCTAATCTCTAGGTGGCCTCACCATGTCCCATTTGGGCACTCTGCCCTTGCATCATCCATGTAATCAATTAACTGCATTAAATCCCCATCTCTTTAAATAAGGTTCTGACACAGCCAACATTACACTGAATGGGGAAAAGTTGAAAGCGTTCCCCCTGAGAACTAGAACAACACAAGGATGCTCACTTTCACCACTTCTATTCAACATAGTACTGGAAGTCCTAGCCAGAGCAATCAGACAAGAGAAGGAAATAAAGGACATCCAAATAAGAGGAAGTCAGACTGTCACTCTTTGCTGAGATATGATTGTATACCTAGAAAACCCTAAGAACTCATCCAAAAAGCTCCTAGAACTGATAAATGAATTCAGTAAAGTTTCAGGATGTGGAATTAATATACACAAGTCAGTAGCACTGCTACACACCAACAGTAACCAAGCTGAGAATCAAATCAAGAACTCAGCCTTTTTTACAATAGCTGCAAAAAATAAAATAAAATACTTAGGAATATACCTGTTACCAAGGAGGTGAAAGACCTCTACAATGAAAACTACAAAACACTGCTGAAAGAAATCATAGGTGACACGAACAAATGGAAACACATCCCATGCTCATGGATGGGTAGAATCAATATTGTGAAAATAACCATACTGCCAAAAGCAATCTACAAATTCAGTGCAATTCCTATCAAAATATCACCAACATTCTTCACAAAGGTGGAAAAAGCAATCCTAAGATTCATATGGAACCAAAAAATAGCCCGCATAGCCAAAGCAAGACTAAGCAAAAAGAACAAATCTGGAGGCATCACATTACCTGACTTCAAACTATACTATAAGGCCATAGTCACCAAAACAGCATGGTACTGGTATAAAATAGGTGCATAAACCAATGGAACAGAATAGAGAACCCAGAAATAAAGGCGGATACTTATAGCTAACTAGTCCTCAACAAAGCAAACAAAACAGTGGGGAAAGGACACCCCATTCAACAAATGGTGCTGGGATAATTGTCAAGCCACATGTAGAAAAAAATGAAACTGGATCCTCATCTCTCATTTTATACAAAAATCAACTCAAGATGGATCAAAGACTTAAGTCTAAGACCTGAAACCATAAAAATTCTAGAAGATAACATTGGAAAAACCCTTCTAGACATTGGCATAGGCAAAGACTTCATGACCAAGAACCCAAAAGCAAATGCAACAAAAACAAAGATAGATAGGTAAGACTTAATTAAACTAAATTTATTCTGCACAGCAAAAGAAATAATCAGTAGAGACAACCCACAGAGTAGGAGAAAATCTTTGCAATCTATACATCTGACAAAGGATTAATATCCAAAATCTATAAAGAACTCAAATCAGCAAGAAAAAAAACAAAGAATCCCATCAAAAAGTGGGCTAAGGACATGAATAAACAATTCTCAAAAGATGTACAAAGGGCCAATAAACATATGAAAAAATGTTCAACATCACTAATTATCAGGGAAATGCAAATCAAAACCACAATGAGATGCTACCTTACTCCTGCAAGAATGGCTATAATCAAAAGATCAAAAATAATAGATGTTGGCATGGATGTGAAGAAAAGGGAACACTTTTACACTGCTGGTGGGAATGTAAAGTAGTACAACCACTGTGGAAAACAGTGTGGAGATTCCTTAAAGAACTAAAAATAGATGTACCATTTGATCCAGTGATCCCATTACTAGGTATCTACCTGGAGGAAAAGAAGTTATTATACGAAAAAGATACTGGCACATGGATGTTTTTAGCAACACAATTCGCAGTTGCAAAAATATGGAACCAGCCCAAATGCCCATCAATCAATGAGTGGATAAAGAAAATGTGGTCTGTATATACTATGGAATACTACTTAGCCATAAAAAGGAATGAAATAATGGCATTTGCAGCAACCTGGATGGAGTTGAAACCCATTATTCTAAATGAAGTAACTCAGGAATGGAAAACCAAACATTGTATGATCTCACTCGTAAGTGGGAGGTAAGCTATGAGGACGCAAAGGTGTAAGAATGATACAATGGACTTTCGGAATTTGGGGAACAGGGTGAGAAGGGGGTGAGGTATAAAAGACTACACACTGGGTACAGTGTACACTGCTCGTGTGAGGGGTGCACCAGAATCCCAGAAGTCACCACTAAAGGACTTATTCATGTAACCAAACACCATCTGTTCCCCAAAAACCTATTGAAATGGAAAATAAATAAAATAGGTTCTGTTTTTCTGGTTAGACACTGCCTGATATACTGAGTTTTACATCTAAACTTCAGTTTATATTCTCATTTCCCTTGCTAATCTAGTATTTTATAAGGGGGCCCTCAACTCACAAATATATATTTATATATATATATGTATATATATGTGTGTATATATATATGTGTGTGTGTATATATATATATGTTTGTGTGTATATATTCCTCATCTGCAACCAAACACAGATAGAAAATATAGTATTCTTGGAATGTGAAACCCATGTATATCAACGGCCGACTTTTCATATCTGCAGGTTCCTCAGGGCCAACTGCAGGACTTAAGTATGTGGAAATCTGGATATGTAAGGGGGTCCTGGAACCAATCCCCTGTGGACACCAAGGGATGACTATATATTTGCTCCAACAGTGGAGATGCAGCATACATAAGTGTTTTGCCATGACTCTGCCAAATGTCATCCTTGGGGTCAGGTTGAAGCCCATGCTGAGGTCCAAGGGGATTAGGTGGATGGGCACATAGCTCTAAGAACATTTGGAGGGCCGTAAGCAGGTGAAATGTAGGTTTATTCAGCAGCTGTCCCATCAGCAGCTCTCTCACCCTGTCTGCCTTCATCTCGGCTGTCTGCTCTGACTCTGCAGCTCCTCTCAGCTGTCGGCCCTGCAGCTCTGGCTGCTTCCACACACAGATGTATGGCCAGCTTTCCCTTGTCTTCAGGGTCAGCAGCTTAACTCTTTCCCTCTGGGCACAAACCGGTTTCTGGCTCCCGTCTGCCTGCTTTCAAGGCGACTGGCTGTCCCTTACAGAGGTCAGAAGTGTTACTCTCTGGGCACCAGTATGCACGCTGTGTTGAGCCATGTTTAGCCATGCCCCAGAGTGCCTGTACAGTGTCAGCAGGGCAGTTATACCTTTTCCAAGCAATAGTGGCTTCGAGCCAAGTACGAGCTTACACAAACAGGTTATATAACAAGTAGAGTATGCACCTGTACCCAGAACTCACCGAGTCATGCAGGCCTGGATGTCTGCCTCGGCCTAATCCTTGACCAAAGCACATCTATGTACCTTACAGTAAGTAAGCCCAGCAAGCAGCAGATGATCCATAACCCATATGATCCTCAGGCAGGTCCTCAGCCAGCACTGCTCCTCACCACCACTTGCTCTCAGCTATCCCTGTGACCCCAGCTCATGTTGGACATGTTTGGCACCAGCAATCCCCAAGCTGGCCTCTGGCTATTTTGCACTGACCTTCCTCCTCCTCCTTCCATTATCTTTGTGTCTGGCTCTGGCATCACTTCCCTGGATTTCTCCTGAGGGCAGAGCTGGGAGTAGGCTGAGGCAAGACAGGAGCCAAGGGCACACAAGTTAAGGACACATTCACTTCTTAGGTCGTGCAAGTGCAGGTCAGGCAGTTCTTCTCTTTGGAGGGTTAAGATGGGAAGCTGTTACACAGGAGGCTGAGTCAGGAGGACTGCTTGAGCTCAGGAGTTTGAGGTTGCAGTGAGCTATGATTGCACCACTGCATTCCGGAGTGAGACCCTGTATCTGTCTCAAAAAAAAAAAAAAGAAGCTGGGACTGAGCCTGAGGCTGCCTGGCCAGAAGCAGAGGTAGAGGGTAACCCTTGTATGTCAGTGTACAATCAGGAGACACATCACACCATGTTTTTGTTGTTGTTGTTTTGTTTAACAGGATTTAATAGAATTAATTGTTAATTAGGTAACTGAAAAGGCAAACTTGATAGAACTCTAAGGTATCATGGAAGTAGTAACTGCAAGAAGTAGCCACCACTCCTCGGGCTAGGGGAGCAAAAGGAGGAGGTGGGAAATATTAAAACGGAGAGGGTCCTGAGGGCTGAGACCCAAACCTCTGAGGAGCAGGTGCTACTCTTCTGGTGCTGGTGTCTCAAGGAGCACCATGAGGCTGGTTCTACAAGTGTTGAAACTGCAAGCTAGACTCAGCAGCTGCTACGGGAGCTGCTGCAGCTGGGGTCAATGTTGCTGGGGTAACAATCATAGAAATGGTAAGAAATGGAGACCCACAAGGAGGAAGTCCCTGCTTCCCCCTCCAGTCCCGCGGTCTCCCTCTAACGCCCCCTATGGGCAGAGCCTAGCAAGGAGTCACAGACAAAGCAGGAATTTGGTTTGCAGAGTCCCAGCCCCAGTGGAACAAAGCTGAACACAGGATAGGTTTGGAGCTCTCCCTACACTGAAGTGTAGGGGATTGCACGGAGACATGAATACAAGCATTAGGGGCAGATTGTGAGCCATTTTAGAGGCTGCCTGTCACAGTTGCCTTTCTCACTATGACCCTGGCAATAGTTGCATTGACTTTTTTTTTTTTTTTTTTTTTTTGAGGCGGAGTCTCGCTCTGTCGCCCGGACTGGAGTGCAGTGGCCAGATCTCAGCTCACTGCAAGCTCCGCCTCCCGGATTCACGCCATTCTCCTGCCTCAGCCTCCCGAGTAGCTGGGACTACAGGCACCCGCCACCTCGCCCGGCTAGTTTTTGTATTTTTAGTAGAGACGGGGTTTCGCCGTGTTAGCCAGGATGGTCTCGATCTCCTGACCTCGTGATCTGCCCGTCTCGGCCTCCCAAAGTGCTGGGATTACAGGCTTGAGCCACCGCGCCCGGCCTGCATTGACTTTTTTAAGAGTAGTAGATAGCCATTCTGCATGAATAACAAACTATGAAGGCTCAATTCATGTTGAGTCTCCTGTTCTAACCAAATTACACTTTATAACAAAGTTAATTTAAGGCACATATAATGATACACATAAGCATTATGGCACCATATGGTAATTAGGCATCGTGTGGCAGAAAGCTCACAGAAATGACTGTAATTAGTATTACTTCTATGCAGCCAAACCCATTTAACTTTTTATAGTCCCATTTGTTTGGGTCGCCAGTATCAACAGCCTCCACGTTGATAGTTTTCTCCAGTACCACCTACCATTTAATTATCACCCTACATGCAAACTCTGACACTCAGATAAACTAAATTACAAAGATCCTAACTAGTATCATGCAATCACTGGGTGCTCTGCCTCTGCCTCCTTCTTTCTAGTGTTTTCCCCAAATGAAAACTGAGCAGGAGGAGGCTTGAGGTAGTAACAATTGGATCAGGAGGCTGTTGAGAGGTGACAACATGCTAGCAGCCCTCTCTCTTGGCCCCTTCTTGGCCTTGGTGTCCACTCTGGCAGCACTTGAGGAGCCCTTCAGCCCGCCAGAGCACTGTGGGAGCCCCTCTCTGGGCTGGCCGAGGCCAGAGCTGCCTCCCTCTGCTTGCGGGGAGGTGTGGAGGGAGAGGCGCTGGTGGGAACTGGGGCTGCGCTAAGAGCTCGTGGGCCAGTGCGAGTTCTGGGTGGGCGTGGGCTGGGCAGGCCCTGCACCCTGAGCGGCCGGCTGCCCCGCCATCATAGCTGGCTCCAGGCAGTGAGGGGCTTAGCACCCGGGCCAGCAGCTGCAGAGGGTGCGCCGGGTCCCCCAGCAGTGCTGGCCAGCTGGGCCTCAGCTGCCTCCCGGCGGGGCAAGACTCGGGACCTGCAGCCTGCCATGTCTGAGCCTCCACCACCACCGTGGGCTCCTGCACGGCCCGAGCCTCCCCCACAAGCGCCACCCCCTGTGCCACTGCACAGGGTCCCATCGACTGCCCAAGGGCTGAGGAGTGTGGGCGCACGGCGCGGGACTGGCAGGCAGCTCTGCCTGCAGCCCCAGTGTGGGATCCACTAGGTGAAGCCAGCTGGGCTCCTGAGGCTAGTTGGGACTTGGAGAACCTTTATGTCTAGCTAAGGGATTGTAAATACAGCAATCAGCACCCTGTGTCTAGCTCAAGGTATGTAAATACACCAATCAGTACTCTATATCTAGCTAACCTAGGGGGACTTGGAGAACTTTTCTGTCTAGCACTCTGTGTCTAGCTAAAGGATTGTAAATGCACCAATCAGCACTCTGTGTCTAGCTCAGGGTTTGTAAATACACCAATCAGTACTCTGTGTCTAGCTCAAGGTTTGTAAATACACCAGTCAGTACTCTGTATCTAGCTAACCCAGTGGGGACTTGGAGAACTTTTCTGTCTAGCACTCTGTGTCTAGCTAAAGGATTGTAAATGCACCAATCAGCACTCTGTCAAAATGGACCAATCAGCGCTCTGTAAAATGGACCAATCAGCAGGATGTGGATGGGGTCAGGTAAGGGAATAAAAGCAGGCTGCGGGAGCCACTCACTTGCAACCCGCTCTGGTCCCATTCCACACTGGGGAAGCTTGGTTCTTTCGCTCTTCATAATAAGTCTTGCTGGTGTTCACTCTTTGGGTCCATGCTCCCTTTATGAGCGGTAACACAGGGAAGGTCTGCAGCTTCATTCCTAAAGCCAGCGAGACCACGAAACCCCCGGGAAGAACGAACAACTCCAGATGTACCACTTGTAAGAGCTGTAACACTCACCGCGAAGGTCTGTAGCTTCACTCCTGTCAGCGAGACCATGGACCCACCAGAAGGAAGAAGCTCCAGACACATCTGAACATCTGAAGGAGCAAACTCCGGACACACCGTCTTTAAGAGCTGAAACACTCACCGTGAGGGTCTGCAGCTTCATTCTTGAAGTCAGCGAGACCAAGAACCCACCAATTCTGGACACGCTGTGACCTGGATTTCTTAAGAAAGGTGCTGATATATTAAAGGGCCTGGTAAGAACAGTTTAAACTACTCTCATTTCAGAGTGGTATTATTAAATTATTAAAGCAGGCAGCCCATAGATCTCGCCTCACAAGTTGCAGATTGCTTGGGGGTAATTTTAGTAGGGAATAAAGTCTTTCAACTTTCAACAACAACAAAAAAGTTGGCTGGGTGCGGTGGCTCACGCCTATAATTCCAGCACTTCAGGAGGCTGAGGCAGGTGGATCACAACATCAGGAGATCGAGACCATCCTGTCCAACATACGGAAACCCCGTCTCTACTAAAAATACAAAAATTAGCTTGGGTGTGGTGACGCATGCCTGTAATCCCAGCTAATTGGGAGGCTGAGTAACGAGAATTGCTTGAATCCAGGAGGCAGAGGTTGCAGTGAGCCGAGATCGTGCCACTGCACTCCAGCCTGGCCACAGAGACTCTGTCTAAAAAAAAAAAAAAAAAAAAGTAAATATGCAAATCGAGACAAGAGAACATAATAGTATTTAATGAGCTCCAATTCTTTGGAAACTGTTGTTAGATCCTTTCTTGTATTGATGAGGAAGAATGAGGGCCAGAAGATGGGGAAACGGGAAAGGAAATCACCAGGGGCAGGGATGGGGTGGGACAAATTGGGGAACTGTGAACTAGAGACCTACAAGGTAGGGTTGCCAGATAAAATACAGGATATCCAGTTAAATTTGAATGACCAGATTTAGCAAATAAAAAATATGGGACTCAGTTAAATTTGAATTTCAGTTACACAGTGAAAAATATTTTAGCATAAATATATCTGATACAATACTTGGGACATACTTATTCTAAACATTATTGTTGTATATCTGCGGTGCAAATTTAATAGAGAGTCCTGTATTTTTATGTGCTAAAGCTGGCAACCTTACTACAAGGTTGACTTCTCACTTTTATCCTGGAACTTGTTTTGTCATTATCTCTGAGGGTCATGTTGCTGTGGGGCCAAAGGGACTTCATGCCCTTTTGGATAGCCATGGGTCTGACATTCATCCTGCCCTCCCCGGCTGGTCTCTGCCTCCTGCCTCTGGGCCCTCAGGCCTCAAAGCCCCTATGCCATCAGACACAGGGCAGCATGATGTGGGAGAAGATTCTGCATACTCATTTGAGGCCTGCCTGACCCTGTCTCCCTCACGTGTTCAATAGCACTTGGCCCCACCCTCACCTTCTGGAATGTTGTGCCTCCAAGTCTCTAAGCACCACAATGTGTGTGTAAATCTAGTATGATAGACAGGTTTTGAGACTAAAGGGGGACTCTGGGTATGGATTTACACATGGGCAAAATTTTTATTGCTGAGCAGTTTGTATTAAATGGGATTTAGTTTGCTCCTTGGTGATCAGTGTGGGAGGGTAGTTGGAAATCTACCCCTGATTATCCTGAATGGATACGGGCTTCTCCTGAAGTTGGTCTTTCAGATTTTACAGTATCATAGATCCTATTTTAGTGGTCAAGTTTTGGGGCTAGCAAAGCAGATAAAGCTACACGGAATATTCACACTTTCATTGTGGAAGGAGAAAACAAAATTTGTGACTCCAAGATTTCTAATAAACCAGAAAAAAAAAAGGGTTCCATTAAATGCTAATCTCTTCATCTACTTTTCTCTCTATCTTTCTATCTAATTGCGTGTGGGTGAAACTATTGCCCACTACTGGGAGAAGGCTATTTTCTTTGCCAGTTGGCCAAATAATGGAAATTTCCTGCATTCTTTGCTGTAGTTTCTCAAAGTTAATGGGCGTATGCTGACTTTTAAAAAACTAGCTGTTACTAGGAGTGAAAAGAGTTACAAGAGAAAAAATGCTTACCTTCAGACTCTCCAAGGTAGGCAAAAAATTCTTTCAAAAGAAATGAATACCAATGAGAAAAATGCCCATGCTGTTCTTCATAAATTTGGACCCTGGTTCTCATACTGCGACTTACCAGATCCCAGATGTAATGCCAGGACAGAGAGGATAAAAGGAGAAAGGCAGGATCTAATTATTAGTGGTTCAATGTTGTACCAAATGGTTCCTACTGCCAGGCTAACCTCATCCTCCATTTCTCCCTCCTTTTCCCTCTGCTCCAACAACCTGAGCTGTTCATTGCCCCCTGAGTACTGAAGCTAGCTGTTTCCCCGCTCTGTGCGCATACCCTTGCCGCCCTCCCACCATTTTTTTTTTTTTCTTGAGACAGAGTCTCACTCTGTTGCCCAGACTGGAGTGCAGTGGCATGATCTCTGTTCACTGCAAACTCCACCTCCCAGGTTCAAGCGATTCTCCTGCCTCAGCCTCCTAAGTAGCTGGGACTACAGATGCATGCCACCATGCTCAGCTAATTTTTGTATTTTTAGTAGAGATGGGGTTTCACCATGTTGGCCAGGCTGGTCTTGAACTCCTGACCTCAAGTGATTCGCCTGGCTTGGCCTCCCAAAGTGTTGGGATTACAGGCGTGAGCCACCACACCTGACCCATTGCTGTCCCATCTGTTCAGCTATTCCCATTTCATTTAGCTGACTACTTCCTAACCTTTAACATTCAACATGGGAAATGTCTCATCCAGGCAATCCCCCATCCTGGCCCTTCCAGGTTGAATAATGTGTCATTCCAATGTGTTCTCCATAGAGGTTGCTATGTGTTCCCATAGCAACCTCTGCCAAGCTCTATCATCGTGTGAACCACAGTATAACTACTTGTTGGTTTTGGTCTCCGTCTCCTTTGTGGTATCTGAATACCTTGAGGTCAGAGGCTGTGTCTTGTTCATCCTGGGGCACCTAAATCCAGTGTAATGCCTGGTTCACGTCAGGCAGGTGGGTGCTCAGTGGATAGCTGGGGTACAATGACTTTGAAATCCTTGATAATAAATTCTAACATGTCGGCTGGAGGACCTCAACTTAATCAAGCCCATCTGAGGTTTGTGACAATAGTAACATGGGCCTGTGCACTATTTTCAAGATTTTCAAATGCCCATTGGATATCACACATTTACCTGGGGTAAGAAACTTTCTTGATAAATATGCCCTCTTGCATTATTTCTGACTGGAATTCTATTAACCCTCTCTAATGACCCCAGTTTTTTTTTTTTTTTTTCACGAAGAACAGTAGATGTAATTGGCTGCTAGTATATACTTGTCCTTTAAAAAAAAGTCCAAATGATCACTTAAATGCAATTTTGGGGGGGAATGGGGAAGAGTAAGTAAAATCACCACTAGGTTGCACATAATAAATAAATGTTTTCTTTGGTGGTGAAAAGGTGAGATGCCAACTTTATGTCATTATTCGTTTACTGACTCAAATTTATTGAACACCTGTTACATACCACGCATGGTTTCAGGAGCTCCAGAAATGTACGTGCTCCGTATATGTTATTGAATAGTGAGTGATCCTCTGCCCACCATTCTTCTTGTCTAAAGTCAGGGCAGTTTCTGCCAGTGTGGATCACAGGGCTGGGGAGAAGAGAGAGAGGCAAAAGCTGATTTCCTTGCAGAGTCTGGCAGTGAGAGAGGGTTCAGGGCCTCAGGGACTGGGTGAGTGAGCATCATGCCTCAGCCACCCCTTTCAAGGCTTCATGTTTGGGCTGTTTATTTTCTGTGCTTATGGGAATCTGAGAAAAGACTTGGTTGAATTCATTCTTATCACTCAGCTGCACAATAATTTCTGGGCAAAAGGAAGCTTCTAATTAAGAGTTCAAATCCCCCAGAAGCCATATGCCAAGCCACATATGTGACAAAATCCCTGGCTGCCTTCTCTGGTATAGGGACGATAACAGCTAACTGGCGTGCTGCTCTGGGCCAGCTGGGCCTTTAACTCCAACAAAACAACAATCACAACAACTACAAAAATCTGCTGCAGCTGCTGGTTTAAGGGATGGGTTATTCAAGGGCCCATCTCCTACCAGCTGCTTTGCATCTCCTCTTTTGTTAGGACCTGAGATATTTAAGGTCATTGAAGACTCTGGGCCTATTTTATATCAAATATCTAAAATTCTGCTCACATTCCACATTAGGTATAGTATATTTTGCTCTTGCTCTAAAACATTTGAAAGAGTTTTGTTTCAGTTAGCTAATGCTGTGTAACAAGTCACTTCAAAAACATAGTGGCTTAAAGCAACAATGTATTATATTTCATGGCGTGGGTTTCCTCGGCTTCAAGTGGTGTTAGCTGGGAACAGTGGGTGACTGCAGTCATCCCAAGTTTTGATCAACAGCTCAGCTGAGGTGGAAATGTCTGAAATACCTGGGCTTCAGGAGTCAGATGGAGCTTGACTGGGATTTCAGCTGCGGGCCTTCATTCTTCTCCATATGGGCCTCCCCATGTGGCTGCCTGGGCAACCTCACAGCATGGTGGCTGATGTCCAACAAGAACTGTTCCAAGAGCAAGCATTCTAAGAGGGAGGAAGCAGAAGCTGCCAGGTCAATTAAGGGCTAGTCTTGGAATTGGCATGGTACCGCTTCCTCTATATTAGTCAAGGCAGTGGCAAGCCCAGCCCACAGTCAACATGGGAGGGAACTATACAAGGGCATGAATACTGGGGAACGTGTTCATCTGGATCATCAAAATAACAGTCTATGGCAAGTTTTTATTATTTTGGTACTAAAAAAAAAACCAGAATTACCATGTGCCCCAACAATTCTACTTCTGGATGCATACCCAAAAGAACTGAAAGCAGGGATGTGAACAGATATTTGTAGACCCATGTTCATAGCAGCATTTTCACAATAGCCAAAAGGTGGAAACAACCCAAGTGTCCATTGCTGGATGAATGGATAAAGAAAATGTGGTATTGTCTTAGTCCATTCAGGCTGCTGTAACAGAATACCATAGACTGGGTGGTTTATAAATAACAGACATTTGTTTCCCACAGTCTAACGGCTGGGAAGTCCAATATCAAGGCACCAGCAGATTCAGTGTCTGGTGAGATCCCTCTTTATAGAGAGCCATCTTTTCTCCCTGTCCTCACATGGTCGAAGGGGTAAGCAATCTCTCTGGTGTCTCTTATATTAATATGAGGACCCTAATCTCATTCATGGCCCTTACGATCCAATAACTGCTCAAAGGCCCCACCTTCTAATACCATCACCTTAGGGGTTAGGATTTCAACATAGGGATTTGTGAGGGAGGCAAGCATTCAGACCGTAGCAGGCACATACATACAGTGGAATATTGGTCAGTCTTTAAAAGGAATCCAATTTGGACACATGCTACAACATGAGTCACCCTTGAAGACATTATGTTAAGTAAAATAAGCCACACACAAAAGGACAAATATTGCATGATTCTACTTATATGAGGCACCTAGAGACAGAGAGTGGAATAGTGGTTGCTAGGGGCTGCAGAGAGAAGAAAATAGGGAATTATTGTTTAATGGGTACAGAGTTTCATTTTGAAGAGATGGAAAAGTTCTGAAGATGAACAGTGATGATGGTTGCACAACAGTGTGAATGCGTTTAATGCCACTGAACTATAATGCTCAAAATTGGGTAAAATGGTAAATTTTATGTATATTTTTATCACCATAATATTTTTATTTTGAATTTTATAAAAATAAAATGTCCATTTTATTTTATTTATTTTGAGATGGAGTCTCTCTCTGTCACCCAGGCTGGAGTGCAGTGGTGCGATCTCGGCTCACTGCAACCTTCGCTTCCTGGGTTCATGCCATCCTCCTGTCTCAGCCTCCTGAGTAGCTGGGACTACAGGCACCCGCCACCACGCCTGTCTAATTTTTGTATTTTTAGTAGAGACAGCGTTTTGCCACGTTGGCCAGGCTAGTCTCGAACTCCTGACTTCAAATGATCCACCTGCCTCAGCCTCCCAAAGTGCTGGGATTCCAGGCATGAGCCACCGAGCCTGGCCGTTCATTTTATTTTCTTGTGTTTTTCTTTTTATTATATTTATAACTATGTACGAGTTCAGTTGAGCTGCAATTTACTATTTTTTTGCTATTCAAAGTCCAGGGACTAGAAGCATTGGCATTACCTGGGAGCTTGTTAGAAATGTAGACTCTCAGGCCTCACCCCAGATCTGCTAAATCATAATCTGTAGTCCGACAAGATCCCCAGGTGTTTTGTATGCTTACTAATGTTTAAGAAATGCTGAATTACTTGATATCATCCTTGTTTTGTAAACAATTAAACATTTATTGATTTTAATTATGTAATTTTCTGTTTTGCATTTTGGAGTCATTATACATTTTTCAAGCCCTCAAAAAATTTTAGGATTTTGAGACGCTCTCAGGCCCTAGACACCATGTCTAGAATGCCCAGATGAATTTTGTAAATTTTGCACATAGTCACATCCCTTTTGTCTCTAAATCCTGACTTTCTCTTCCGTGGTTACAGTTCTTCAGATCATCTATCTGGTTTTTACATGAGTTCTTCTCTGAGATGCTGCTAAGATGGCTCTCTAGGCTTTTAGAACCACAGCCCATGGAAAGGGGAGCCCCGCCCTCAATGCAGACCCAGGTTTCTCTCTAGGATGCCACATCCCAGACCCATATAACCTTATTGCTACAATTACTAAATTACTAAAATCAATCGTAAAGCTTCCTACTGAAGAAAACTTCCTAGTTCATTTTTTCTTTATTACTGAAGCATAATATATGTGCAGAGAAGTGCAAAAAAAAAAAAGCTTACAACTCAATACATTTTAATACATTAGTACTCTCTTAAAAGCAACCTTCAAATCAAGGAATAGAATATTAACAGTAACCAGGAAACCCTCTGTGTCACTACTACCCCATCTCCTACAAATTAACCACTATTTGGACTAATAGCATAGATTACTTTTAACCAGTTTTTTTCTTTATATAAACACAACGCCATAATATATTCTCTTTTGTGTCTAACTTCTTTTGTTCAACTTTACATTTATGAGGCTCATACATATTGTCGTTTGTATTCTTGTTGTATAGTGTTCCATTGCATGAATTTACTACAATTTAAATTCATTATATTATTGATGGGTATTAGGGGAATTTCCAGTTTGGGGCTATTACAAACAGTGCAGCTAGGTACATCTTCCTACTTTTGTCAGGGAAACACATGCCACATTTCTGTGGGAATTAGGAGTGAGATTGCTGGGTCATAATGGGGTGTCCATGTTTAGCTTTAGTGATACTGTCAAGCAGTTTTCCAAACTGTAAGCTTCATTCTTAATGTAAAAGTGAACGTTCCTGCCCCTGTTCTATCCCTTCCTAAGAGTTGTGACAAATCTCAAACAGGACATTACTTTCACGTAGAAGGTTTATGAATTTCTGCCAAAACATTGGTGCTCACATTTCAGAATAAAAAAATGCATCCGTGCAATCCTCACCAGCGGCAGATTGAAAAAGCAAAGAATCCAGACGACAGCCATAATCCTGAGATGCTAAGATGGTTTTCTTTGTTGCCTAGAGCGCTGGGAGTCTTTTGCAAAAGCTGCTGCCAATCAGGCTTGCCTATCTTTGCAGGGCTAATTAACAGCACTTGGGCAAGCAAGGGGGCGGACGCCTGCACGATGATGCGAATGGAGCCATCCCAAGGCTTATGACTAATTATAAACACAAAGCACTTAAGGGCCGAGATTAATAATGAAAAAATAAAAAAGCCAAAACAAAAAGCTGAAAAACCTCTTCAGAATTCTAATGCCAGCATGTTTGTGGTTGTGTGGCTCAGGGCAGGGGTGCTGGCAAAAATCTCCGTACTAAATCATACAGAGCCTATGTCATGCAGCCAGCCTCCCAGTCATGTGCTACAGAAGGGCTTCCTTTGTGTCATGCAGGATTTCAGGGGTGTGTCAGCTCCATTTCCAGGGTGCCCTAGGCCCTAGCATGATAAATCTGTTATTCCCTTCCCCTCCTTCAGCGTGGAAGAGCAGATTGGGGTACTCCAGGCCCCTACAGGAGTGGGTGGGGTGGGGTTGTGTGTGCAAGCTCTGATCCCCTTAGCTACAAACCACAAATAATCCATGAAGTATGCAAATTAGCCCCCAATTAATAGCACTTATTAACATCTTGAACTGTGTAAGGAGAAGCTGTGTCTGCCAGAGAGGAAAGCAACACTCGTGTGCCTCATTGCAAAACACGTCTGGTCAGGCGAAAAACCCTGTACTTGCTGTGAGGGAAGAATGAAGTTGAAACTGAAAGGCTGCTTTGGTGCCCTCAGGTCATCTGGAAAAGTGTCCACACAGTTCAGGCTTGAGGAGTAATTTGATGTGAGATGAGGAATCAGATGAGAATGAGTTTCCCTGCTTCCCCTTTCCTTGGGCACTGCTTGATCCAGGCCCTAATGAGTTCTGAATGTACAACAACATGTTCTCCCACCAGCCCCTGAGAAGAGAACAGGACAACCCAATACCCCCAAAAAACTGGAAGTAAGGGTCAAGGGTTGAGGCGAGGGTGGTGGGGGAAGGGAGGAGAAAACCAACTATTACTTTAAAAAAGTGGTGAAAAATTGTTTGCCATTATCTGTTATTTTTTTCCTTTTTAATAATAGCCATTCTAACTGGTGTGAGATGGTATCTCATTGTCATTTTGATTTGCAGTCTCTCTGATGATTACTTATGTTGAGCATTTTTAAACAATTGTTGGCCACTTGTATGTCCTCTTTTGAGAAGTGTCAGTTCATGTCTTTTGCCTACTTTTTTTTTTTTTTTTTTTTTTGAGACGGAGTCTCGCTCTGCCGCCCAGGCTGGAGTGCTGTGGCCAGATCTCAGCTCACTGCAAGCTCCGCCTCCCGGGTTCACGCCATTCTCCTGCCTCAGCCTCCCGAGTAGCTGGGACTACAGGCGTCGGCCACCTCGCCCGGCTAATTTTTTTGTATTTTTTAGTAGAGACGGGGTTTCACCGTGTTAGCCAGGATGGTCTCAATCTCCTGACCTCGTGATCCGCCCGTCTCGGCCTCCCAAAGTGCTGGGATTACAGGCTTGAGCCACCGCGCCCGGCCTTGCCTACTTTTTAATGTTTTCTTTTTTTCTTGTTGGTTTGTTTAAATTCCTTATATATTCTGGGTATTAGTCCTTTGTTAGATGCATAGTTTACAAATATTTTCTCCCATTTTGTTGGTGTCTGTTTACTCTGCTGATAGTTTCTTTTGCTGTGTGGAAGCTCTTTAGTTTGATCAGGTCTTGCTTGTCAATTTTTGTTTTTGTTTCATTTGCTTTTGAGGTCATCATAATTTTTTTGCCTAAGTCAGTGTCTAGAAGAATATTTCCTAGGTTTTCTCCTAGAATTTTTGTAGTTTGAGGTTTTACATTTAAGTCTTTAATCCATTTTGAATTAATTTTTGTATATGGTAAATGGTCCAGTTTCATTCTTCTGCATATAGTTAGCCAATTTTCCCAGCACCATTTTTTGAATAGGATGTTCTTCCTCATTGTTTATTTTTGTTGACTTTGTTGAAGATGAGTCGGTTGTAAGTGTGCAGCTTTATTTCAGGGGTCTTTGTTCTCTTCCATTGGTCTATGTGTCTATTTTTGTAGCAGTACCATGCTGTTTTGCTTACTGTGGCCGTCAACCCTGTAGAAGGCACTTCATTTGGACATTTTCTTAGAACACTCTTCTGCTCTGGCAGGTGACATCAGCATGACACCATGCAGCAAGCAAGAAGCTGCCTGCAGGTCCAACTAAAACACAGAATCCCTTCATGTCAGCCCTCCTTAAAATGGAGATAGGCTGCATGTGAATGCTAAAGTGTCCATCTCTTCTAAAATGTGTTATTAGGTATGTACACATTAAGGATTGTTATGTCTTCTTTAAGAATTGACCCATTTATCATTATGTGATGCTTCTTCTTTTTCTTTTTGAGATGGAGTCTCGCTCTGTCACCCAGGCTGGAGTGCAGTGGTGCGATCTCGGCTCACTGCAAGCTCCGCCTCCCTGGTTCATGCCATTCTCCTGCCTCAGCCTTCCCAGTAGCTGGGACTACAGGTGCTCGCCACCACAACTGGCTAATTTTTTGTATTTTTAGTAGAGACGGGTTTACAAACCCTATTTTATAATGAAGTGTTCAATATCTCATGTAATTTATTGACTACCATACTGAAAGTGAAAAGTAGAATGACTGTATCAGTTGTTTACCCTGCTGATCATGTGGCTGACTGAAAGCCACCGCACTGTCGAGCACTGAAACAGAATATCACATCACTAATCCAGGGAAAGATCAAAATTCAAAATTTGAAGTACAGCTTCTGCTGTGTACCATTTTCTCACCATTGTAAAGTTGAAAAATTGTAAGTCAAACCATCATAAGTTGGGGACATCGGTATGTAGAAGCTATAAATAGAAAAACTACATAACTCTGATAAAAGAAATCAAAGAAAAACTAAATAAATGGAGAGATATTCCACGATCATGGATGGGAAGACTTGATATTGTCAAGATGTCAGTTCTTCCCAAATTGATCGACAGATTCAATCCAAGCCCTATCAAAACCCCAGTGAGTTATTTTATAGATGTAGACAAACTGATTCAAAAGTTTCTATGGAGAAGCAAAAGACTCAGCATAGTCAATACAATAATGAAGGAGAAGAACAACATCAGAGGACTGACAATATCCAACTTTAAGACTTACTATAAAGCTACAGTAATCAAGACAGTGTAGTATTGGTGAAAGAATAGACATATAAATCAATGGAACAGAATAGAGAGCCCAAAAAGACTCAACTGATATAGTCAACTGATAAAGATATAGTCAACTGATCTTTGACAGAGGAGCAAAGGAAATATAATTGAGCAAAAATAGTATTTTCAACAAATGGTGCTAGAAAAAGTGGACAGATGATATAGAACACTTAGATGACCTTGGGTATGGCAATGACTTTCTAGATACAACATCAAAGGCGTGATCCACAAAAGAAAGAACAAACTAGTATTCAGTAAACTAGTACTGTAAGAGTATGTTTAGTTTTGCCTTCCAAAGTAGCTGTAGTATTTTGCATTCCTACCACAATCAATGAGAGTTCCTGTTGTTCCACATCTTCACCAGTAGTTGGTATTGTCAGTGTTCTGGATTTTGCTCAATTCAGTATGTAGTAATATTTCATTTTTCTTTTAATTTGTGTTTCTCTGATGACATATAATATGGAACACCTTTTCATATGCTTATTTGTCATTTGTATATCTTCTTTGGTGAAGTGTCTGCTGAGGTCTTTGGTTCATTTTTTAATTGAGTTATTTTTTATTTTTATTTTTTAGGCAGAGCCTCACTTTGTCACCCAGTCTGGAGTGCAGTGGTATTATCTTGGCACACTGCAACCTGTGCCTCCAGGGCTTAAGTGATCCTCCCACCTCAGCCTCCAGAGTAGCTGGGACTATAAGTGTGTACCACCATGCCCCACTAATTTTTGTATTTTTTGTAGAGACAAAGGGTTTTGTCATGTTTTGTCATGTTGCCCAGGCTGGTCTTGAACTCCTGAACTCAAGCAATCTGCCTGCCTTAGCCTCCCAAGGTGCTGTTATTACAGGCTTGAGCCACCATGCCTGGCTGATTTTCTTAAAAAAATCATTGAATTTTCTAATTCTTTGAATAGTTTAGATGGCAGTCCTTTATCAGATATATCTTTTGCAAATATTTTTTTCTAGTCTGTGGGAGAAAATATATCTTTCTTCTCAAGCCTGTGGCTTGATTTCTGTTTCTCTTGACAATGTCTTTCACAGAGCAGAAACGTTTCCTGCCTCTAGGGAAAGCCATTCACATCTTCATGAGGAGAATGGAAAGCACAATCTCCTGGAATTTCCCCTGTTTTTTGGAATTTTTGCAGACCACCTTCCATTCACCCATGATGACCCACTGCTCCTTGCCTCTGCATTCGTAGCTCTTGGGCCTTCATTTGTCTCTCTCAGTTTCTGATAAAGGGACCTTCACCGCCATTTCCTTTGATGACCCATTTTGGGCATAGTTCTTTGACTGAACTGTCCTTTCCCTCAGCTGGAAGCCTGGCCCCATGCCCAGTGATCACCCCCCTTCCTGTTCCTGCTTTAAATAAGAACTATCTGGGATTCTTACTGTGGGGACCAGTTAGATATAGTTTTACAACCATATTATGTTTAGTCCTCAAAGATACTGGGCAGTGTGCTCTAGAAAGGAGTCTATCACTGTACAAATGGGAAGATACTCTGGGTTTGGAGTCTTTTAACAAATGTTTTGATGTTCACCAGAACTTCTGAAGTTGGCATGTAACTTTGTCTAGTGAGGTCATGCTGGGCCATCTCCACTTGTTTCTTCTCTGGACACACTTTGGATAGATTCTGCAAGATGGGGAAGGTGATCAAGTTAGAAAGACAACAAGGACATTTGTTCACACCAAATAACTTTATTGAATAAATCCCTTGTTGTGCATTCTTCTTAAGATGGTTGGATTCAGTGGTTTTACTGTAGCAGAAGTGCTGTGGAAGAGGGGGTGGCATACGTATATTGGTGAGATATTATCACAATAATGCTGTGTAACAAACCATTCCAATAGTTAATGACTTAAAACAATCTTTTAAAAAATATTTGTGACTTGGAAGGTCAACTACAACTTAGCTGGGATGGCATTCTGTTCCAGTCTCCAGGTTGCAGGTTGGATTCAGGCAAGCTCTACATGTTTTAATCTGGGGCCCAGGCCAAAGAGGCAGTAGCTCTCTGGAGTAATTGTTCTCATCATAAATAACTAGAGTGCAAAAGAGCAGCCCAGAAATACAAATATATTTCAAGCCTCTGTTCATTTCACATGGTCCAGCCCAAAGTCAAGAGGTAGGTATCCACCCTCCATGAAGCTATAGCAAGATGGTGGATGATTCCACTACAGGAGAATGATATATTTGGACATGTATCTTCAAATAAAATTTATTTATATTTGGGTATCCGAAGTAGCCAAAATAAATGTCTATGTCATTGGAAACAGAGGAAGTGGGGAGAAAGTACGGTAAGTGAAGAGTTAGAATAGCAGCTTTACATCCTCAGGATACTAGGTATCTACAACTCTGTGTAGCTGTGTTGCTGTATGTGTTTATGTGTTGGATAAGGAAATGCAAAGAAGGACATAAAAGTTGTAAAACTGCTTTAGAGTTCACTCATTAACTTCTGAAAAGACAGACAAATGCTAAAAGTGTGTAAAAGAAGTACGAGGTACACAGAATTTTTTTTTTTTCATTTTGTTTGCCTAAGCAGTGTTTTTAAGGAAAAAGTAGTTATCATTAGCTAAGATGTTGCAAAAATATCAACTAGAAATTTCACTTACAGCTGCTCAGTCTTTTGGGTAATTAACAAAATGGCGTAGAAGAAATTAATGGTTTTGCCAATATTTGTTGGCAATTTTGACTTATTCTTCGGTAGCCCCCAATTGATAAAATTATCACTATTCAAAAAAAACTTACAGATAGTCCCTATCATTGGGGAAAATAAAAAAACCTGAGAGTGTCAAAGACCCTGAGAGTGTCAGAGACAACTACTAAAAGAATGCTTGGGTTTTTAATTTTTGTTTTTGTTTTAAATATAGCAACTTCATATGGCTCAGTGCTCTGGGATACTTTTCTTCTGCCAGCATCCCATCTGCATTCAGACTCTGCTTCTGTTTGTCCTGCCAACCACTCTGATTGTGTAGTTCACATGATCAGCAGCATAGTCTTGAGACCCCCTGCTATACAATCTTCCTCATTTATTGTCTCAAGCCAAGATAAATTACACACTTTAGAACAAGGCCTTAACCATAAATATTTAATGATTTTCACCTTCAAAGCACTGTGCAAGCATATGTAGTCTTATTTTGGGGTGATGATTTGCATCTCTAATCTTTTAGGACATAGTTTCTTTGTTTTTAAAATACTGTCATACCCTTTTTTATTAATCTTAATACAAAGCTGAGTTGTTTTCTATAATAGTTTTACTGACATATAATTCACATAACCATAACATTCACCCTTTTGAAGTATGCCATTCAGTGTTCTTTTTTTAGTATATTCAGAGTTGTGCAATCATCATCACTATCTAATTTTAGAACATCATAACTCCAAAAAGAAACCCCATATCCATTAGGAGTCACTCCCCATTCTGCCTCACCCATCCTATCTCTGGCCAAACCATATAGCCTTTGGCCATCATTCATCTATTTTCTGTCTCTATGCTTTTACCTATTCTGAACACATCATATAAATGGACTCATATAATACATGGCCTTTTGTGGCTGACTTCTTTCATATAGCATTATGTTTTTGAGTTTCATCCATATTGTGACATGTATCAGTACCTCATTCTTTTTTATTGTTAAATTGCATTCAGTTGTATGGATATACCACATTTTGGTTATTGATTTATCAGTAGATGAATATTTGGGTATATGCTATGAACATGCATGTATAAGTTTTTGTGTGAACATATTTTTCCAGTTCTTTTGGGTATGTTTCCAAGAGTGAAATTGCTAGATCATGTGATAACTTTATATTTAACATTACAAAAAAACAACTCCCAAACGTTTTTCTAAAGTGGCTGCACTATTTTACATTCCACCAGAAATGTGTGAAGGTTCCAGTTTCTCCACATCCTTGTCAACACTTGTTATTGCCTGTCCTTTCAAGTTTAGAAATCTCTAAAATGTGAAATAGTATTTCATTGTGATTTTGCTTTGCATTTCCCTGATGACTAATTATGGCAAATATGTTTTCATGTCTTTATAAGTAATTCAAATATATTATTTGAAAAAGGGCCTATTGAAATCATCTACCCACTTAAAAATCCATTTTGAGTTAATTTTTTATAAATGGTGTGAGGTAGGTGTATTAGTCCGTTTTCATGCTGCTGATAGAAACATAGGAAAATGTCGTTTTAATGGACTGACAGTTCCATGTAACTGGGGAGGTCTCACAATCATGGCGAAGGCAAGGAGAGCAAGTCATGTCTTACATGGATGATAGATAGCAGGCAAAGAGAGAGAGAGAGAGCGTGTGGGCTGGGCATAGTGGCTCACGCCTGTAATCCCAGCACTTTGGGAGGCCTAGGTGGGCGGATCACCTGAGGTCAGGAGTTCGAGACCAGTCTGACCAACATGACAAAACCCTGTCTCTACTAAACTTACAAAAAATTAGCCAGGTGTGGTGGCAGGTGCCTGTAATCCCAGCTGCTTGGGAGGCTGAGGCAGGAGAATCACTTGAACCGGGAGGCAGAACTTGCAGTGAGCTGAGATTGCACCACTGCACTCCAGCCTGGGTGATAACATCAAATCTCTGTCTCAAAAAAAAAAAAAAAAAAAGAGAGAGCATGTGAAGGGAAACTCCCGTTTTTAAAACTTTCAGATCCTGTGAGACTTATTTACTATCATGGGAACAGCATGGGAAAGACCCTCCCTGCTGATTCAGTTATCTCCCACTGGGCCCCTGCCACAACACGTGGGAATTATGGGAGCTACAAGATGAGATTTGGGTGGGGACACAGAGCCAAACCCTATCAGTAGGGGTCTGTCTTTATTCTTTTGCATGTTGATATCCAGTGTCTCAGCACAATTTGTTGGAAAGACTGTTGTTTCCCCATCAAATTGTGTTGGCACCTGTGTCAAAAATCAATTAATCATAAATATGAAGGTTTATTTGTAGAATCTCAATTCCATTTCAATGATCTATATGTTTATTCTTATGCCAGTACCACACCATTTTGATTACTATAATTTTACAGTTTTGAAATTGGGAAATGTGAGTCCTCCCACTCTAAGAATGGAACTTCTACAGGGAGCTTCCAGATAGGTCAAATAGCAACAATTATCTGGGGATAGAGCTTCTGGAGGAACTCCATGCCTGTTCTGTACCTTCCAGTGTCTATTAGACTTCTGGGTTTCACAGCTATCATGGTTGTGAAGCTATTGGTTTTCACAGTAATTGTGGATGGAGCCAGGGAGAAGGGAATGGGATGAGATCAAGCCACAAAGCTTCTAATTCTTACTAAGATTCAGCCATTTTTTCTTGAAATTTTCCTGAATTTTTACAAGCTTTTGGTTGATTTCCAGAGCTCTGAAAAAGTTGATTTTGCCAGTTTTTGCCAGTGTTCTGACTGCTTTATGGAAGAGCAGATTTTTGGAGGTCCTTATCCATCATCCTGGAAGTGCTACTTTTATGTTATTTTTAAAGCGATCCATGTGATAGATGGGAGCAGGAGACTAGGACTATAGGGCACCTACAATTCCAAGTTATATTATCAGTGTTACATGTAATAGATAAATATGTTGATACAGGGTGTACATGATGTCAGAAACTACTTGGGTGTTTACACTTAGTTGTACAACAAAAGCCAAAGTCAGTGAAATAATCATTTCTTGAGTAGCTGCTATGATGAGATAAGCACTGTACCATAGAGAAAAACAAAGATGAGTAAAACTGTTATTATTTAAGATTCTCTCTGTAGAAGCAAACATAAACCTAGCTTGAACTTGTGTAAGCAAAAGAAAGACCTTTATAGGAAGAATTTTGGGGTGCCTTATGTAATCAAAGCCAAGATTGGACAACCAGTCTTTGGGTAGTATGGCAATAAGGCTTTGAGATGGAGCCTCATATACTGGAACCAGGGCTTAGAAACCTCCAGTACTCTCTGTCTTCCTCTCATCTCTATTCTCTCTCTGAAGCTTCATTCCCTGGCATCGTGGGACAGTCTCCTTCATCTGACAGAAATGATGGCAGTGGCAGATTTCATCATTGATCCCAATTCTTCATCCTTCCAAGGATCCACATCCTTTGCCATGTGATTTTGCAGTTCCTCTCACTGAAGGGGTAGAATGTATTCTGCATCCTTGACTTTGGGAATAGTCATGTGACTTGGTTTAGCCAGTTGAATTAGGTATAAGTGACAGAGTTCTGTTAAGAACTGTAAATGTTATGAGATTTTATCCTACTTATAAATATTCAGTTAGCATGCCACCATGTTATGGATGTAGGCAGAAGACATGAGATTCCTGTGACAGAAACAAAGGACTTTATTACTCATGACACAGCAAGCAGCATGAGCTTCATGTTTGCATCAATTCTCTTTGCCTTTCACCAAATTTCATTAGGATGATGTGGAGGGACCCAGGTGGATGATGCATTTGCAGTATGTGTGTCAAGCTGAAGAACCCTGAGCTTAGGGAACCCAAATCTTTTATAATGGACAGTAAGCCTGTCTGACCTTTGTCCCAGGGGGAGATATTATCTTAATTATACTAACAATAAGCTTGTCTGCCTTTTGCTTTAGGGGGAGACACTATCAAATCTCCTTGATCTGGAGGGTGACAATATCCCTATCTTCCAGGGCCATTTGCTATACAAAGTTTGAAACAAGGTAAAATCAATACCTTGCTAGCAGGATGTACAGAAATGTGAGAGACCCATGGAGAATTGTCTAACAACAAATTCAAGTGCCTAAGCTTAGATCTTGAGATGCCTCACATGCTTCCACTTGCTTTCTTTCTCTTCCACCTGCCTCTAGGGGAAAAACATTCCATGGCTAGCACATTTATCCCAGCAGGAGGATAAAAGACATGTGGAACAGAACTTCCCACATGAGCCTAGCTGGAAGCAACTGATTCTCAAATGACTCAAGGAAGCATGAACCAAATGAATGCTTCTGGTACAAAGTTCTTGTGGTTGTTTGTTATGCAGCAGTATCTACTGATGCAATGACCCCTGATGGCAACTCAGTTTTCCATTTTGTGTCTTCCATCACCCAAGAATGACAGTCACGAGTAGTTTCTGGTTCTGGTAAAGACCTCTGATTGGCTCATCCCTAAATGTAAATTAACAAGTTAGCAGCCAGGCGTGGTGGCACACGCCTGTAATCCCAGAACTTTGGGAGGCTGAGGTGGGTGGATTGCCTGAGGTCAGGAGTTCAAGACCAGCCTGGCCAACAGGGAGAAACCCTGTCTCTACTAAAAAATACAAGAAAAAATAATTAGCCAGGCATGGTGGCACACACCTGTAATCGAAGCTACTTGGGAGGCTGAGGCAGGAGAATCACTTGAACTCGGGAAGTGGAGGTTTCAGTGAACTGAGATTGAGCTGCTGCACTCTAGCCTGGGCAACAGAACAAGACTTCATCTCAAAAATCAAAACCAAAAACAAACAAGTTAGCCTAATTGGGCATGGTGGCTCATATCTGTAATCCCAGCACTTTGGGAGGCCAACTGGAATCAGTTGAGGCCAGAAATTTGAGACCAGCCTGGGCAACATAGTGAAACCTCATCTCTACCAAAAAAAAAAATTAATGTAAAAAAATCAATAGCATATCTATACACCAGTAATATTCAAGCTGAGAGCCAGGCCAGCCAAATCCCATTTAAAATAAGAACACAGTGCCACAATACAAGAGCCACACACACGCAAAATACCTAGGAATACATCTAACTAAGGAGGTGAAAGATCTCTACAAGAAGAACTATAAAACATCACTGAAAAAAACATAGATGACACAAACAAGTAGAAAAGAATTCCATGCTCATTGATTGGAAGAATGAATATTGTTAAAATGGCTATATTGCCCAAAGCAATCAATAAAATTTAATGCTACTCTTATCAAACTACCAATGTCATTTTTCACAGAATTAGACAAAGCTATTCTAAAATTTATATGGAACCAAAAAAGAGCCTGAATAGCCAAAGCGATCCTAAGCAAAAAGAACAAAGCCAGAGACATCACATTATCTGACTTCAAACTATACCATAAGGCTGTAGTAACCAAAACAGCATGGTAGTGGTACAAAAACAGACACATAGACCAATGGAACAGAACATAGAACCCAGAAATAAAGACACACACCTATGGCCATCTGATCTTTGACAAAGTTGACAGAAATAAGCAATGGTGAGAGGGCTCCCTATTCAATAAGTGGTGCTGGGGAAACTGGTCAATACGCAAAAGAATGAAACTGGATCCTACTACTCACCATACATAAAAATTAACTCAAGATGGATTAAATATTTAGATGTAAGACTTCAAACTATGGCCGGGCGCGGTGGCTCAAGCCTGTAATCCCAGCACTTTGGGAGGCCGAGACGGGCGGATCACGAGGTCAGGAGATCGAGACCATCCTGGCTAACACAGTGAAACCCCGTCTCTACTAAAAAATACAAAAACTAGCCGGGCGAGGTGGCGGGCGTCTGTAGTCCCAGCTACTCGGGAGGCTGAGGCAGGAGAATGGCGTAAAAACCCGGGAGGCGGAGCTTGCATTGAGCTGAGATCCGGCCACTGCACTCCAGTCCGGGCGACAGAGCGAGACTCCACCTCAAAAAAAAAAAAAAAAGACTTCAAACTATAAGAATCCTAGAAGGAAGCCTAGGAAACACCATTGTGGACATCAGGCTTGGGAAAGAACTTATGACTAAGTCCTTAAAAGCAATTGCAACAAAAACAAAAATTGACAAGTGGGACCTAATTAAACTAAAGAGCTTCTGCACAGCAAAAGTAACTATCAACAGAGTAAGTGGACAGCCTACAGAGTGGGAGAAGATATCGGCAAACTATGCATCTGACAGAGGTCTAATACCCAGACTCTATAAGGAACTTAACCAAGTCAACAAGCAAAAAAACAAGTAATTCCATTAAAAAGTGGGCAAAAGACATGGACAATTCTCCAGAGAATTATGCAATTGGCCAAAAAACATGAAAAAATGCTCAACATCAGTAATCATCAGACAGATGCAAATTAAAACCACAATGAGATACCATCTCACACCAGTCAAAATGGCCATTACTAAAAAGTAAAAAAACAGATGCTCGCGAGGCTGCAGAGAAACGAAGTTGCTTATACTCTGCTGGTGGGAATGCAAATTAGTTCAGTGACTGTGGAAAGCCGTTTGAAGATTTCTCAAATAACTTAAGACAGGACTACCATTTGACCTAGGAATTCCATTACTGGGTATATGATCATTTTACCAAAAGACACATGCACTTGTACGTTCATTGCAGCACTATTCGCAATAGCAAAATCAAGGAATCAGCCTAGGTGCCTATCAATGGTGGATTGGGTAAAGAAAATGTATACACCATAGAAAACTATGCAGCCATAAAAACAATGTAATCATGTCATTTGCAGCAACATGGATACAGCTAGAGGCCATTATCCTAAGCAAGTTAATGCAGGAAAAGAAAATCAGATACCACAGATTCTCACTTATAAGTGGAAGCTAAACATTGGGTACTCATGGACATAAAAATGGCAACAATAGATACTGGAAACTACTAGAAGGTGGGGGAGGGGAATGCTGAAAAACTGGTACTATGCTTGCTACTTGGGGGATGGGATCATTCATATCCCAAACCTCAGCCCCACGAAATATGCCCTTGTAACAAATCTGCCCCCGTACCCCCGATTCTAAAACAAAAGTTGAATTATAAAAATGGAGAAATGAATAAATAAATAGAAAAATACTAGCTAGGCCTGGTGGTGTATGCCTGAAGTCCCGGCTACTAGAAAGAGTGAGGTGGGAGGATTACTTGAGGCCAGGAGTTTGAGGCTGCAGTGAGCTAAGATTGCCCAACTGCACTCCAGCCTGGATGATAGAGCAAGATCTTATCTGTTCAAACAAACTTACCTCAGTTAGCCTGCTACAGTTTCGTGGCAGTAAGCCAATAAAATGTGCTAATGTAGTCACAGGAAAACATAGTCAATTCTGTCATCACTATCACCATGTGAATGAGTAAGGGACAATTCCTAGGGAAGGAAAGAGGTGCTGGGCATCTAATACAGGCATTCATGGTGTAGGAGGGACAATGAGATGCTATTCAAATAGAGTGCAGTTGAGTTCTAGACATGTTATGCTAATTCAATCATTCCTGTGTATTTGTGTTTGTGTGTGTGTGTTGGGGGCCGTATGGGGAGGTGGTATGAAAGGCATGAATCTGCTGTTGACTCAGCCTCAATTCCAAGTCATCACTCCAAAGGTTAAGTCATTTGCTACACTAAGTATGATTCTAGGTATTTTTGGAACATCTATTTTATAATATATAATGGCATACATTACATATTTACTCATGCTTCTTCCTGTATAGGATTGGATTTCAAAATCATATATACTGTCCTTTATGGAAAATTTTGGAAATTTTTAAGTGTAATTGGCTTGTCCCTTTTCATACCTTCATAAACTCCTTCTCCAGAAATTAGATGTTTCTTAGAAAAGGGGAGAGGGCTGGGCATGGTGGCTTGTATCTGTAATCCGAGCTACACTGGAGGTTGAGATAGGAGGATTGCTTGAGGCCAGGAGTTTCAGACCAGCCTGGGCAACATAACGAGATCCCATCTCTGAAAGAAAAAAAAGAAGAAAGAAAGAAAGATGAAATGAAAGAAGGAAGAAAGGAAGGAAAAAAGAAGGAAAGGAAGGAAGGAAGGAAGGAAGGAGGGAAGGAAGGAAGGCAAAGAAAGAGGCAGGGGAAAGAACCTGAATAGGCAAAAGTTGTTTTATCGTCTCATAGAATAGATGCTTGAAGTAGAAATTAGGTACAGTTTTTGAAAAATTAAGTCATTTTTTTTTTTTAATGCAGTTGAATTGGTAGATGGAGATGCATGCCTGTGACTCTAGCCTTCCTCATCAGTCTGGTATGTTATTATAGAAATAAAATGTCGCCGGGCGCGGTGGCTCAAGCCTGTAATCCCAGCACTTTGGGAGGCCGAGACGGGCGGATCACGAGATCAGGAGATCGAGACTATCCTGACTAACACGGTGAAACCCCGTCTCTACTAAAAAATACAAAAAAACTAGCCGGGTGAGGTGGCGGGCGCCTGTAGTCCCAGCTACTCGGGAGGCTGAGGCAGAAGAATGGCGTGAACCCGGGAGGCGGAGCTTGCAGTGAGCTGAGATCTGGCCACAGCACTCCAGCCTGGGCGGCAGAGCGAGACTCCGTCTCAAAAAAAAAAAAAAAAGAAATAAAATGTCATGGAGGTACAAAGGAATGCTATTAGTAATGACAAAGGATAAATTACTGTATGTGGAACAACATAGATGGACGTTACAAACACAATGTTGAATGAAAGAAACAAGATTCAGGAGAGTATTTATTGTCTATTTCGTTTATAGTAAGTTCAAAACCATGGAAAACTAATCAATAAAGTTAAAAATCAGCAGTCACATGAGGAAACAAAGAGAGCTTAGGCCTTGGTAGGATGCCTGAGATGTAGTCTTGCCTCCTGGGTTCTCCTTCATTATATTGAGGCCCTAGGGAAGACAATGATGGAGCCACCGAAACACAGGGGAGTCTGTGTGCCATGTCCTGGGGAGAGTCTGGACATTCAGCAAGGGCTTGGGGATTTTCTTTCACAGATCAGAGGAAATACCTGAGTAGATGAATGTTATATGTTGCCAGTAAGGCTTCTGTGCTTCAGAGTTGGGGAGGAGGAGCAGAATATTCTGGCACAGGTAGGAGTGGTGTGGATATGGTTCAGAAAGTTGGTAGTCTTGGAGCGTTCTTGTTGCCTGGACAAGGATGGCCCAGCAGTGTCCTGCTTGGATCAATAATTAAAGGTTGCATGGAACTGAGGCTGTCTGAATCAATGCCAGTGTGGAGAGAAGATGAGATCTAGAGAGGGATCCTTCCCTGCGCCTCCCTCAACCCTTATGCCTTGGCATCTTTGGCAGCAGATGATGATTCTGGAACTCTGGGTAATTCAGTTTCTACCACTTGAAAGTTATTTTAAAAAATAAAGAAGTACTTTTTCACAGACTTGAATTTGTAGCCTGAAATTTGTTCCTACATTCCTTAAATTTGTATAAAATTAGTGTTACAACGATTCCATTTTATTCATAAAAATACTTTGTGGGTATTTGCCAAGGTCTTTAATCTGATTTTGTGGTATATTTCATCAAATGCATGTGTCATAATTTATTTTGGCTATTCATGTGGGATATAGATAAGGCTTCTAATTTTTATTATAAACTGTGCTGGTGTGATACATGTCCTTCACATTAAACTCCCTGTCATGCTTTTGCTGTATCATCATCACTCCTGCACTCATCATATCTTATTCTCATTTTATCTTTGCCCCAGTGGAGAATTCAGTTACATTTGTTGTTTGAACTGTATTATATATATATTTTAAAAGATTTTAAATCTTTTTGTAAGAGCAGGTTTAGGTTCACACCAATACTGAGCAGGAGGTTCAGAGATTTCCTGTTTACTTCTTGCTCCCACACATGCATAGCCTCTCCCATCATCAACATCCCACACCAGAGGGGTACAATTATTACAGTTCCTGAACCTATAATTGACACATCATTATCACCTAGAGTCCATCATTTACATTAGAGTTCACTTTTGCTGTTGCAAGTTCTATGGGTTTTAACAAATGTGTAATGACGTATCCATAATTGCAGTATCATATACAATAGTTCAGTTCTTTTTTTCATGAGTCATGCCTTTGTGTTATATCTAAAAAGTCATTGCCAAACCCAAGGTCCCAGGTCATCTAGGTTTTTCCTGTTACTTTCTAGGAGTGTCATAGTTTTGTGTTTTACATCTTAGGCTGTGATTCATTTTGAGTTAATTTCTGTGAAAGGGTATAAGGTCTGTGTGTAGATTCATTTTTGTGTGTGTGCATATGGGTGTCCAGTCGTTCCAGTACCATTTGTTGAGCAGACTCTTTGACTCTTTTCTCCATTGTATTGCCTTTGCTCCTTTGACAAAGATCAGTTGACTATATTTATGTAAGCATCATATATGTTTTTAATGAGGGGCTCCTCAATTTTTTCTGGAATAAGATAAAACATAAGTAAAACAACCATATTTGTGAAACAAAAGTCAGAATGTTAAGTATAACAAATGTGAGTTCACAAGTGATGAAACTGCCTAGATACTCTATGGACACATGAGATACAGAAACTTAACCAGGTAAATCCCAACACTTAATGCTACTCATCTGTAAAACTAGATAATAACAATACATTCTTTATAAGATTGTTGGGAGGATTAAAGAAACTAATTCGTGTGTAGTGCTTGGGGCAGTATCTGGCTTCTTTTAAATGCTCCACAAATATTATTATTATTATATTATCATCATTAGTGGCAGTTCAAAAATAACCATTATTCATAGTGGCACACAACAAGCAATATAGTGGACTAGTTAACTGACAAGAGAAAGCTGCTGGCGACCACAGAATTTTCTGGAGAAGCCAGATCTTTATTTCCTCCTTTCTTCAGAGCTTTAAAAGCCTCTTAAAAAAGATATGGACCTTGAGCAGCAATGCACTGGGGCTTAGGATCCCAGTGGAACCACAGACTTGAAAATGGTTGGGACTTCTTACCATTGCTTGCCTCTGCTTCTGTCTGTGGCCTTGCTCTCTTGCTCTCTTATAATGACTGGTTTTGCCTTCTGCTTAATCTACACAAGCAGTATGGCCGCCGACTGGACCAAAGTTTTATGTGTAGCAGGTTCAGTAGCCTGGAGAGAGACCCATCCCTTTTCCAAAGCCCAAAGTCACATTTTCCCAGGGGATAAGATTAATTAGGCTAAATTGTGATGGTGCCTACCTCTGAATTGGTAACCTGGAGCTAGGGGAACAGGATAATGTAACACAAACCACTCTCATGGAAACCATGTGGCTTGAGGAAATGGGAAGGCAAGCTCCAGAGAAGCAGGGACAGTGGTAGGACAGACAGCGTATAGATGTCCACTGTGGCTGGTTCTCCCTGCCGTCGTCATCTTCTTCTTTTTTGTTTTTTGAGACAGGGTCTTGCTCTATCGCCCAGGCTGGAGTGCAGTGGCGCAATCTCAGCTCACTGCAACCTCCGCCTCCTGGGTCAAGCGATTCTCCCACCTCAGCCTCTTGAATAGTTGGAACTACAGGCACACACCACCATGCCTGGCTAATTTTTGTATTTTAGTAGAGACGGAGTTTTGCCATGTTGCCCAGGTTGGTCTCAAACTCCTGAGCTCAAGTGATCCACCTGCCTCAGCCTCTCAAAGTGCTGTGATTTACAGGTGTGAGCCACCACATCCAGCCTCCCTGCCATCTTCTTGTGGCCCTCGAGAAAGGAGATGGAGCAGCCTTCTCTGAAAACTCATTCAGGGAAGTGGAAATTGATTACTAGCTTGGCCAGTACTTCACCTATGTTACATATAAAGTTTCCGCACTTCAAAAGAAATAGCACTCGAATATAAAATTTTCTTTCAATTATCAGCAAGGCCAGGTACTTCTATAGAAGGGTGCGCCCTTACAGATGGAGCAATGGTGAGCACCTGGACAAGGGAGGGAAAGGGGTTCTTAACCCTGATGCACGTGGCCCTTCCTACTGTGTTGTTCCCCTATTGGCTAGGGTTAGACCGCACAGGTTAAACTAATTCCAATTGGCTAATTTAAAGAGAATGGCGGGGTGAGTGCTTTTTATGCAGGGTGGAGAATGAGTCAGGGCAGAGCAGGTAGCAGGTGATTGGAATGAGTTAGGGTGGAGCAGGTGATCGGAATGAGTCAGGGTGGAGTAGGTAATTGAAAAAGGTTGCTTTATGAGGAAGTTAAGTTTAAAAGTAGAAGGCAAAGAATTGAACATACTGACATATTAATTCTTTGAAGAGAAATTTAGAATTCATATTTAACAATTTTCTCATCTTGCATTTTTCTTACAGCTTTCTCTTCAAACTTATTTAACATGTCTTGAGTTAGTTGTTCTGCTTGATTTTCTAAAAGAAGCTTCTCTGGATAAGGTGGATAGTTAAGGGAGGTTTTATAAGTGCCATTTTTATGAGCCTCTGCATCTACTTACGGATGAATGGTATCACACAGCACCTGACAAGAATAAGTACACCTATTATGGCTACGAGGGAGGTAAGAATTGAGGCTATTATTCCTTTCCATTTACCGAACCACTTCTCTAGTCATCCTGTAAAGGGGTCATTTACCCTTGAGTTGCTGGCTAACTCATTGGATACAACAGTCAGACCTTGCAATGCCTTTGTTATACTTCCATTAGGGGTGGTGGTGTTTGGGATGAAGGTGCAACATTGAGTTTTAATCATGATGCAAACTCCTCCTCTTTCTGCTAATATCGTATCTAAGGCTATCCTGTTTTCCCAAGCCATCTGGCTAGCAGTAGCCCATAATTGCTCAGCTATTGTTTTAACAGCATCTCTAGTGTAGTTAATAAATCACTGTTGTAATAGATATAGTTTATCCAATCTACATTTTTATTAATTGTCACCCACAAAAATATTGACTCAAATCCTGCAGCTATTTGATTTTGGGCTTTAAATTGATCTGGTATTCCCCGTGGAACTCCAATTGTGTCTAAATAGATGTGAGAGTCGAAAGATCCATAAGGGGCTTCTCTCGCTTTATGATGTCTTGTTTTTCCTTCTTCTGGTTGATGAAATCTCAGGGTGAAAGGAATAGCCAAATGGACTAAAGCACAAGTGCCACTCCAGTTATTCAGCAGGGTGTCCATTAAAGGTCCACCACAATACCACCACACATCCACTTGGGGATGAACAAGGGCTGACTGATTGGTAAGCTCTTGAAAGTTCTTAAGCTCATTGCATCCCTCAGGTCTCCAAGTAATGCCAAGTTTCCTCCCTGTCATGAGAGACACTACATGCTAAGTTTCCTCCCTGTTGTGAGAGACACGAAGGGAACTTAGTGTTGGGAAACGGAAGCTGAATGGCCCTCGGGGGCTGACCTGCAGGGTGCCAGACTTCAGGATATAGCAGAGAGAGAGCTTGGCATGACTTGTTGCCCCAGGCTGTAGAATCCTGGAAAAGGGCTACCATGCTGCCCATGCTCGGTCGACCAGGGGACCACCCTAGTGGAAAAGGGACAATCTGGGCCTCGGGCCTGCCGTGTGCACAAGCAAAACAATTGCTTTTGTTTAACGTGTGGACAGAATATTTGATCCATTCCAACCAGGCATTTACATGTTGGTATCCTGTCTCAATTGCCAAAGTTTAAGTCTTTAACTTCTACCATCACTATATTGGCCTTGTCATTAGATGGAGGAGGAACAATGGTTCCGTTGTGAGAGGTTTTGGAAAAAGGCTTAGAGGCAGGTGTAGGTGGCGGGGGATCAAAGGAACACATTTCAAATAATCCAAAAGGGTCTGTCCCTGAAACCTCAGCCCCCATACCATAAAACCAGCTTAAAGAAGGTAACTGGCTTAGAAAAGGGGAAGAACTTTGCGTGCTCAAAATAATAACCTGTATAGGATTGCACTGGTTTAGCTGACAGTTGGAGGGGGTGCTATCCTTTTAGTAAAATGAATAAATGGTTTTAGGAAATTACAAACACTAGTTGGGGCAGTCCACCCTCACTCTTTAGTGGTCCACAGAACATTGGACCAAGTATGGCATAAAAACTACATCGGGGGGCAAGACTCCTGGTTGACCCTGGTCTTTATCGAAATCTCCCCAGATTAAGAGGTCCCAATTCACTAATGCCCAATCTGAGGAGAGCCAGGAGGGACAGAGATACTTTTCTGAGGTACAGAGCTGTCTTTGACTTGACAAATCCCCGCAGGGTATAACAAGGCAAGCATCAAATGCAATAGTTTGAGGCAAAATTAACTTGATTATGTTAATAACTAGATGGTCAGCGATAGAGTGAGGACAGAAGAAAGAGTAATAGAATAGATGAAAGAGAGTAAATTCTTCTTAGATTTAGTTTGGTAGGGTTTTCCCCTGGGACTATGGCCCATGACACTGGAGGGGGTGGCGCTTTCTTGACTCGGATGTGGTGAGTCCATCCTCTCTCTGCTGTGCGGGCTGCGGTTTCAGAAGTTACAAGCACTAAGTAAGGACCTTCCCAGGCTGGCTCAAGCTTCTCCTCTTTCCAGCTCTTGATGAGGACGTGATCCCCAGGCTGATGTTGATGCACCGGGAACTCCAAGGGCTGTGCTTGTGCTAATAGACCTTTAGTTTTAACAGAAGAGAAAGTAGAAGATAGACCAAGCATATAATTTGTAAGGAATTGATCTTTTGTTTCAAAGGTAGGAATATCAGCAGGGGAGTGCAAATAAGGTAATCCATAGTGCATCTCATAAGGAGGAAGACCAATGTCTTTTCATAGTGCAGTTTGAATTCTCAGCAGGGCGATAGGAAGACACTTGGTCCATGGCAATTGAGTCTCCAAGACTAATTTGGTTAAGAAGTTCTTTAGAGTCTGATTCTTTCTTTCTACTCTCCCTGATGAGAGTGGGTACCAGGGAGTATGGTGTTCCCATCTAATATCTAATGTTTGGGATAGCTTTTTAATAATGTGTGCGGTGAAATGAGTTCCATTGTCTGAGTCAATATTTTTTGTTAGTCCAAACCTGGGTACTATATTTTCAATTAGGGCCTTAACTACATTATTGGCTGTTGCATTTGAAAAGGGGATAGCTTCGACCCAGTGAGTGAGATAGTCTACTGTCACTAGTAAATATTTTAGATGACCTATTAGAGGCATTCTGTGTAATCAACTTGGATACCTTGGAATGGCCTTAAGCCTTGATTCCTTCCCCTGAAAGGTAATCTTTTTATAGTATGTCTGTTAGTTTTCTTACATACTAAGCAACTATCTGTAACCTGTTTGGCCAGGGTATAAATTTCTATACAATCATAAATTCTGAGAACTGTGTCACACATGGTCTGGGGCCCCCAATGGGTCCCCTGATGTAGTTGGGACAAGAGTTCCCAAATAAGGGTTTTAGACATTTCTCTCTGGGTCTGGCAGTATCCACTTTCCTTCTGAATTCTCTTTAGTGCCTATTTTTATTAGTTTCTCTTTTTTGGTGGAAGAGAAAATGGGGATTATGGTAGGCCGAGGGAGATAGGGAGTTAAGTGAAAAATATGCATTTCAGAAAACACAGCAGTCTGCTTGGCTACCTGATCTGCTAGGTTATTTCCTCGACTTTCAAAAGAAAGGCTTTTCTGGTGTCTGGGAACATGGACAATAGCTATTCTTCTGGCAACTGAAGAATATTCAATACTTGGGTGATCAGCTCCTTGTGAACAAAGTCTTGACCTTTACTATTAATGAGGCCTCGTTCAGTCCAAATTTTCCCAAACGTATGGACCACTCCAAAGGCATACCTGGAATTTGTATAGATAGTTCCTTCCTGGTTCTGTAAGTACTTTAAGGCTTGGCTGAGTGCGAACAGCTCACATGTTCGAGCAGACCAAGTGATGGGCAATTTTCCTGACCCAATTTCTACGAGAGTTTCTCCATCAATCACTGAATACCCATTGTGTCTTTTTCCCTCAATCACCTGGGAGGAACCATCTATGGATAAGTGCTGTCCATTCCAGAAGGGGGTTTCTCTTCGGTCTGGTTGAACCTTTATATGGTAATCAATTAAATCTAAACATGAGGTTCTCTTCTTATATTTGGATTCCCTGTTAGGAAACATGCTGGGTTGAGTGAATTATCAGTGGTTAATGTTAAATCACCTTTTTCTAACAGGATGGCCTCATTCTTTAAGATTCTTGAGTCTGTAAGCCATCTCCTTGCTCTTTGGATTAAGATAGTTCTAACTTGGTGAGGTGTGCTTACTGTCAATTTTCCTCCAAAGATTAACTTTCTGCTTTCCTCGACTAGTATTACCACAGCCGTGATGGACTGGATGCGTTGAGGCCATCCACAAGTAACTGGGTCTAAGACCTTTGACAGGAAGGCTACAGGCTGCTGGCAGCCTCCGTGTTCTTGAGTTAGTACGCCTAAATCTAACTCACTGTCCACATTAACAAGAAGGTGGAATGGCTTTTCTAGGGAGGGTAAGGCTAAAACAGGGGCAGTTATGAGCCTTTCCTTCAGCCTCTTGACTTGGTCAGCTTCCTCAGAAGTCCACAGGAGATGGTTAGGCTTCTTCTGGGCAAGCTGTTGATACAACAGTTTACTGTGCAGTGCATATGAGTGAATCCATAAGTGGCGGTATCCAACTAACCTTAAAAATTTTCTGAGTTCTTGTTTAGTTTGAGGCAAGGGTAGGGACACGATTCCCTCAATTCATTCAGGCCATCACTTGCCTGCACTTATTAACTGGCCTAAATATTTAACTTCGGGCTCTTCATACTGAAATTTTCTTTTTGAGACTTGTAGCCCCTCAAACTGCAGATGGTTAAGAATATGTGTAGAGAAGTCAGTTACCTTCCCTATATCTTCACCAGATATAAGAATATTGTCCACATACTGAAGAAGGCATATTTGTTCTGGGATGACAACTTTTTCTAGTACTTGTTCTAAAATTTGGCCAAAAAGATTAGGGGAGTCTGTGAAACCTTGGGGCAAGACCGTCCATCGATATTGTTGTTTCCGCCCTGAGTGGGGATCCTCCCACTCAAAAGCAAATATATCTCGGCTATCTTCAGCCAGGGGACATAACCGAAAATCATCCTTCAACTCTATCACAGTACACCATTGATAATTATATGGAATCTTGCTAAGAATGGTGTAAGGATTGGGGACAATGGGGTGGGTAGTCTGGACTATTTGCTTGATAGCTCTAAGGTCCTGTACTAGCTAGTATGACCCATCTGATTTCTTGACTGTCAGTATTGGGGTGTTATAAGGGGATATACAGGACTTGAGAACCCCGTCCTTAATAAGGCCTTTGATTATAGGTTTCAACCCTGTCCTACCTTTTAGAGGAAGAGGGTATTGCTTCCTTCTTACTACTTCTCCCGAGGTTTTTAGCTTGATGTGGATAGGAGGAACTTGGAGTTTCCCTCAGTTTCCTTCTTTGAACCAGACATTAGGATTAATATATTTTTCATCTGCAGTGGTGAGTAGGTTTAATGAGGTGAGGAATCCTCTTGGACTGATTTGTAGACCTATGCCAAACTTTAACATTAAATCCTTCCCCAGTAAATTAGTTCCTGCTTCAGGGATTAACAAGAACTGAATATGAGCCGAGTGATCCTGGTATCTAACTTCTGTGCTTTCTAAAACTTTAGCTCTAAATTTTATCCTGGAGACGAAAAGTTCCTCTGAGGAGGAGACAACATTAGATGGGGGGAAACAAACAGAGGAGCAAGCAGCCCCTGAATTGACGAAAAAGGTGATAAGCTCATGTTTAGGTCCCACCTCCAAATTTATCAAGGGCTCCTGGTGGGACTCAAGATAAAAGAGACAGAGCCCCTGAGCCCCCTATTCTTCCTGGAAAGTCATGAGTGGAAGGGCTTCTTTCTCCTTTCTTAGTTCAGGACCTCCTCTCTTGAAGTGGCCTGTTCTTCCACATCTATAGCACCTATCTTGTACTTCCTTCCTCTTAGTTCTGGGACTCTTTAACCCTGCTCCCCTATACTCTTTAGGGGGCCTGGTGGACAAGGACCTTGGTCCTCCAGATGGAGGCTGGGGTCCTTTAAAAGAGGGTTCAGACCCTTTATAGTTTCTGGCTCCCTGGAAGCTCTGTCTAGAAGTACCTGGGTTTGGAGCCGTCTGTTGGAAGGTGGAAAACATAAGTTTTGTCTTTTGTTTCTGTTTTTCTTTGTCCCTTTCCACATACACTTTCTGAGCTTCCCCGAGAAGCTCACTTAGAGGACGGTCTTCCCAATTGTCTATCTTTTGTAACTTTTTTGAAATGTCTGGCCAACTTTTAGTGACAAATTGGAGTTTCAACATTCCTCACCCAAGGGCATCATCCAAATTGAGGCTCGCATATTGCCTCATTTGCTTCCTCAGTCTGTCTAGGAATCTCATAGGCTCTTCATCCTTTTCCTGTTGTATATCAAGAGCTTTAGAAAGATTTCGGGTTTGGGGTACTGATTTCCGAATTCCTTTTATTATCGTCTCCCTTAGGTCCTGCATATTTTCCTGGTGATCTGCGTTGTTATTGTCCCACTGGGGGTCTCGGGTGGGGAATTTCTGGTCCGCAGTAGGCAAGTTTTCACCAGGAGGGTGCTCACATTCCCAAACTACCATAGCAGACCTACGAATCATATTCCTTTCTTCCCCTGAAAAGAGGATGTCCAAGATGGACATTAACTCGACCTAAGTGTTTAACTGAGGTCCTAAGAATTGGTCAATTTGATCTGCCACTCTGTTAGGGTCATCTAGTTGTGGTTTAAACTACTTTTTAAAATTCTGGACTTCTGAACTGGTTAGGGGAGCATTTACAAAGCCAATGCCCACCCCCCCGGCCCACCCCCTTGTGGTGCCTCTTTCAAACGGAAGAGGGTCAGGGCTGACCTCTCAGGTACAGAGGGAAATGCGAAATTCTGAATATCTTTTTTACATTGTTCTACCTCACACTGGAGTCCTTTTAGAGAGGGGTATTTAAGTTGGGGGAGAACAGGCTGGTGAGATGGTAATTCCCAAGAGTCAGGGTTATAAGGAGAGGGATAATGTGAGTAGAGGGGGAATTTGGAATGGAATCTGAGGTGGCAGTGGCTGTCTGAGGGGAGAGATTGGGGACACTGAACAGAAGATAGTCTAGGGGATCCCATGCACTGGAATCTTTAGGCATGAGAGCTGGCTCCTCTGACTTTTCATTTTGAGGTGCCAGATTAGGTTCTTCACTATTTGTTTTTAAGGGAGAAAGGAGGGCAGGTCCTTGCCTCCAACAAAGAGCATAACCTAGTTCTTCTTGAGACAGTGAACTTTTATCATTAACATATCAGATTAGAAGCTAACACATTACATCCTCGTTCGACCCAAACTTTGGCCAGAAGATTGAGGGTCTGAGGATGGGTCCCTGAGTCCAAATAAAACAACTATTTTATCATTTGTTGCTTTTTCCTATGTTTAGTCCTTTCATTATCCTTCCAGTGTTTTAGCATGAGACCTAGGGGGCTATCTGGGGCGATATCTTTGTTACCGTCTTTATCCCCTTGCCCTCTATTATGCTTGGGGTATTTCCCATCTTGATAGTTTTGGGGTAAGGTTCAAGGTTCAATTTCCCTTACTGGAAATTTCTCACCTTTTGGGGTGACACTAAGTTTCCCCACTGGAAATTTCTTGCCTTTTGGGGTGAGGCTCAATTTCCCCACTGGAAATTTCTTGCCTTTTCTACTACTGGACGTTTGTGTGAGGTTCAGTCCCCCACAGTGGGGATGTCTTGCTGCTTTTTAACCTCTAAGCCACCCCAACCAAGGAGTACTTCACTGCCCCTGTTGTGACTTTCTTACCTTGGTTCTGACCACCAAGGAAATACTTTACTGGCTCTCACGGTTTCTCCTTCCTTGGTCTGTGCACAGAGTCATCGCCGCAGTATGTAAGGATCCTTTAAGCTAGGTTGCTGGCCAGTTTTTGTTTTGTTTTGTTTTTTTTTTGGTTTGTTTTTTGTTTTTTGTTTTTTTGCATTGCTGAGAGTGCGGGTTATTCCTGGCACTGGGTGTATTCTGATTTCTCCCCGCTGAGAACGCCACAGGGGGCGGCGTGCACACCAGAGAGAACCAGAGACTGCCCCCGAGGGGAACATAATCCTGAATGAGCCCCCAGATTTCAGTGCTGCAAAAGAAATAGCATTCGAATATAAAATTTTCTCTTAATTCTCAGCAAGGCAAGGTACTTCTATAGAAGGGTGTGCCCTTACAGATGGAGCAATGGTGAGCATGCACCTGGACAAGGGAGGGAAAGGGGTTCTTAGCCCTGATGCACGCGGCCCTTGCTGCTGTGTTGTTCCCCTATTGGCTAGGGTTAGACCCCAGGGGCTAAACTAATTCCGATTGGCTAATTTAAAGAGAATGAAGGGGTGAGTGCTTTGGCAGGAAAAAATGGTGGTGCAGGGTGGAGAATGAGTCAGAGTGGAGCAGGTGATCAGAATGAGTCAGGGTGGAGTAGGTAATTGAAAAGGTTGCTTTATGAGGAAGTTAAGTTTAAAAGTAGAAGGCAAAGAATTGAACATACTGATATATTAATTCTTTGAAGAGAAATTTAGAATTCATATTTAACAACCTAGCTTGGGGACATGCCTTCTCCTGAACGCTCTCTGTTTCTCTTTACCTGTTCCCATCGTCCAGCTTGTAGGCAAAGAAAGGCTTGCTGAGGCTTCCAAGTGAAAGATTCTGGCACATTTTACCAAGACCATTGGACCATCACTTGAAATACTTTGCTCCTTTGCTGTCCTGAGAGCAAGCACATTGGTGCTTGGGGGAAGTGTCTTGGGGAGTTAAGCACCAGCTCACAGAGATGGTGAGGTGTATTTCAGAACCCAAGCTTCTGCCAGGGAGCATATAGATTTTGTTATTTCAATATTAGCAGCTTACTCTCCATGGGTTTTGTCACATAAATTTCAGGAGGGAGTGTTTTCCTGACTGACACCTTAGAAGCACTCTTTGTGGCAAAGTCACAAACATTTCCAGATCTTGCTGGGCATGGAGATGGCTGCACCACTGGAGACAATCTATTGGTGTCACTTGACACAGTGTGAGAGGTCAGGCAGGGGTGAACAGCATTGTCTCCGCACAAAGTGGGAACATTATCTGCTCTGTGGGAGGCCCATCATGCTCAGCCTGCTCAGGAGGGAGACTGACACATGTGGGTCATTCCACGGTGCCTTTTCTCCTTCACAGTGAAAAGAAGGCCTGACACTTCCAGAGGAAAATGACACTGAAAGCACTCAGGCAGAGGAGGGGCAAACATGACCGTGCTTTCTGGAAAACCCTTTCTTCATGCACTCATGCCAATCATTGTTTTATCCACCTTGGCTAATCCATTTCTAATTTTTTATTCCTTAATAAAAGAAAAAAAGTCAACTGTCATTTACTGAATTCTTTTTTGAAAGACTTTTATTTCAGGTTGAAGGTGACACGTGCAGGTTTGTTATGCAGGTAAACTGCATGTGATGGGGGTTTGCTGTACAGATTATTTCATCACCCAAGTGATAAGCGTAATACCCAATAGGTATGTGTTATTTATTGAATTCTCACTGTGCACTAGGACCAGTAGTGTGCTGAAGATGGCTTGGACAGGCTCATGAGAGCTTAATTGTTCAGTTTGCAGGGATTTTGCAAGGCAGCTGTTAAACACAGCCATTCTTAAAAATCAATGATATTACCTTATACTTAAAAACAAAGGCAATAAATTCAACTTATCGTATTCTAAGTATTTTACTCTTATTTATGCTCTTGAAGTTATTCGCGTCTGTTGTGCCTGTATGTTGGAGCTACTGAATGATAACTTGCTACTGTGTATCTCCTGTCACATTGGTGGCTTGAAATTGTTCGTGTTGGGAGTATTTACACCACAGAAATCAGCAAATGCTACAAATTCAAACCTGGTTTATTGTTTTGTTGATTGTTTAGACTTAAAAAATGATGGGGAAAATATCAGTAATTAAAAGTAATGGCAAAAACCGCAATCACTTGCACCAACCTAATTTGAGAAATTAAACAAAATGTGAGAACAACACAAAAATTTGAGAAAATATTCTTCCAGTATTTATGACTATTACCTGATTCAGCAAACTAGTTGTAGTTACTCACGTCATTGACCAATGAGTGAAGTTCTGACATACATTTTTGTCTCATTTTTGTCTTATTTATGTGAACAAAAACATCAACCAACATATCTGTCACAGCTACACTCATTTGTCAGTTGCAACCATAGATTGGCTATGGATACAAGAGTTCAGCAAAATCATTGGAAGCATTTTGTGAGAATTAATTGGTGAAATGGAATTTGCAATAATGAGTATTATATATTTCATTATTTTCATAAATTGTATACACATTCCATCAGCATAATTTACATAAATATATATGCATATGCACACATTTTGGGAGGGACAGCCAGTTGTAACTATGAGCTGTTATTTACTCTGCCACAAATATACTTTCCTCTTTATCTCACCCTCCAAGACCCAATTCAGGGACGAATCTATCCCTTCTCTGGGCTTCTTTGTCTTAGCCCTTGTTCACAATGTATTAGGGTTCTGAGAAATTCCCTCTACTTCCTAGAACAAATACAGCTGAAGGGCAGGGGCTTTGAATTACTCAATTGTGAACATCTGGAGCTGAGTTCCATGCTTGGTACATAGGAGGTACCCAAAAGGTGTTGGTTAAAAGAAACAGTGAGAGTCTTGAAGGCAGTGGGTGGGGAAGAGAAAAAGAAAAGGAGGAAGTCGCATACTTAGAAAAGGCACAATGGTCGGTACTATACATCATCTTTTAAAATTTAAATCTTCTTAGGGTTCCTAAAGGTCTGTATAAAATACAGCAAGCTTTGATTTCCCAAACCACAACCCATAAAAGCCCTTGATGGAGTAGATTTGTCTGGGGATTCCGTGTGTTTAGAGGAATAAGATAAGTCGCCTGGTAATCATATCATTCGTGGTATTTGATGTGTGTCTTGGGTGATGCACAGCGGACAATCCTTCCTGTTTCCTTTATAACATTCATTGAATACTTCCTTGAATGTGGCAGGCAATGGATTTTCCGTGCATCGTATGTGAGGGAAGTGGCAATGGAGCATCAAAAGCCCAGGAGAACTTACTCTCCTTCCAGCCCATGCATCCTCCTGCGTGCCCTGGCTGCAGGCTCCTCCCCACATCTTTTTGGAGGGATCTGGATACCAGTCCTCTAAGTCGGGAAGTATTTTCAGTCTTTAAAACCCAGTCATTATTGACTGGCTGAGTCTCCTGTTCAAAAAGTGCACAATCACCCATCTCCCCAAAATACACATTCAGCCAAGGATCAGATTTCCCTCAGCCAGCCAGCCACTTCTCTAAGATGAGCAGTTGCCAACAAATAAGCTTGGAAGCAAGCAAACAGTTGTCTTTTCTCCCTCACTACCTCTGTCCCATCAGTCATAACCCCCAAGAAAGGTCAGCTGGGACCTGTCCAGCCTCCAGCCACAGCCCAGCACAGGGTAGACATGTCAAACAAAATGGGAAAAATAATTTACCTTTCCCTTGTCCTTTCCCTCAAGTTTTATTTTTATTTGCCATTGACTTGAGAGAGCCCAAAATAAGAAAAAGAAATCAAGCCTAGATCATTATCTCTTCCCTGGACTGTTGAACTAGACTCTGCTTTTGTCCTTGCCCCCTGCAAATCTATTTATTTATTTATTTATTTGAGCCTCACTCTGTCACCTAGGCTGGAGTGCAGTGGCACAATCTCGGCTCACTGCAACCTTCTGCCTCCTGGGTTCAAGCGATTCTCCTGCCTCAGCCTCCTGAGTAGCTGGGATTATAGGTGCACACCACCATGCCTGGCTAATTTTTATAGTTTTAGTAGAGACGGGGTTTCACCATGTTGGTCAGGCTGGTCTTGAACTCCTGACCTTGTGATCTGCCCGCTGTGGCCTCCCAAAGTGCTGGGATTACAGGCGTGAGCCACTGCAGCCAGCCTCAAATCTGTTCTTAATTCAGAGGCTAGAGGGGTTCTGTTAAAAGGTAAATCAGAATATGCCATTCTTTTGCTCAGAACTCTCCAGTGGCTCTCCCTTCCACCAGAGGTAAAGGCAAAGCCTTCCAATGGCTAAAGGCTCTACAGGATCAGCTCCTATCCCCCCAGCCCTTTATATATCTGATTTGCTACTATTCACTCCCTCCCTCACTCCTCAGCAGACACAATAATCTTGTTGTTCTGTGAACTTATCAGGCACCTCTCACCTCAGGGCCTTTCCCCTCATTGTTCTATCTGCCAAAGACACTCTCCCCCAGATATCCAAGTGGCTCACTTGCTCACCTCCTTCATGTCTGTGCAAACATCACCTTCTCAGCGAGGTCCACCCTGGCACATATGGTACTATGCAGTGCTGCAAACTGCCTTCTTCCTCTCTATTGCTGTTCCTTCTCACCCTGTTCTATTATTTCCATAGAATGCATCATCTTCTAGCATAACATATAATTTATATATTTTTCATATTTATACTTTGTCCCTCCCAAGTAGAAATACAAGCAGTAAGAGGACATAAATTTTTTTCTTTTGTGCCTGTTTTGTCTAGAATAGTGCATGGCATATAATAGGAACTCCATAAATATTTGTTTAATGAAGTGTGTTCCATTTAAGACAAGTAATCTGAGGCTGACTCTAAGTCACAAACATTATTGAGGCATTTGGGAGTAGACATCCGTTTCCTCTATGCTAGAAGCCACATTCATCACCTAATCCTTGCTTGCCTTTCATTGACAGTGGGACTCAGGGGAGAAAGTTCCAGGGAGTTCACTGCAGAGCCAAATAGATAGATAGCGTTGGAATTTTCTGCATTTACTTTTTCATCAAGGTCAAGAAAGCCACGTGAAAACTCTAAAATGTGGTTTTTCAGTTGAATGCATTGTCTTGAAAATGCCCTTTTGTTTGCATGATATTATATTCATGTGTGGAAACTTACAGAATAACTCTCAAGCAAGGAATTGGTGGCGGTGTTGGTGGAGACAGGGAGAGGAAGGCGCAGTTGAAGAGAAGGAATATAGAAACATTGGCTTATTCATGTGAGCTGCTCTATTAATAAAGCCAGTGCCCCTTTATAACAGGGAGCCCTGGGAAACCAAATAGAAAACTCCTGTTTTTAAAAGAGACAGACTAACTGAGTCGTCGTCTCTGAATTCCCTCTCTGCTACTCCTTCTCACTCAGACTGCTGATTTTATTTTAAATTTATCTAAGGGGGTTATAAGTCATTATCGAGATTAGTTTCCATAAGGTCTTCTATCACTAACACTATAATAACCTTCAGTAGTTATCTGTTGCATAATACATTACCCCAAAACTTATTTGGTTAAGATAACAACCATTTAATTTGCCTGCGATTCCATGGTTCGGGACTTTAGAATCCATTTAATCGGCTTACAATTCTGTAGGTCACAAATTCAGGGCTTGGCTGGGTGGTCTTTCTGCTCCAGGTGACATCAGCTGGGATCATTCATTTGGCTGCATTCAGCTGGTGGCCGGGCTGAGTTCTGAGTTTGGCCTCATGCGCATCTTTGGTGCTTCTGCGTTCTTGCGTTCCTCCGTATGGCCTCACTTTCTCCAGGGACTTGAGCTCCCTCACAGCATGGTGGTCTTAAGGTGCAGCTATGGAACTTGCACAGAGTAACATTTTCACCATATTCGATTGGTCAAAACCAGAGCAGAGCCAGCCTATATTCAAGGGGAGGGGATTCTACCTCTCAGTGAAAGGAGGGGCAAAGAATTGATGACTGTATTTAATCCATTACATAATCAAATACAGGCAGTCAGTCTCCACTTTCAGTTGTGCTTTATCTCACTTCTCTGCTTAATAAAAGATGCAAATAAAAGGTGTAAAAAAAGTTGTATTCAAGGAATACATATATAATATAATACAATATAAGTGCCCAAAATATGCACCTCACTGTTTATAAACACTCCCACTTGAGTGAAGCATTAACTTTAGGAGTTTCTCTGCCTCCACTTCTGTCCCTGAAGAGGTGTTATTTCTGCTTGGAACCAGTCTGTCTTGCCATAGAAGTTGCTCCCCAAATTCTAGGTTCTCATCATCATAAATCCCTTATAGCCAAACTTCCGCCATCCCCATTGTTTCTGCTTCTTCTGGGAGCCTGGAGCCCTGGTACATCTTTTAAAATGCTATAATTATAAATGCAAAGAAGGAGAAAATCTGGTTCCCACTGAGTAACTCCTGTGGGCTCTGATTGTGACATGGAATTAAGTTTCCCATAGAAAACTGTTAGATTTGCCAAGTCATAGATCTGGGTAAGCCAAGTAGCAATCCATTGTAAGATGGAAAAGGTACAACTGGAACTGAGCCTAAGCAAGACTAGAGGGCATGAGAAGCTGCATGGGCAGGGAGCAACAGTCCTCATGTCACCCATCACAACTGCATCAGCACCCCTCCCTCCGCTTACATCTGTGACCATATGTAGGATCCCATAGGACCAGCTAAGGAAAAGAAAAAAGCCTTAGCTTGGTTTATATTTGGGTTGGCTCAGTATACAAATACAGGCTGAAAATGAACAGCTACTGTATTAATCACCACACTCAGGATAGGCTCTAAATAAAGTAGAGAAGAAAAATATTGTTGATGGGTGGAGCTGCAAGTAATGCATCTGGTCGTCTACTTTGCATGGAAAGACAAGTGGCCAAGATAAGAACATATATATACTCATGGGAAATGGCCAATGATTTAATGGACTGGTTAGAGATCTACCCAAGTACCACTGGGTACTTGGAGATGAGGAGATCTGGAGTAGAGGCATGTGGACAGATCCGTGGAAATGGGCATAAAGTGTAAAGATTTTTGTGTGACATGTTAATGTCCATTATAAAGCATGTATCACAGAAATGACATTGGATATCCAAATAGACAGAATGCTCAGCCAGTTTACATTAGTCAGCATTCATCGTTGGTTCCTCCAGAACTGGCATCATAGATTATCAAATGGACCCATGAATAGAGTGGTCATGGTAGCAGAGATAGAGGTGCCACATGAACGCAACTGCATGGGCTACCACTTAAAAAGATTGACATAGCTATTGTACCTTCTGAATGTCTAACCTGCCAGTACCAGAGACCAATGCTGAGCCCCAAATATGGCACTACTTTTTGGGGAGACCAATTGATCACTTGGTGGCAATTTGTTCTCATAGCAGTAGACACCTGTTTTGGGTGTGGGTCTGCTTTTCGTGCCTGCAGAGCCTCATCCAGCGTATTATCCAGTGGCTTATGGAGAAACTGGCCCACAGGCATGGGATCCCACAACACGTAGTATCTGATCAGGATAACCATTTCACAGTGAAGGAGCTACAGCAGCGGGCCCATGATCATGGTATCCATTGGTTGTATCACTTACCATACGGTCCAGAAGCTGGCACTTGATAGAGCATTGAAATGTTCTGGTGGAGCTTGAGGCAATACTCTGTGAGAATGGGGTGTGGGTGCCTTCCTCTAAGACATGATTTAAGCACTGAATCAGACACCCCTACTTGACTCTGTGTCCCCTGCAGGAAAAATACATGGATAATCAAGGGGTAGAAGCAGGAGTGGTCCTAAGCATCAATCCCAGTGACCTATTGTGTGGCTTTATGCTTCCCTGGCCCACAACATTGGGGTCTGCAGTGTAAGTGGTACTGGTCCCAAAGGTAGAACACTCTCTCCAGAGGACATGTCAAAGAAGAATTGAACTACACACTAAAATATAGGCATTTTTGAATTCCTTGTGATCAGGGACCAACAGGCAAGAAAAGGAGTCATTGTGTTGACAGGGCTAATTGGCTTAATAAAAAGGAGGAGGTAGGGCTATGTTATACAGTGGGGATGGGGAAATACATGTGGAAGTGAGGTAGCATCACCTGGTCAATTATGACTACAGAAGGACAAGTGCAGCTAGTCCAGCCTCATAAGGGTGTGATTACCAGGGACTCAGACTCCTCAAGAGTGAGGATTTGGTTCATGCTACCAGGTGAGTCACCCAGACCAGCTGGAGTAGTAGCTGAGAATGAGAGAAATTGAGAATGGACAGGGGACAAAGGAGTTGATGAATACTAGTTGTGACTCCAGGACCAACAGAGAGTGGGCTGTAGGTCATCCCATGAACCTCTGTCTTCTAAGTTTTCCAGTAAGAAGTGAGGCCCTTTGGAACCTAGGAAGAGCTGCTCTGTAAGCATCTATGAAAGTGGAATCACATGGCACAAGGGGAGCACTGTGGCAGTCATGGAGGCGTGATGCCCAGATCTTCCTTCATGGGCATCCATGCTGTCAGTACCTTCGGATTTGCCTCTGTTAAGTCTAGACAACAATCTTCTTGGAAGGTCCTAGCCAATGACTAAATAGGGCAGGAGGTTTTAGGGTCTTGCCATTTCTGCCCAACATAGAATTCCTCCGATAGGCAATCTTAGTTTCCATTGGATTGGCTAAGATGTTGGCAGATGTGCGCTATGATCTGAGACTCCTTCTGCCCAATTTTGCTTCCTCTCTTCTTTCTTTTTTTTTTTTTTTTTTGAGACGGAGTCTCGCTCTGTGGCCCAGGCTGGAGTGCAGTGGCGCTATCTCGGCTCACTGCAAGCTCCGCCTCCCGAGTTCACGCCATTCTCCTGCCTCAGCCTCCCGAGTAGCTGGGACTACAGGCGCCCGCCAACTCGCCCGGCTAGTTTTTTGTATTTTTTAGTAGAGACGGGGTTTCACCGTGTAGACCAGGATGGTCTCGATCTCCTTTCTTTTAAGGTCTTTATCACAGTCTAAAAACTTTCATTCGCAATCTTTCTTTCCTTTTAAAAATCTTTTACAGGCATTGCCCTCCAATAAATCCCTTACACTTTTTTTTTTTTTTTTTTGAGGCGGAGTCTGGCTCTGTCATCCAGGCTGGAGTACAGTGGTGCGATATTGGCTCACTGCAAGCTCCTCTTCCTGGGTTCATGCCATTCTCCTGCCTCAGCCTCCCGATTAGCTGGGACTACAGGCGTTCGCCACCATACCTGGCTAATTTTTTGTACTCTTAGTAGATATGGGGTTTCACCGTGTTAGCCAGGATGGTCTCGATCTCCTGACCTTGTGATCTGCCCACCTGGACCTCCCAAAGTGCTGGGATTACAGGCGTGAGCCACCGCGCCCGGCCCCCTTACACTTTTAAACATTGTCTCAGCATCTTCTTCCCAAAGACTCAACTTACACAATAACCTAGCTACTTTTGGAATGTTGGTAACTCAATTTCTTTGAAGCAAGTACTATGTTTTTTCAAATCTAAGTTGTAGTTCAAGATGTGGAGCAAATGGAATTCAAGTGCACTATACCTCATAGGTATGCAAATTGGTACAACTAGTTCAGAAAAGTATTCAAGAGTATTTACTAAAGGTGAACATTTGAATTCCCTATGACCCAGCCATTTACTTCTAGGTATGTATCCATCAGAAAGTTGCTCATAGCAGCTCATGCTATGGACTGTTTTGTGTCCTGAAATTTGTATCCTCAAAGTGATGGTATTTGGAGATGGGGCCCTTGAGAGGTAATCGGGTTTAGGTGAAGTTGTGGGGGTAGGGCCTTCATAATGGGACTAGTGCCCTTATGAAGAGACATAGAGAGCTTGCTCTCACTCTTTCTACCCTTTGAGGACACAGTGAGAAGGTGGCCACCTGCAAGCAAGGAAGAGAGCCTTCACTAGAACCCAATCGTGCTGTCACCCTCCTCTTGAAATCTAGCATCCAGAACAATGAAAAATAAATTCCTGTTGTTCAAGCCACCCTATCTATGGTATTTTGTTATAGTAGCCAAAGCAGACTAAGACACAGTTCTATTCGTGATACAGTGGACCCCTGAACAACATGGGGGTTAGGAGTGCCAACCCCCCGTGCAGTTCAGAATCCATGTATAACCTTTGATTCTCTAGTACATAGCTACTAATAGCCTACTGTTGACCAGAAGCCTTATCAACAACATAAATGGTTGATTCGCCCATATTTGTTATGTTATGTGTATCATATACTGTGTTCTTACAATAACATAAACTAGAGGAAAGATAATGTCATTAAGAAAATCATGAGGAGGAGAAAATGGTTCCTTTTCATGAAATGGAAGGCCACCATCAGAAAGGCCTTCATCTTTATTCTCTGAGGAAGAGGAGAAAGAAAAGGGATTGGTCTTGCTGTCTCAGGGTAGGCAAAGGTGGAAGAGGTGGAGGAGGTGGAATGGGAGGCGGACGCACTCAGTATAACATTTATTGGAAAAAAAAAAGTGAATCTCTGCAGTTTAAATGTGTATTCTTTTTTTTTTTTTTTGAGGCGGAGTCTCGCTCTGTCGCCCAGGCTGGAGTGCAGTGGCCGGATCTCAGCTCACTGCAAGCTCCACCTCCCGGGTTTATGCCATTCTCCTGCCTCAGCCTCCCCAGTAGCTGGGACTACAGGCGCCCGCCACCTCGCCCGGCTAGTTTTTTTGTATTTTTAGTAGAGACGGGGTTTTCACCGTGTTAGCCAGGATGGTCTCGATCTCCTGACCTCGTGATCCGCCCGTCTCGGCCTCCCAAAGTGCTGGGATTACAGGCTTGCGCCACCGCGCCCGGCCTAAATGTGTATTCTTTAAGGATCAACTGTAGTAAAAAAACTGCAAAGTATCCAAATGTCTACCAATAGTAGAATGGATAAATTGTGGTATATTCACAGAACGGAATACATTAAAACAACCAGAACAAACAAACTACAAACATATGTAAAAATGTGGCTGAATCTCACATGTAATGTTGACCCCCAAATTAAACCAGACTCAAAAGAGTACACATTGTACAACTCCATTACTATAAAGTTATAATCCAGGAAAAACGAATCCGTGCTGTGAGGAGCCAGGAGAATGGTTATGGGACGTTGTGATTAAAAGTGGCCATGATGGGGATTCCAGGTGCTGCTCATGTTCTGTTTCTGGGTCTGAGTGGTTGATTACATGTGGGTTGAATTTTGAAAGTTTATTGATCCACATGCTAATGATATGTACACTTTTCTGTGTGCACAAAGTTTATAGTTCATGAAAAACTTTACAGAAATCTAAGGTTGTCATTAATTTTAAGGTGGAACTTTGTATAGGTTGCTGTATAGGTACTGTGTTTCGTTAATGTATAAGACACACATTTTTTCACATTTTAATATTCTAAATACGGTGATGTGAATTGCGATGGGTGGTGGTCATAAAGTGGTTGCCATCATGATGTAGTTGTTGTTGCCTGTATACATGTGGACATCAAGCCTCAGAACTTGCAAAAGGGGTAGGTATCAGAAGCTTGGAAGAAAATCTCAGATTTCTTGTGCTTTTTAAAATCACTTATAATTTTTATATTTATTAAAAAACTCTTTTAGACATGATTAGTCACAGAATGGTTTTCATATACAGCTCTCATGCATATGGACAAAGAGAAATATAAGCAAAATAAATTGGTTAAGGATTTCTAAGACTCCTCCACATTCAGAGTCCCATCGTTCTGTAACACCTTTTTACTGCGTCATTCATGTTGTCTTTTCTACATAATGTTATCCTCCTTGCCATCAGAAGGTTTGGTGGCTCAGCATTTCTTTAAACAATCCATTAAAAAACCTAAAAGCCATTGGTTCTGTGTTCTTATTAAGCTGGATTTTCAGTGAGGTGCTGCCAGCCTTCTGTGGTGGGAGCTATCATGTGCCACCCAGATTCTCCTTCAGCAATGAAGCATGCATTCTCTCTGATGCTGGGAGTGCTGCTGGCAGAGAGCCTTTACCTGTCAGACCCCTTTGGAGACTGGACCTTTGAAGAGGGCCCTTTGAAGAGGGCCACCTCATCCAAGGTTGTGCTTCCTTCCCAAAACTGGCCAACACATGGGTATAAAGGCCTGGTCCCTTGTCCCAAATAGGAACTAGTGGAAAGGATCATCCCAGCTTCAGAGTGCCTCATGGGTTGGGCTGAGGCCTTTATTGTGACTGTGTCACAACTCAATTTTTTCCTCTGTCCAATCCTGCTTCCTTCCACCAGTGGTGAACCTAAGAGCATCCCCTAATAAACCTCTGGCATAGTTATATCCATTTCAGAGTCTGCTTCCTGGGAAGCCCAATCTGTAACACCTACTTTTGACTCCTGTTTGGGGAATGTTTGATTGACTGCTTCTCTCACCCCTCCCTACAACCATTTTATTCCTAAAGGTAATGACTGCTTCTTTATTGCTTTGGAATTTTATCCAAAGTTGCTGACACCTGCTCATCTGGCAAGTTTTGAAGCTGATACGTTTGACCTTCCACATTAAATAGACAATGGCTACGATATCACCAGTACAAACTGGCCAACTAAATGCTACTGTAAGAGGCCACTGATTGTAATTCTTAGCCCCATTTCAGAGGTATGAAAAATGTGAAGAAAATTTGCATCTTTCAGGGTTGTTCTCCTATTCCTCTGGGTTTCTTTGGGTTTAAGAGGTTCAGATGACCTCATGGCCTTAGGGATGGGTATTTTGTCTGTGGGCTGCATGAAACAAGGCTGGCCTCTGCTGAACAGCCTTGTCCCGCTTGGCCTCTGGTAGTGGGCTCTTTCCTTGGTGGCCAGAGGTCACAGCTGGTCCATTTTCTTGGCTTGACCTGTGCCTAAGGGTCTCTGGGAGTTTTGGGCTTCTCCTCAGTTCTGGCGGATCCCTTGAGGTCTGTCTGTGACTTGAGTCCTCCAATTCAGGTCGCTGTGCCCCTTGCCCTGGTGAACTCTTCCACTCCCTCTCAGCTGTCATGTGAGAAACAGTGGGTCCTCTCTTTGTCTAGGTCAGCCCTGCCACTGTTTCTACTCCATGCTTGTTACTTCATGTTGGCATAGGACACTTGGAGGGTTTTCTTCCTCCTAGGGCTCCAGGGGAGAGGCAGGGCTTTCTTCAGATCCTTAAACCTAAGTCCTTCCTTCCCCTTTCCAAGTTTCAACATTAGGAGGGAGCAGGACCAGAGCCCCCATTCAGAAACACTCACCTGCATCTAAACTTCTTACCTTTCTCCAAGTCTTCTTCCTGCCTTATGCACTTATTTCTTTGAGTATGAAAAATGGCCTTAACATCATTTTTTGGGTCCTCTGAAATCTGTAGTTCATAGTACAAATCTCTGTGGGTAGTCCTTTAAGATTGGCTGATGATATTTAAATCCTAGTTTCTGGAATTCTAAGCAAACTGACTTCCTTCCTCTCTTCTTTCTCTCTGCCTCCTCTTCCTCCCCCTTGTCTTTCTCCTTTGCCTTCTGCTAAAATCTCAACGAAGTCTGTCCTTTTCAATAAAAAATGCTTTACGTGTGCTGTGAGTTAAAAATTCCATTCAGCAATTGACTTACTTGAATCAGTTTATATCAAAATATTTTTCCCAACTCCAGATACATTTCACACTTTGTTCTCTACAATGAATTTATCTTCTCTCTCAGGTCCATGAAATGTTTAATAACAGTGATCAGTTATTAAGCCACAAGAAAAATTTTAATATGTTCCAAGGACAAGAAATCATGCAGGCCATAATCTTGGAACACAGTGCAGAGAAACTGAGCATTAATGCCAAAACTTTAAAAATAATAAAAGCCCAACACACTCCTACATAACTTTTAAAGAGAAATCAAAACTATAATTACAGATTATACAGAAACAATGACAACAAGAACGTTATATAAATGAGAAGGCCAAGGTTGTACACACAGAACAACTAGAGGTTTTAAGGGCTTTTATAATTAGACAAGAAAAAAGAATAGAAATTTTCAACTAGAAGTTGAAAAGAGAGCCAAGAGAATATGACTGGGAAAATAGAAGAAATTGATTAAAACTAAAGCGGAAATGAGTGGTTAGAGGAGAGAAGATAAATGAATTTGAAAAATAAACCAAAGAGATAGTTCTTTAAAATACCAGAAAAAAAAAAAAAAAAGAGAAACATCTGCAAAACTAGTCAAGATAAACAAGAGGAAAAAACAAACAATTGAAATGAGGACAGAATATAATGACAAGTAAAGGAGAGATTTACAGGTTTTATTTTGTAGATTATGTTGAACTTTGTGCTAAAAGTTGTGAAATCTGGGTAAAATGAATGATTTCTTAATAAAACATAAACAAACACAATTTATTAGAGAAGAAGAGAATATAAACATACTCATGATCTTAGAAGAAAATTTAAAAGTTATCAAAGCTCTCCCAAAATGTGTCTAGATTTTACAAGCTAATTTCATGAGAACTTCATGGAGCACATAATTGCTATGTGGTTTAGACTGTTCCAGAGCATAGGAAAAAATGGAGCATGATTCACTTAATTTTGCCAAAGTAGCATAAATTGGTATCAAAACTTGTGGCAGAAATCTACTAAAATCACAGATGTGAATATGGTTCCAAGAATCCCAAGTAAAATACTAACAAATCAAAATCAATAGAACAACAAAAGAACAATGTGGTATCAGGGTTTTTCTAAGAATGCAGGCATAGTTCAATAATAGAAAAATCTCAAACATTGTAGGTGGGGAAATAAATTGATACAGCTTTTGGGAAGGATAATTTGGCACAATCTATCAAATTTAGAAATGCATCTAATGTGTGACTTAGCAATTCCTCTTATAGTTACCTGTATTCTAAAAAATTGTGGGCACAAGATGTTAGTACAAGAATGTTTTTACTGCAACATTTTTTCTTGGTAATACAAAAAAAGAGAAACAGTCTAAATATTCATCAGTAAAAGAATGATTAAATCACAGTGTTACCACCAAATTTAAGAATACATGGTAGCAGTTTAAAAAGACTGTTACTCTCTATGTACTAAAACAGGAAAAGCTCTGATATATTAAGTTTTTTTTAAAAAAAAAAAAAACAAAAAACTAAATTTGTGAGCTAAATCATATTATAGAATGATCTTATTAAAGTTAAAAATAGAGTTATATATTTATATATCTACATATGTAAAGGTAACTGAATATAAAGAAGATCTGTTTATAAAAGACAACTTGAGAGATGAGAATGGGATCAATGGAGATAGTAGTGGGGACCAAAGAGATGGGACTTTAAAAAAAAAAAAAATGCTACTTTTTTTTCTTTCCAACTTTTATTTTAGGTTTAAGGGGTACATGTGCAGGTTTGTTACATGGATAAATTGCATGTTGTGAGGGTGTGTTGTACAGATGATTTCACTGTACTGGTAATGAGTATAGCACCTGATAGGTAGTTTTTTGATCCTCACCCTCCTCCCACTTTTCACCCTCAAGTAGGCTCCAGTGTCTGATGTTCCCTTCTTTGTGTCCATGTGTACTCAATGTTTAGCTCCCATTTACAGGTGAGAACAGGTAGTATTTGCTTTTCTGTTCCTGCATTAATTTGCTTAGGATAATGGCCTCCAGCTCCATCCATGTTGCTGCAAAGGACGTGATTTCGTTCTTTTTTTTTTAAATGGCTGTGTAATATTTCAAGGTATGTATGTACCACATTTTCTTTATCCAGTCCACCATTGATGGACACCTAGGTTAATTCCATGTCTCTGCTATTGTGACAGTGTTGGCAATGAACATACATGTGCATGTGTCTTTGTGTTAGAATGATTTATATGCCTTTGGGTATATGTCTTTGGTTATATACTCAGTAATGAGATTACTGGGTAGAATGGTAGATCTGTTTTAAGTTCTTTGAGAAGCTTCAAACTGCTTTCAACAGGGGCTAAACTCATTTAAATTTCCACCAGTAGTGTATAAGCATTCCCTTTTCTCTGTGGCCTCACCAGTGTCTGTTATTTTTGGACTCTTTAATAATAACCAATCTGATTGATGTGAGATGGTATCTCATTGTGGTTTTGATTTGCACTTCTCTAATGATTAGTGATGTTGAGCATTTTTTCATATGCTCATTGGCTGTATGTATATCTTCTTTTGAGAGGTATCTGCTCATGTCCTTTGCCCATGTTTAAATGGGGTTGTTTTTTACATGTCAATTTGTTTAAGTTTCTTCTAGAGTCTTGATATTAGACCTTTGTAAGATCCATAGTTCCCAAATATTTTCTCGCATTCTGTAGGTTGTCCGTTTGCTCTGTTGAGAGTTTCTTTTGCTGTGAAGAAACTCTTTAGTTTAATTAGATTCCATTTGCATACTTTTTATTTCATTACATTTGCTTTTGGGGTCTTCATCGTAATTTTTTTTTTTCTTAAGCCAATGTGTAGAAGAGTATTTCCTAAGTTTTCTTCTAGGAGTTTTACAGTTTTAGGTTTTACATTTAAGTCTTTAATCCACCTTCAGTTAATTTTTGTATATGGTGAATGGTAGGGGTCCAGTTTTTATCTTCTGCTTGTGGATAGCCAGCTATTCTGGCACTATTTATTGAAAAGGGAGTCTTTTCCTCATTGCTTTTGTTGACTTTGTCAAAGATCAGATAATTGTAGGTGTGCAACTTTATTTCTGGGTTCTCTATTCTGTTCCCTTGGTCTGTGTCTGGTTTTGTACCAGTACCATGCTGTTTTGCTTACTGTAGCCTTGTAGTATAGTCTGAAATTGGGTAGTGTGATACCTCCAGCTTTGATCTTTTTGGTTAGAATTGCTTTGGTTATTCAGGCTATTTTTTGTTCCATATGAATTTTAGAATAGTTTTTTTTTCTAATTCTGTGTAAAATGTTGGCAGTTTGATAGGAATAGCATTAAGTCTGTTAACTGCTTTGGGCAGTATGGCCATTTTAACAATGTTGATTCTTCCTATCCATGGGCATGGAATGTCTTTCCGTTTGTTTGTGTCATCTGTGATTTCTTTCAGCTGTGTTTTGTAATTCTCACTGTAGAGATCTTTTGCTTCCCTGGTTAGCTATATTCCTAAGTTTTTTTTTTTTTTTTGGGGTGGGGGGGCTACTGTGAATGATATTGCATTCTTGATTTGGGTCTCAGCCTGGATGTTATTGGTGTTTAGAAATACTACTGATTTTCATACATAGATTTTATATGCGGAAACTTTGCTGAAGTTGTTTATCAGATCTAGGAGCCTTTGGGCAGAGACTATGGGATTTTCTAGGTATAAAATTGTATCGTCTTTGAAGAAAGATAGTTTAACTTTCTCATTTTCTATTTGGATGTGTTTTATTTCTTTCTCTTGCCTCATTGCTCTGACTAGGACTTCCAATACTATGTTAAATAGGAGTGGTGAAAGAGGGCATTTTTGTCTTGTTCTGGTTCTCAAGGGGAATGCCTCCAGCTTTTGTCTATTTGGTGTGATGTTGATGGTAAATTTGTCATGGATGGCTCTTATTATATTGCAGTATGTTCCTTGATGCCTACTTTGTTAAAGGTTTTTAACTTGAAGGGCTGTTGAATTTTATTGAAAGCCTTTTCTGCATCTATTGAGATATCATGTGATTTTTGTTTTTAGTTCAGTTTATGTGATGAGTCACATTTATTGATGTGCATATGTTAAACCAACCTTGTATCCCAGGAATAAAGCGTATTTGATTGTAGTGGATTAGCTTTTTGATGTGCTGCTGGATTTGGTTTGCTAATATTTTGTTAAGGATTTCCGCATCTATGTTCATCAGAAATATTGGCCTATATTTTCTTTTTTCATTGTGTCTCTGCCAGGTTTTAATATCAGAATGATGCTGGCCTCATAATGTGAGTTAGGGAGGAGTCCATCCTCCTAGATTTTTTGGGGAATAGTTTCAGTAGGATTGGCACCAGCTCTTCTTTATATATCTGGTAGAATTTGGCTGTGAATCCATCTGGCCCAGGACTTTTTCTGGTTGGTAGACTTTTTATTACTGATTCAATATTAGAACTCATTATTTATCTATTCATGGTTTCAGTTCTTCCTGGTTCAATTTGGGAAGACTGTATGTTTATCTATTTATTCTAGATTTTCCAGTTTGTGTGCATAGAGATATTCATGATAGTCTGAGGGTTTTCTTGTATTTCTGTGGGATTGATGGTAATGTTTTCTTTGTCATTTCTAATTGTGTTTATTTGGATCTTCTCTTTTTTTCTTTATTAGTCTAGCTAGTGGTCTATCTTATTTATTCTTTCAAAAAACTAACTTTTGGTTTGATTACTCATTTGTATGATTTTTCACATGTCAATTTTATTTGTTCAGCTCTGATTTTGGTTATTTTCTTTCTTCTGTTAGCTCTGCTGTTGATTTGTTCATATTTTCTTAGTTCCTCTGACTGTGGTGTTAGGTTGTTAATTCAAGATCTTTCTAACTTTTCTGTGTGGGTGTTCAGTGCTATAAACTTTCTTGTTACTGTTTTACCTACTGCCAAGCGATTCTGGTGTGTTGTAACTTTGTTTTCATTAGTTTCAAAGAATTTATTTCTTTCTTAATTTTATTGTTTACCCAAAACTCATTGAGGAACAGGTTGTTTAATTTCCACGTAATTGTGTGGTTTTGAGAGATGTTCTTAGGATTGGTTTCTGTTTTTATTGCATTGTGATTCAAGAGTGTATTTGGTATGAGGATTGTTTTATGTCTGATTGTGTGGTCAGTTTTAGATTATGTGCTGTGTATGGTTGAAAAGAATGTATATTCTGTTGTTTTGGGGTGGAGAGTTCTGTAGATGTCTGTTAGACCTATTTGGTCAAATGTTAAGTTCAGGCCCTAAATATATCTGCTAGTTTCTTGCCTCAGTGATTTGTCTAATACTGTCAGTAAGGTATTGAAGTCTTCCACTATTATTGTGTGGTTATCTAAGTCTCTTCATATGTCCCTAAGAATTTCCTTCTTAAATCTAGGTGCTCCTGTGTTGGGTGCATAGGTGCATATATATTTAGGATAGTTAGGTCTTCTTAATGAATTGAACTCTTTACCATCAGGCAGTGCCCTTCTTTGTCTTTTTTGATAATTGTTGGTTTAAAGTCTGCTTTGTCTGAAATTAGAATAGCAACCCTTGTTTTTTTCTGTTTTCCATTGGCTTAATAGATTTTTCTGCATCCCTTTGAGCCTATGAGTGTCATTGTATGTGAGATGGATCTCTTGTAGATAGCATCAAGTTGGGTCTTGCTTCTTTCTCCAACTTGCCACTGTGTGCCTTTTCAGTGGGAGTGTTTAGCACATTTACATTCAAGGTTAATACTGATATGTATGGATTTGATCCTGTCATTGTGTTGTTGGCTGTTTGTTATGCAGACTTGATTGTGTAATTGCTTTATAGTGTCAATGGTTCATGTACTTAAGTATGTTTTTGTGGTGGCCAGTAACTATCTTTTGTTTCCATATTTACCACTCATTTAAGGACCTCTTATATGACAGGCCTGGTGGCGACAAATTCCCTTAGCATTTGCTTGTCTGAAAAAGATTTTATTTTTCCTTTGCTTATGAAGCTTAGTTTGGGTGGATATGAAATTCTTGGTTGGAATTTCTTTTCTTTAGAGTGCTGAATATAGACCTTTAGTCTCTTCTGGCTTTTAAAGTTTCTGCTGAAAGGTTTACTGTTAGCCTGATGGGGTTCTCTTTGTGCATAAACTGCCCCTTCTCTTTAACTACCTTTAATAGTTTTTCTTTGGCATTGACCTTGGAGAATCTGATGACTGTGTCTTGGGGATGGTTATCTTGTATAGTGTCTCACAGAAGTTCTCTGAATTTCCTAAATTTAAACGTTGACATCTGTAGCAAGGTTGGGGAAATTTTTGTGGACAATATCCTCAAATATGTTTTCCAATTTACTTGCTCTCTCTTCTCTTTCGGGGACATCAATGAGTTGTAGATTTGCTCTCTTTACATAATGCCATATTTCTCGGAGGTTTTTGGTCATTCTATTTATTTATTTATTTATTTATTTTGAGATGGAATTTCGCTCTTGTTGCCCAGGCTGGAGTGCAATGGCATGATCTCTGCTCACTGCAGCGTCTGCCTCTCGGATTCAAGTGATTCTCCTGTCTCAGCCTCCCAAGTAGTTGGGATTACAGGTGTGTGCCAACATGCCCAGCTAGTTTTTGTATTTTTAGTAGAAACAGGCTTTCACCATGTTGGCTAGGCTGGTCTCGAACTCCTGACCTCAGGTGATCCACCCACTTTGACCTTCCAAAGTGTTGGGATTACAGACGTGAGTCACTGCACCCAGCCTGGTCATTTTAAAAAATTGTTTATTCTTCATTTTCATCTGACTGAGTTGATTTGAAGAACAGGATTTTGAGCTCTGCAATTCTTTCTTCAGCTTGGCCTATTCTGCTGTTAATACTTCTCATTGTATTATGAAATTCTTGTAGTGATTTTTTCAGCTCAAATCAGTTTGGTTCTTTCTTAAAATGGCTATTTTATCTTTCAGCTCTTGCATCATTTTACTGGATTCCTTAGATTCCTTGGATTGGGTTTCAACTTTCTCCTGAATCTCAATGATCATCATTGTCATCCAGATTCTGAATTCTGTGTCTGTCATTTCAACCATTTCAGCCTTAGAAACCATTGCTAGGAAGCAAGGGTGATTGTTTGGAGGTAAGAAGACATTCTGGCTTTTTGAGTTGCCAGAGTTCTTGGACTGGTTCTTTCTCATCGGTGTGGGCTGATGTTCTTTTAATCTTTGAAATTGCTATCCTTTGGATGGGGCTTTTTGCTTTTATATTATTTGATGCCCTTGAAGGTTTGACTGTGATATAAGTTGGGTTTAGTCAACTGGCTTCATATCTGGATGATTTTAGGGGGCTAAGACTCAGCTCAGCACTCCTGAGCTGCATGCTGTAACCCTTGGGGACTGGGTCCAGGCCCATAGCTTTATTCTCTGGCACCTTGAGGTTATAAATATACTCCACTGGAGGGACTGAGATATTCCTGGTCTGCTCGCAACAACACTGATTGGGGATGCCAGAAAAAGCACTTTGTTGGGGGCAGTAACAGTGGGGTCTGTGCTTGCACGTGCACAGCAGTGGCAGCAGTGCACTGGAGTCTGTGCATGTGTGTGTACTGGCAGTGGTGGGGTGACTGTGGTGGGGTCTGTGCATGTGTGTGTACTGGTGGTGGCGGGTTGACAGTGTGGTGGGGTCCGTGTGTGTGCACATGCACTGGTGGTGGCAGTGTGGTGGGGTTCACACACGTATGTCAGTGGTGGGGGGGGCAGCAGTGGCAAGGTCCACGTGTGTGTGCACACTGGAAAAGCAGTGGCAGGAGGCTGTGGACAAGTGCATACCAACAAAGTGGTGAGGGGAGGCTGTAGGCAAGTGCGTGCTGGTGGGGGCTGTCTGAGGAGATGTTCTCCAATGGTTAGGCAGAGTCTGCTGATGAAGGAGCTCTGGCAGTGGCTGCCAGGTAGTACCCAGGTTGGGCGCCAAGGCTGTGCTGCAAGCAGGCATGGCCACGTAGGGATCCCAAGAGAGGCCAGTAGATGGGGGTTGGGGAGGTGCTAAGACCAGACTGGCCCAGTCCCACGGGCAAGATAGCCCTGCTCTGTCCAGGTCCAACAGCCAATAAAGGGCAAAGCCCGCTTAGAGGAGTGTGGCGAGCATTGGGGCGTCCCTGGCCATGCTCCACTGCAGCTGTTCCCACGCCAAATTCTCTGGGCTCCACCTAGGCAGGAGTTCCATCCCTGCCCCCTCTCCAAGCACCTCTCCCTGCCAGCTCAAATGTCTGTGGGCACGGTGGAGTCTCCTGCAGCTAGGATCCCAGAGGTCTGTGGCAAGAGTGGGCCATGCCTCACCTGTTTAACTCAGAGTGGGCCCGTCTTCTTGACGGTCTGCACTCTCAGTGGGAGATGCTCTTCTTGTCTGCATCTAGTCGAGCATCTTAGATCTAGAACTTTTATCTTTTGTATCTAGCTCTGTATTGTTTAACATTTTTACAAGTAGGATAACCTCAAATAATATTTGTGTAACTAAATGATAAAGAACCATGTAAAACATATTATAATTCATCCCATCGATAGTCAAAAGAGAAAAAAACTTACACTTGATGGATTCCAGAAAATTTTCTACCTTCTGCTTATTCCTTGAAAAACATCTTAGTAAATAAGGAAGATAAAAAACTTTTAAAGCAAATAGTATCAGGAATACCTTTCTTAAAATCATGATGGTCATCATATTTCACAGAGAAAGGGTGAAGCATTATCTAATAAAGTCACAGGCAACAGGCTTGGGAGTCAATAACATGATTATTATTTAACAATGTTTTCAAAATTTTGGCCACTTCAGTTCAACAGGAAAAGAAAAAGAATCCACTAATCTTAGGGGAGAGAGAAAGAGAGAGAGAGAGAGAGAGGAGAGAGAGAGAGAGAGAGAAGATGTCAATGTTGTTAAGAAGGATTATAACATTTACAGATGTGATAATCTACATGACAAACCCAAGAGGCTCAACAAGAAAAAATTACTTGCATATGCCAGTGCTTCCTGCCTGCCAGGCCCTCTGCTAAGTGCTTCATAGGCATGATCTCATTTCATCCTCACAAGAATCCTGTGATGTCCATTTATTATTGTTTCTATTTTATGGAAAAGGAAATTAAGTTCCAGAAAGGTGAAGAAGGCAGTGACTGGTGAGGTGTGGAGCCAGGATCCAACCTGAGCCATCTGACTCTGGAGCTGCTTAAGTTTCTCCAGCCCTGCTACACACTTTAAAAGTCAAAGAATATCTTCCAGTAAGCTGTCAACATATAATATATATATATTTAAAAGTAATAGGCCAGGCACAGTGGCTCATGCCTATAATCCCAGAACTTTAGGAGGCCAAGGTGGGCGGATCACAAGGTCAGGAGTTTGAGATGAGGCTGACCAACATGGTGAAACCCCATCTCTACTAAAAATACAAAAATTAGATGGGCATGGTGGCCTGTGCCTGTAATCCCAGCTACTTGGGAGGCTGAGGCAGGAGAATCACTTGAACCCGGGAGGCAGAGGTTGCAGTGAGTGGAGATCATGCCACTGCACTCCAGCCTGCGTGACAGAGTGAGACTCAGTCCCCCCGCTCCTCCCCCCAAAAAACAAAACAACCCAATAACATTTATATATAAGATCAACAGCCGGCCAGGCACAGTGGCTCACGCCTGTAATCCCTGCACTTTGGGAGGCCGAGGCAGGCGGATCACGAGGTCAGGAGATCGAGACCATCCTGGCTAACACACGGTGAAACCTCGTTTCTATTAAAAAATACAAAAAATTAGCCATGCGTGGCAGCGGGTACTTGTAGTCCCAGCTACTCAGGAGGCTGAGGCAGGAGAATGGCCTGAACCTGGGAGGCGGAGCTTGCTGTGAGCCCAGATCGCGCCACTGCACTCCAGCCTGGGCGACAGAGGAGACTCTGTCTCAAAAAAAAAAGATCAACGGCCAATCTTGAAATTAATTACATTGTATTTGCCATGGGAACCAGAATTATGTATTATCCAGCAGCATACTTAAAAAGGACCAGCATAAAACTTTATTGAGAGGTAAAGAGAAAACTTGAATACATGGAAAGACATACTCATTTGTAGCTTGGAAGTCAGTTTTAAAAAGATATTGATTATTCTGAAAATTTACAAATATCTGGCAAATTCCAAACAAATTGTCAACATTTTTGTCAGAGCTTGACTTATTCTTTTTTTTTTTTTTTGAGACGGAGTCTCGCTCTGTCGCCCAGGCTGGAGTGCAGTGGCCGGATCTCAGCTCACTGCAAGCTCCGCCTCCCGGGTTTACGCCATTCTCTCGCCTCAGCCTCCCGAGTAGCTGGGACTACAGGCGCCCGCTATCTCGCCCGGCTAATTTTTTGTATATTTTAGTAGAGACGGGGTTTCACCGTGTTAGCCAGGATGGTCTCGATCTCCTGACCTCGTGATCCGCCCGTCTCGGCCTCCCAAAGTGCTGGGAGACTTATTCTTTTAAGCAAAATATTTTATTTCAAAAACTCATTATATGAAAAAAAAGCCATTCAAAAGTGTGTCTAAAAAACATTTGCTTCAGAAGTAAGCATTGTTTGTAATGCTCTCTGACACATGCTCAGACACATGGCTCTGCTATTTTAGCAAAATAATGTCAAAGTGGCATGTGCAGCGGGCTCAACCGGGTCATGAGAATATATTACTACATTTTTAGGAACTTTGTGAGCTGATTGATAAACATAGCCATTATTAAAAATCAGATTACATAAACTCACAATTAAAGTATTTTAAAAACACAAGTAACACTTTCTTAAAACATCTAATCACTTCCTAATTATTTTGTTACATTTTGCTATTGTGTATGCTTTTGAGGTCATTTGCATCTATTGTATCTGCATCATGGGCATGTTATGTAATAGTGTGCTGCTGTGTTTATCTTCCCAACTCTGTGATCAGTGACATCATGTTAGTAGCTTAAAATTCACCATGGTGGGAATATTTGGACCATGCAAGTTGGCAAATGCTACAAATCAAGACCTTGTCTCCTTTTCAGAGAGTTGGTTTTTGACATAACAGCACACTGCCAGATTAAAATTATGCTAGCAGGAGCGATATGTATTTAAACTGTATGTGTGTATGTATATATGTGGTGTGGCGGCGGTGGTGTATGTGTGTGCATGTGTGTGTGGTGTATGTGTACGTATTTTTTCAGCAAAATGGGGAGAAGAGCAAATTATAGCTCCCTAGTTAGAAGTAGAATAGATGAGGATGAGAAATACAGCTTGTCTTACAGTCAATACTAGATGAGGCAAAAAGGGTTTCCTGAGGGGCGGAGCAAGATGGCCGAATAGGAACAGCTCCAGTCTCCAACTCCCAGCGCGAGTAACACAGAAGACCGGTGATTTCTGCATTTTCAACTGAGGTACTGGGGTCATCTCTCTAGGGAGTGCCGGACAATCGGTGCTGGTCAGCTGCTGCAGCCTGACCAGCGTGAGCTGAAGCAGGGCGAGGCATCGCCTCACCTGGAAGCGCAAGGGGGAAGGAAATCCGTTTTCCTAGCCAGGGGAACTGAGACACATAACACCTGGAAAATCGCGTAACTCCCACCCCAATACTGCGCTTTAAGGAAACAGGCACACCAGGAGAATATATCCCACACCTGGCCGGGAGGGTCCCACGCCCACGGAGCCTCCCTCACTGCTAACACAGCCGTCTGCGGCGATCTATCCGCAAGGCAGCAGCGAGGCTGGGGGAGGGGCGCCCGCCATTGCTGAGGCTTAAGTAGGTAAACAAAGCCGCTGGGAAGCTCGAACTGGGTGGAGCTCACACCAGCTCAAGGAAACCTGCCTGTCTCTGTAGACTCCACCTCTGGGGACAGCCCACAGCTGAGGTCCAATAGGGAAAGCAGCGGGGGCGGTGCAGAGGCGAACGACTCTGTCTGACAGCTTTGGGGAGAGCCGTGGATCTCCCAACACGGAGGTTGAGATCCGAGAACGGACAGACTGCCTGCTCAGGTGGGTCCCTGACCCCTGAGTAGCCTAGCTGGGAGACATCCCCCACTAGGGGCAGTCTGACACCCCACACCTCACAGGGTGGAGTCATCCCTGAGAGGAAACTTCCAAAGGAAGAATCAGACAGGTACACTCGCTGCTCAGCAATATTCTATCTTTGGCAACCTCTGCTGCTGATACCCAGGCAAACAGGGTCTGGAGTGGACCTCAAGCAATCTCCAACAGACCAACAGACAGTCCTTCTGACTGTCAGACGGAAAACTATCAAACAGGAAGGACACCTATACCAAAACCCCATCAGTACGTCACCATCATCAAAGACCAGAGACAGATAAAACCACAAAGATGGGGAAAAAGCAGGGCAGAAAAGCTGGAAATTCAAAAAATAAGAGCGCATCTCCCCCTGCAAAGGAGCGCAGCCCATCGCCAGCAACGGATCAAAGCTGGTCAGAGAATGACTTTGACGAGATGAGAGAAGAAGGCTTCAGTCCATCAAACTTCTCAGAGCTAAAGGAGGAATTACGTACCCAGCGCAAAGAAACTAAAAATCTTGAAAAAAAAGTGGAAGAATTGACAGCTAGACTAATTAATGCAGAGAAGATCATAAACGAAATGACAGAGATGAAAACCATGACACGAGAAATACGTGACAAATGCACAAGCTTCAGTAACCGACTCGATCAACTGGAAGAAAGAGTATCAGCGATTGAGGATCAAATGAATGAAATGAAGCGAGAAGAGAAACCAAAAGAAAAAAGAAGAAAAAAAAATGAACAAAGCCTGCAAGAAGTATGGGATTATGTAAAAAGACCAAATCTACGTCTGATTGGGGTGCCTGAAAGTGAGGGGGAAAATGGAACCAAGTTGGAAAACACTCTTCAGGATATCATCCAGGAGAACTTCCCCAACCTAGTAGGGCAGGCCAACATTCAAATTCAGGAAATACAGAGAACGCCACAAAGATACTCCTCCAGAAGAGCAACTCCAAGACACATAATTGCCAGATTCACCAAAGTTGAAATGAAGGAAAAAATCTTAAGGGCAGCCAGAGAGAAAGGTCGGGTTACCCACAAAGGGAAGCCCATCAGACTAACAGCAGATCTCTCGGCAGAAACTCTACAAGCCAGAAGAGAGTGGGGGCCAATATTCAACGTTCTTAAAGAAAAGAATTTTCAACCCAGAATTTCATATCCAGCCAAACTAAGTTTCATCAGTGAAGGAGAAATAAAATCCTTTACAGATAAGCAAATGCTTAGAGATTTTGTCACCACCAGGCCTGCCTTACAAGAGACCCTGAAGGAAGCCCTAAACATGGAAAGGAACAACCGGTACCAGCCATTGCAAAAACATGCCAAAATGTAAAGACCATCGAGGCTAGGAAGAAACTGCATCAACTAATGAGCAAAATAACCAGTTAATATCATAATGACACGATCAAGTTCACACATAACAATATTAACCTTAAATGTAAATGGACTAAATGCTCCAATTAAAAGACACAGACTGGCAAACTGGATAAAGAGTCAAGACCCATCAGTCTGCTGTATTCAGGAGACCCATCTCACATGCAGAGACATACATAGGCTCCAAATAAAGGGATGGAGGAAGATCTACCAAGCAAATGGAGAACAAAAAAAAGCAGGGGTTGCAATCCTAGTCTCTGATAAAACAGACTTTAAACCATCAAAGATCAAAAGAGACAAAGAAGGCCATTACATAATGGTAAAGGGATCAATTCAACAGGAAGAGCTAACTCTCCTAAATATATATGCACCCAATACAGGAGCACCCAGATTCATAAAGCAAGTCCTTAGAGACCTACAAAGAGACTTAGACTCCCATACAATAATAATGGGAGATTTCAACACTCCACTGTCAACATTAGACAGATCAACGAGACAGAAAGTTAACAAGGATATCCAGGAATTGAACTCATCTCTGCACCAAGCAGACCTAATAGACATCTATAGAACTCTCCACCCCAAATCAACAGAATATACATTCTTCTCAGCACCACATCGCACTTATTCCAAAATTGACCACATAATTGGAAGTAAAGCACTCCTCAGCAAATGTACAAGAACAGAAATTATAACAAACTGTCTCTCAGACCACAGTGCAATCAAACTAGAACTCAGGACTAAGAAACTCAATCAAAACCGCTCAACTACATGGAAACTGAATAACCTGCTCCTGAATGACTACTGGGTACATAACGAAATGAAAGCAGAAATAAAGATGTTCTTTGAAACCAATGAGAACAAAGATACAACATACCAGAATCTCTGGGACACATTAAAGCAGTGTGTAGAGGGAAATTTATAGCACTAAATGCCCACAAGAGAAAGCAGGAAAGATCTAAAATTGACACTTTAACATCACAATTAAAAGAACTAGAGAGGCAAGAGCAAACACATTCAAAAGCTAGCAGAAGGCAAGAAATAACTAAGATCAGAGCAGAACTGAAGGAGATAGAGTCACAAAAAACCCTCCAAAAAATCAATGAATCCAGGAGTTGGTTTTTTGAAAAGATCAACAAAATTGACAGACCGCTAGCAAGACTAATAAAGAAGAAAAGAGAGAGGAATCAAATAGACGCAAAAAAAATGATAAAGGGGATATCACCACCGACCCCACAGAAATACAAACAACCATCAGAGAATACTATAAATGCCTCTACGCAAATCGACTAGAAAATCTAGAAGAAATGGATAATTTCCTGGACACTTACACTCTCCCAAGACTGAACCAGGAAGAAGTTGAATCCCTGAATAGACCAATAACAGGCTCTGAAATTGAGGCAACAATTAATAGCCTACCAACCAAAAAAAGTCCAGGACCAGATGGATTCACAGCTGAATTCTACCAGAGGTACAAGGAGGAGCTGGTACCATTCCTTCTGAAACTATTCCAATCAATAGAAAAAGAGGGAATCCTCCCTAACTCATTTTATGAGGCCAACATCATCCTGATACCAAAGCCTGGCAGAGACACAACAAAAAGAGAGAATTTTAGACCAATATCCCTGATGAACATCGATGCAAAAATTCTCAATAAAATACTGGCAAACCGGATTCAGCAGCACATCAAAAAGCTTATCCACCATGATCAAGTGGGCTTCATCCCTGGGATGCAAGGCTGGTTCAACATTCGCAAATCAATAAACGTAATCCAGCATATAACAGAACCAAAGACAAGAACCACATGATTATCTCAATAGATGCAGAAAAGGCTTTTGACAAAATTCAACAGCCCTTTATGCTAAAAACGCTCAATAAATTTGTATTGATGGAACGTACCTCAAAATAATAAGAGCTATTTACGACAAACCCACAGCTAATATCATACTGAATGGGCAAAAACTGGAAAAATTCCCTTTGAAAACTGGCACAAGACAGGGATGCCCTCTCTCAGCACTCCTATTCAACATAGTGTTGGAAGTTCTGGCTAGGGCAATCAGGCAAGAGAAAGAAATCAAGGGTATCCAGTTAGGAAAAGAAGAAGTCAAATTGTCCCTGTTTGCAGATGACATGATTGTATATTTAGAAAAACCCATCGTCTCAGCCAAAATCTCCTTAAGCTGATAAGCAACTTCAGCAAAGTCTCAGGATACAAAATTAATGTGCAAAAATCACAAGCATTCTTATACACCAGTAACAGACAAGCAGAGAGCCAAGTCAGGAATGAACTTCCATTCACAATTGCTTCAAAGAGAATAAAATACCTAGGAATCCAGCTTACAAGGGATGTAAAGGACCTCTTCAAGGAGAACTACAAACCACTGCTCAGTGAAATCAAAGAGGACACAAACAAATGGAAGAACATACCATGCTCATGGATAGGAAGAATCAATATCGTGAAAATGGCCATACTGCCCAAGGTTATTTATAGATTCAATGCCATCCCCATCAAGCTACCAATGACTTTCTTCACAGAATTGGAAAAAACTGCTTTAAAGTTCATATGGAACCAAAAAAGAGCCCGCATTGCCAAGACAATCCTAGGTCAAAAGGACAAAGCTGGAGGCGTCACGCTACCTGACTTCAAACTATACTACAAGGCTACAGTAACCAAAACAGCATGGTACTGGTACCACAACAGAGAAATAGACCAGTGGAACAGAACAGAGTCCTCAGAAATAATACCACACATCTACAGCCATCTGATCTTTGACAAACCTGACAAAAACAAGAAATGGGGAAAGGATTCCCTATTTAATAAATGGTGCTGGGAAAATTGGCTAGCCACAAGTAGAAAGCTGAAACTGGATCCTTTCCTTACCCCTTATACGAAAATTAATTCAAGATGGATTAGAGACTTAAATGTTAGACCTAATACCATAAAAACCCTAGAAGAAAATCTAGGTAGTACCATTCAGGACATAGGCATGGGCAAGGACTTCATGTCTAAAACACCAAAAGCAACGGCAGCAAAAGCCAAAATTGACAAATGGGATCTCATTAAACTAAAGAGCTTTTGCACAGCAAAGAAACTACCATCAGAGTGAACAGGCACCTACAGAATGGGAGAAAATTTTTGCAACCTACTCATCTGACAAAGGGCTAATATCCAGAATCTACAAAGAACTCAAAAAAATATACAAGAAAAAAACAAACAACCCCATCAAAAAGTGGGGAAAGGATATGAACAGACATTTCTCAAAAGAAGACATCCATACAGCCAACAGACACATGAAAAAATGCTCGTCATCACTCGCCATCAGAGAAATGCAAATCAAAACACAATGAGATACCATCTCACACCAGTTAGAATGGCAATCATTAAGAAGTCAGGAAACAAGAGATGTTGGAGAGGATGTGGAGAAATAGGAACACTTTTACACTGTTGGTGGGATTGTAAACTAGTTCAACCATTATGGAAAACAGTATGGCGATTCCTCAAGGATCTAGAACTAGATGTACCATATGACCCAGCCATCCCACTACTGGGTATATACCCAAAGGATTATAAATTACTCTACTACAAAGACACATGCACACGTATGTTTATTGCGGCACTATTCACAATAGCAAAGACTTGGAATCAACCCAAATGTCCATCTGTGACAGACTGGATTAAGAAAATATGGCACATATACACCATGGAATACTATGCAGCCATCAAAAAGGATGAGTTTGCGTCCTTTGTAGGGACATGGATGCAGCTGGAAACCATCATTCTTAGCAAACTATCACAAGAAGAGAAAACCAAACACCGCATGTTCTCACTCATAGGTGGGAACTGAACAATGAGATCACTTGGACTCGGGAAGGGGAACATCACACACTGGGGCCTATCATGGGGAGGGGGGAGGAGGGAGGGATTGCATTGGGGAGTTATACATGATATAAACGTTATGCACATGTACCCTAGAACTTAAAGTATAATAAATAAAAAAAAAAGAAAAAAAAAAATAGAATAGGGATGAATAAAAAAAAAAAAAAAAAAAAAGGGTTTCCTGTGACAAAGTACTTAAAAGAGTTATCAAACTTAAACATGTCATGAATTTTCTTTTATAAATAGAAAATGTTCCAGGTTTGCTGACCTTTTTTTGTGATGAAAGTGGTGTCGATAAAATGTACCTAAAAGATAATTTGGAAAAAATAAATACACTCGTCTTTTCAAGGCAAAGGGTATATTGTAACAAGTGTGCAAAAACAACGGCCTTTTAAATAAACTCATACTTTGAGGAGGGTATGATGAGAATGAAGAGTGAAACTGTCTCCAGAGTTATGTGATTTTGAGACTGAAAATGACGTAAGCAGGCCATCTATAAAAACTATCATATCTGTTTACTTTAAAAACTTGGAAACAGGATATTCTAACCTTATAAAAAATCTTCTGAAATAACTAGTTTTTTAGTAACGTGAAAAGATAAAAGCTTCTAATTATTTTGTAAGTACAACTGATTGACATCAGGAAAAATGGAAATTATTAGCTGAATTTTAACAAAGACCTCTGCAAAATTGGTGAATGAGGCTGAAAATGATTGTCACTATTTTTAGGCATAGCCCATGAAGCACTTCTTTCATTTGCTATCTATGCATATTGGCGAAGCCCCTTTTCCGTTATTTCAAAGCCAAGTACTGGAATAATCTGAATTTAGACCTAGAACTGCACACAGCAACATCACAGTGTTAAAGATTATTTTAAAATAAAGCATATTTACCTTTGCAAAACACATTTTTTAAAAAGTGAGAACACAAATATGCTATGCCCTAATAATTAACATGAACACGAAAACATTTTTATGATAGGTTCACGGGGCACGTTCGCAGGTTTGTTACAAAGGTATATTGCATGATGCTGAGGTTTGGAGTACAATGAAACCTGTCACCCAGGTAGTGTGCATAGTAACCAGGAGGATAGTTTTCCACCCTTACCCCTCCCTGACCCCCTCTTGTGTTTCTCAATGTCTATTGTAAAATAACATATTCTAAAAAACAGTGTATTAGATATTTATATTTTCCTTTTAAAATTCCAAAGTGTGGAATTTGGGCTGGCAGCATCGGCATCACCTGGGAGCTTACTAGGAGTGTAGATTCTCAAGCCCCACCCCAGGCCTCACCTTATTGCTTTGAGTTAAATGGAGGAATCCTCTGCGTGGATGAGTTTTGCCATAAGTACAATCAGGAGATGAGAGAGCTACTTTGCTCTTTGGTGGGTGGGTGGGTGAGAGGGTTGAGAGTGGTCTCTTCCTCTGGTTGAGATTTTGAAGACTAGAGTAGTTCTTGATATTTTGAAGTATATTTATCTTAAAATAGACTTTCTGGGAGTAGGTGAAGTCACTGCAAGGTGTAATTTCCAACCCTACTTTTACAATACACCAAATAGGATAATTCTGCAATAATACTAGCTAACATATAACACTTACTATGTACCAGGCATTGTCCTAAGTTCTTTTTAGAGAAGAATTTGGGCCTAGTCAGTCTAGCTCCAGAGCCCATGAATGAACCATTATGCTATACAGCTTGGGTATAACACGTATAAAGGAATAAATACCCACAAATTAGGGATGCATCTGCAGATATTTTTATTGATGGGGAACAAGATAAAAAAAGTTTGGAGACACTAGACTAGTGGATACCAGCTCAAATGCTACCGTGACATAAAAAGCCTTTCCTATAATCTGGCCCAACCAATGTCCCTGACCCCACTTCTTGCTCTGCCCCCTTAAAACCTGTGATCTGAATTCCACCATCTTGAACTAGCATCCTGGCAGCTCCCTGAATTCCTAATGCTTCCTTCCATCCCTGACTCCTATCTGTCCTTCAGAACTCAGCCTGGGTACTGCCTGCTCTTCCTAACTATTTAATATCTGCCCTTCCCCCACAGGGCCATTCCAGACATCCTTTGTACACTCTCAGCATTGTCTGCATACTCTGCATTGACATTTATCCTAGTATTTTATAATCTTCTATTCACTTGTTTCTCTGCCAGCCTTGTGGGCAGCACTCTATCTTGTTTATTTGTGTATGTCCTCGTGCAGAGCCTGGAACATACCAGGTGCTGTTTGCATGAATGAATGATTGACGAAAGAGAAAGCAACCATTGCCCTAGGAGTTGTTCTAGGATCTGTTATTTGTTTAATGACCACCAGAGGGGGGCAGATGAACAGGGTCCAGTACACAACACCCATCTAGAACTCCGGGTAGAGAATTTAAATACTTATTCTAGGGCTGGAAGGGAAGTTCAATAGTCATGTAAAGCGTTCCTCTGTTTTAGACAAAAATTAAACAAACCTTTCCAGGTAAGCATAGTGATATTTAAAGTTTTTAAGTCAAAAAGAATTGTTTGAATCTAGGCAGACATTAAATCTGAAGAGTTGGATTCTGGTTCCAACTCTAACATTATTTAGCTTGTGTGATCTCAGATGAGACCCTTGGATTTTGGAGACTTAGTTTCTGAATCTGACAAATGGGTGACATACTCACTTTTTCTGCCTCCTAGGGGTGTTTTGAGACCCACAGGTAATAATGCACACAAGCACCCTAAAAATGACAACTAACAAATAAAGTATGATAAAAATCAGAGGCTAAATAAAAATAATCTCAATCTCCCTTATTCCAAATTAGTTTTCTGAAATGTGAGTTGAAAGCTGAAGTATAAGCATGGAGTTGCAATGAGCATGGACTTGTGTTGAGAGCACAGATGCATCAAGATTTCAAGCTGTGCATTATTTAGACCATTTTATTCATTTGGCTCCCACTTGACCACCTCAGCTGCACTGCCAGAGGCCAGCTAATCACCTCTGCATCTAGCATCATCTATGCCTGAATAATTCACATATCTCACCACACATGTATATCTTTTCTTTCTTTTGTAAGTGTGCATGAATGTTGTTACAATAAATAAAACACAAATTCATAGAAAGACTTTCCTGAGTTTCCAGTCACATTTGCTATCATCTGTTTTTTCTTAAGAGATGGGGTCTGGCTGTGTAGCCCAGGCTGGAGTGCAATGTTACAACCAAAGTTCACTGAAGCCTTGAACTCCTGGGCTCAAGCAATCCTCCTGCCTCCTCAGGATCCTGAGTAACTGGGACTACCGGTGTGCACCAGTATGCCCAGCTAATTTTTTTTGTAGAGATGGGGGTCTCACTATGTGGCCCAGACCAGTCTCCTACTCCTGGTCTCAAGCAGTCCTCCCACCTCGGCCTCCCAAAGTGCTGGGATTGCAAGCATGAGCCACTGCAGCTGAACCCATAATATATTTTAAAAATCAACGTATATTTAAAAAATATATTTAGGATTGAGTTGCATTATATGCATATTGAACCTATGCAAACATGACTCTATGGGTTTAGCAAAACAAAGAAAAAGAGAAAAAAGAAATTCTCACAAACAGCAAAACAAAAATTAAACGCACAATTTTTTTTTTTTTTTTTTTTGGAGACAGAGTCTCACTCTGTCACCCAGGCTAGAGTGCAATGGTGCAATCTCCACTCACTATAACCTCCACCTCCTGGGTTCAAGTGATTCTCCTGCCTCAGCCTCCCGTGTAGCTGGGACTATAGGCTTGTGCCACCACGCCTGGCTAATTTTGTGTTTGTAGTAGAGGTGGGGTTTCACCATGTTGGTCAGGCTGGTCTTGAACTCCTGATCTCAGATGATCTGCCCACCTTGGCCTCCCAAAGTGCTGGGATCCCACAATCTTTTAATAGAGTTGGTGATTTGGCTCCATGAAGGGATGGATGCCCAGGCTGAGCAGGGATTGGTGGATGTGACTGCTTCCCCTCAGTGGGTTTCAGCTCTTGCCAACACCTCTCATAATAGAGCGTATTTCTGTATATGTCAGTAATTTAAGAAGTGTTAAAGGGAAACGTTTACATGAGCAATCATTTTGTCTTATAGTTGTCTTTTGAAGCCAGCTCACCATAGAAGATGCTACTCCACATGCGGAGGGAACATGACATTGTGGCACACAAAATAGGAATCCATCCGTGGAAACAGTGATCTAACCTAGAAAACAGGCTCCTGGCGCCTTCCCAGAGATTGGGGTGGAACCCAGACCTCTCGCGTTAGGATCAATGCTCTCTCTATCCACAACTGTGCAAGTTAGCATGACTTTCATTCTGGAATGCTTCCTCCCCCCAGGCCTGGGCGAATCCATGACCGCCTAAACTGTGCATACAGCCGAGGCTACTCTTTCAGTACAGGCAGTCTATCCCCACACAGACAGTTTTTACGCACAAATGTTTGTTTTTCAGGGGCCTCCCTGGTCATCATCTCCATTGTCTTTCATGTGTTACCTTTATATTGGAATCAGAAAGTGAGCTGGAAGCGATTTTCAAGCCAGTTTTGAACCTCGGTCAGGGCGATCAGAGGCACGTGTGAATCAATCTCCGAGGCTGGGCAGCCTTCAGGCCACCAGCACTTGGTTTCCTTTCTTCCTTCCTCCCTCAGTAATGTGAAGACCAGATGCATCCTATGCCCCAGTACCACCTCACCCTCTGGCCTGGTTTTTGAGCTTCCTTTTCCTTTTGGGTGAGGCCATGCTTCCTTGACACTTCTGGCCTCTATTCCTTGAAGGCCAGAAGGCATTCTTGGGGCAGGGGAGGGCCAGTCCCTCCACATGGAGGGGAGGGCGCTGAGTCGGGTGGGGTGGCAACAGCAGCTGGCAGGCCCAGGGTGTGAGCAGGCAGGCCTCCGTGGGCGCCGGGACAATGGCTCGCTCAGCCCTCACCCTCTTAAGCTCAGCAAGGTTGAGGCGATGTTTGGAGTTGGCTTCCCTCGTCTCTGGTGGGTAAAGAGGTCTCCCTATGAGGGGAAGTGCAGCACCGAGCCTCCGCAACAAACTCTCCAAATGCCAAAGGAGGCTGTGGAAATTAGGATCATCATGGCTCCAAAGGTTTATGGACCGTCTTGGAAATCTGAGGCAGCTTTTATCTAGGGTGGTGGAAGTTTCCTCTGGCTCCCATGGCTGGCTGGCTGGCCTGAGCTTCTATGGACAGAATTTTGTTAGATCCCAAGGAAAACTTGCCAACCCTGAGAGCTTGTAGACACCAGAATAGGTTGTGAAGACAGCAGAATCAACTTTGGCGGTCTTTAAAAATAGAATAACTTCTCTTCACTCTGTAATGACAGTCTGTTAAAAAAAAAAAAAAAAAGTAGAAAACATGACAACCACAAAGCTCTTAATTTCAACAACTCTTGATTTTAAGCTGTTTTAGATTTGCTACAAGTCCTCACATCCTTTGATTGCCTCTACAATATTAAACACATATTGAAGACGCTTTGCAACACGCCCAGATACTAGAGCTCCAATGCAGAGGAAGGAAATTAATATTTGGCAGGAAATCCCAGGGACACAACTTTGTTTGGAAAATTATGTCTATCATACAAATGGAGGTTACAATTCACCTCTGAGGGGCTGATAGGCTTTTTCCCCATTAAGTAACCTCCTACCTCCGTTTAATTGTGTAAGGAAGTTTGTAACCTCTGCATCCTCTCGCCAGGCTCTGTCCTCATTTCCTCACCTCTTTTGTAACCTAGGTCCCAAGACTTCCAGAAGACTCTCTTGCTGGGTCTTTATTCCCCTATTGCTGCTTTAACAGAGACACGTGGAGGCAGGAGAACAGGACGAGGGAGGCAGCTGAGAGGCAGTTAAGGGAACACTGACCTGAGACTCCCCTTTACTCCCTCTGCCTTCTCCAGCCATACCCTTAGACCTTTGTTCTCTATACTTGGCTATGTTTTCCAAACCCAAGCAATGACATGGGACCCGACAAGGACAAGTGTACTTATGGGCAAAGCAGGATGCAGTGTATTCGAGACTGGTTCTGTCCCAGGGAATTGGGAATCCTAGTGATGGCTCACACACGAATCCCCTAACTAAAAATCAGGTACATGCCAGTTCACTTCTTTAGAGCTTGTCTGTGTGGCAAGGATGTCACATACAAACAAATTCATGCATAGATGAGGCCATGTCAGTCATGACTTAGGGACATCAAATAGTGTGAGAGCCATTTTGGGATGCTGGGCAGCCCTGGGCCTGCTATCTTTGGCAGCGTCTCCACCATCCCAAATGCAGTAAAAGGCCCTTCCACCTCCTCGGGAAGCACATGGATGTGGCAGTTGACATCATATAATGTTCAACGTGCACTTAAACATTGAATTATATTTATTCCATTTGAGAGACAATATCCTTTTTTTTAGGTCTCAAATATTTCTTATGGCATTCAAAATTACTGTGCCTGTAGAGACAGTGGATAAAATGTCCTAGGCATGGAACACTGGTTTACGGGACTAAACATGAAAAATAAAGTATACACACCCCGTTAGCATATGCTCTGCAAACCCAAATGTAAGCATGACCTTAAAATGTGTGTTTGTGGTGAGGAGAGGGCAGTAGTGCTGTTAAGAGAAGGAAGAGTCTCAAAATTTCCAGTAAGCAGAAATTACTTGACTCATCCAGACTGTCTTCTCATCCAGACTGTCTTCTCATTCTGACTGTCTTCGCTGGGAATGAATGGAAAGTAATAATGTTAATTAAAGGGGAGCAAATGTCCTTAGGTTTGCCTTTATTTGGGGGAGTAGTTTTTGTTTTATTTTTAGGGAACCTTCCTAAAATGTCCTTTTAGGGCTGCTTCCCATTGATGGGGTCTATGACTTTGGCACTATGGTTCCCTCATCACAAAGTCTTCCACCATGAAGGTTTCTAGGACCCCCAATGTAGGTGTGAGACTCTTTCCATTTGTAAGGAACGGAAGGGAATACTCAGTTGAACTTTGACGATGGGCATTCACATTCATTGTAAGGATACACAAGAAAAGTGAGGAGCGCTGTTTTGTCTCAGCAAGTGCACTGTTATCCACAGGACAAACATTTGTTGAGCACCAGCTGTGTGATGACTGTGTTCTAGGCTGTAAGGACTCTAGCGGTGAACAAGACAGATAAGGTTCCTGCTTGCCTGGAGCTTGCATGTTTGATAGATAAGAAACAAAGGGCATAAATGAATGAGGTTGTTTCAGATGGTGGTAAGTGCTATGAAGAAAAGAATCTGGTGACATGGTAAAGAGGGATAGGGAGAAGGGTGTGAGGCTACTTTAGATTGCATGGTCCAGAAAGATTTCTTAGGAAGCAGCATTGTAACCAAGCCTTGAGAGTTTTGAAGGAGCCAGCTGGTAGTAGGTCTGGGGGCAGAATTTTCCAGGCATAGAAAGTACTGGTGCAATGCCCCTAAAACTTTGGCAAGTTTTAGGAACACAAAGAAGGCTAGTGGGGCAGAAGCATAGGGAGTAAGGGTGAGTGCTGGAAGATGAGGTCAGACCCAGAGAAAACCACAATGTGTTCACCACTGGGCCCAACGGTTGCTCTGGTGTCCCAAACATCTTGTCCCCACAGAATTGAAATCATTTTTTTCCTACTCCATTGACTCGGTCACCCTCATGACTCAGTCACTTTAGTGCCTCACCATGAACATCTTTCTGCTTCTCAATCCCTCTCTCAATTCACTTTGCATTACAAATTCCCAAGGGTGAGGATCTGGGTATGTTGATTCATACTATCCAATAAGAGGTGATCCTATTGGTCAGAGTCTCACACTAGGCGTTCTCATTGGCAGCTGGTCTCCCTTAGGTCCAGCTTCCCTGGCCTGGACTCCTGGTTCAATCAGTTGTGGCCAGGATCTCATGACCTAGAGCTTGGCAACTTATTTTGAAGGAAACTGTAATGACTACTTTCGTCAGGATCAAGTTGTGTATTGTGTACTGGGCCAAAATTAAAGAGACTGACAGAATTCTTAGAGGAAGGATGTATATGCTCACCTCGCAGGCTATGAACCTAATGGGGCTTTTTACAAAGGGCTTAGTTCTTAGCTACTCACTGAACCTTCCCCAGGGACCACTGAGTCTGATCCTGTACCATCCATATCTAAACACTTAAAAGTTAGCTGTTCAATGTAACCTCGTCCTACTGGCTTTTTCTTTCTACCAATTGTATCTTTCATCCCCACATGCATTTATGGTATGTCCTTGCCATTTTCTTTCTCCTTTATCTGGACTGACTATGTGGATGGCTTTAACATACAGAACAGAGCAGAAGTACTTTATATAAGAGAACTGCAGCATCCACCTGTTGGAACACCCCTTCATGGAACCCAGCTACCATGCTGCAAGGAAGCCCAATTAGCCATGTGAAAAACCAAACTGGATAACTGAGGCCTCCAACCAGCAGCTCCAGCTGAGCTCCCAGCTGACAGCCAGCACTAATTGCCATTTATGTGAGTGAAGCCATTTAGGGCCTTCTAACAATCCCAATGCCCCCAGCCAACCTTAGTTTAGTATACACACACCTTACCCCAGCCAAACCCAGTGATGTATACACAACTAGATCAACCCACAGAATTGTGAGAAATAGCAAACTGTTTTGTTCAAAGTCTGTAAGATTTAGGGTGGTTTTATGCAGTAATAGTTAACCTTGTAAGGGACAGTAAATAGATTACACTGAACGCATCATATTTGGCCTTATAGAACTTCAGAATCAGATACAGATAGCAAGGGCTGTAGGCCTATGAAAATTGAAAATGAAATTTTCATTTTACTTGATAATTGCTTCTTTGGAGAATCAATAGAAGAGAACTCCTTTCTATCCTAGTGACAGGCACCCGAGACCACACTTGACCCTATTGTGGTGGTGGTGGTGATTTAGGGAGAGACTGCAGGCACAGCAAAGCAGGGAAGGGAGGGAGCCAGAGTCAATTCATGTGTCGATAGGGAATATTGAGTCTGTGACATTTTGCTCAGAAGGTTCAGAATTTGGCATTGTTGTTTCCTATAGAATGAGGGAAGTTCACATGGATATAATTTATTATTTGGATGCTAATTCTTTGAATGGGGAAATGGAAAACCTCCTGCTTTCTCTGTTCCCTTTCCTTTCACTTTCTGCTTCTCTTTCCTTTGCTCATATGATTCCTTTTTTCCTTCTTTTCAAAGAGAAGAAACAACAACAATGTCCAAACCTGTTTTTGTGCTCCAGCCTGAAATTCAGATTTGGTCTTTACCCAAAGTCAATATTTTGGGAGAAGTTTGAACTAAGTCATTCATGCAATCTTGGGTTTCAAGTATGAAAAATCCCCGGTTTTCTACTTTAAAGGAAATAAAAAGCTTGAAAACTATGTGCCAAAAATCTATCAAACATTGGAAGCTGTCAACTCCAAACTTGGCAGGAAAAAATAATCACTAAAGGAGGAAATTCAAGTCAAGTGTGAGCAGAGTGGCCAAAGCTTGTAATGTGTTAAAGGCACGTAGACCAGAGCTCATGCAGGTATTGGCAGGTGAAACCCTGCACTGCAACTGACCTGTCACTGTGCAGCAAACTCTAGACAAGGGCCTCTTGTTTAGATAACTGTGGCAATCTCAGTTAATTGGTCTCCCTGATTAAAGTCTATATCTTTTTAAAATCACAAATCTGATCAGGTCATTTTCCTGTTTACAGACTTTCAGTGACTGCCCCTTGTCCTCAGGATGAATCAACACTTCTTAGCAGGCCTGAAGAGTTGACAGGCATGATCCAGCTATGATTCCCTCTCTGGCCACATCTCTGGTCACACCCAGACTCACACCCCTTTCCCCAGTCACGCTGAGCTCTATGGTGTTCCAAGAACGTTCATTGCTCTCCAGCTTAAGTTTTTGTACAAGCTGTTCTTTCTCCTGGAACTGCACCTCATTCCCAACTCTTATTTTTCCAGCAAGAATCATTTCAGGTGTCACCTCTTCCAGGAAGGACTAGGAATATCCCATCTGAATTCCCACAGTATCTGGAAATTTGTCATGTTGTGTAATAATAATCAGCTTACATGTATATCTCTGTCACTAAACTATTAACTCCCTAAGGGCAGTTACCTATATTTAATTTTTTAATTTTGAAAACCTAACACATAGTGCTTGGCATATAATAGATGCTCAATAAACCATTGTGAGTGAAAAAACAAATGAATGCCCCTAAACCCCACCTACATTTTTGCATCATGAGAAGAAACCAGAGGGATGTAGGGGTAGCAGGGCTTTGAGGTGACCACAGAGCTGAGACGCTGACAATTTTATGTCCTTGTCATAATTTTGCCAAGAATTAATTCTTCCTAAAAAATGTCTCCTATGAGAACCTACATCCACAGCCATGCAACATGACAGTGTTGTTGTTTTTTGAAGTCTTGTTACAATGGACTCTGTCACAGAGGATTGGAATTTACTCATTTAATTAACAAAGATGTTTTGAGCTCCAACTGTGCCAGGCCCTGTACATAGAGAAACAAGAAGACAACATGACTTGTTTTCCTCAAGGAGCTTATAGTGTGGTGGATAATGGGTAACACAGTTTGGTTTTGATTTGATGCTACTCTGGGGGAGGGCTGCCTCATTTACTGGGAACTCAGCAGACCAACATTAATTCTGCTCTAAAAAATGTTTAAAATTTTTTTTCTAGGAGAAAATAATGAATAAAGCTCACCCAAGAGAATAAATGTAGATGACTTATCTCATCATGGAAACAAAACCTTTTTTTTTTTTAAATGATACATTCACAAATAAGCAAGACACTGGATGCAGACACTTAGGAATCAGGAAATTCAAGCTGTGTGCTTCTGATGTAACTCAGTCACAAGGATGGAACAGACGTTTCTCCCTAGAGGCCCAGTCTGTCCCTAAAATCCTTGAGAATTGTGATCCAAATTCTGTTGGTGGGATAAAATGTCGTTGAGTGAGATGTTTAGCAACAGAATGGGAGATGGTGAGAGCCTAAAATGGGTCTTCGGTTCTCTAGGCCAAGCCCAGAACTGATGCTGGGAAGGATTTCAATATGTAAACAGCGTCAGTAACTGGACCTATGACGGTGGACCACAGGAATGTAGGATGGATAGCACAGGGCAGAATTTGACCTAAAGTCATTGCAAGGAGAGCAGGAAAATATGCTCCAAATTCTCCTCTGAGTGCCATCCACCTAGTCAATATCCAATCCGAAATATCCACTCACTTTTGCATTTCTTCTCAAAGTTAAACTTCTGATATCTAGAAATGTACTTAAAAGGGGAACCTCAGGAGAGCTATTTGCTTTTTAATAATATTGTAAATTGTTGACTCTAATTATTTCCTCCTTCTGTCCATACCCTTTGCCGTCTATATTTACTATCTATATTTGTACTTCCCTGACCTAGACTTGTGCTTTGGCCAATGGAATGTGAGTGAAAGTGATAATATGGCAGAGTTTTGGGTCTATGTCTTACGTGACAGTATTTGATTCTGTTTGCCTCTCTTGTATCTCTGCCATTACCATGAGAATAGCTTGTCCTGGGAAGCTGCTGCCTCGTAGCAATGATGAACACACATGGGGTAGACATGAGCCCCAAATCAATGACGAGCCAAGCCCATCTGTACCTTCAACCTGATTCAGAGATACCTAGCTGATGCTAGACTAGATTAACAGAACCACATCCAACCTTTGAACACACAAGCAAGAATTAATGGTTGTTGTTTAAGTCACTGAGTTTTGGGTTGATTTATTACCCAGCAATAAATGGTTGCTACAAACAATAGTAATAGCCAACTTGCCTATAACTTGACCAAGATCATTCAGCTAGTGACCAGTGCAGATGGAATTCAAATCTGGCTCTAAATTCCATGTCTTAATCACTTCCTTATATGACCTTGAGAAATGAACCTAGTTAATACTTAGGTGAGTTATTTTCAGGCAGAGATTTTTATCCTAGAATGAAGAGAATACGAGAAAAGACATACATTTTTTTTTCACATGGATTACAGGGAAGAGGAGAGCTATAGTCATACCAGAATAATTCACTCATAAGAAAATTCTGTCAGGGTCCCTAGATCTGATAGAGAGGGAACAGTGTATTAAATTAGAAAACTAGAAGAAAGCAGGATTCAGGATTTAAAAATAGCAGGCCATAAAAAATACAGAAGATGAAGGGCTGCCCAGTATGACCACTATCATTCCAGAATTTGTCTGCCTCTTACTATCTTTGTGGTCTTCTCTGTGCCTTAGCTTTTCATCTATAAAATAGGAATAATGAAAGTAATTACTTCATCAGACTGTTCAGAGGATTGAATGAGTTGCTGTGTGTCAAGTGCTGGGAAGAGTGTCTGGCACACTGTAAGCAGTATATGCATGTTAGCTTAGTGGTGCCTCTAGAAGGGAGCACCATACTTACCATCTGCCTGGTATTTCTGACTCCACCACTGTGATGGTTTTGTATTGTGTCAACTTAGCTACTAGAACTACATTTCCCAGAATTCCTTCCCCTCTATGGTCTAGATTAGGTTTGCCATATGAGGAATCTGCTTGAGATTTGGAAGGTGAATATGGAGCATCATCCATCACTGTCTGGAGGTCAGTGTCGGGCACCAGGCGCTGCTGCAGTCTTCACTCATCATGGACCTACACAGGGCAGCAGCTGGACCTGCACCTCCTCTCCTCCTTCTGGACCTCCTCCTGTAGCTGTTCTGGCCGGGTGTGTGTGTCACTCCATGATGGAGGATCCCAGCTGGCGAGTCGCCCATGTGGTTGAGATTGAGATGGTAGAAGACAGATAAGACTTGCAGTTGGTCCTCATGGATTCCTCTTTGTCTTCACAGATTTTCGTTATCCTTGCTTTTCTGCACTTCATATTCAGCCTTCCATCCAAACTGCCTGGCCTGCTGACCCATAGCAACTTCAGGATTGGCCCACCAAATGCAGAGGGAACGCCTTGCACAGACATCTCCACCAGCTCCCATCATGACTCAAGGTCAATCTCTGTTGCAAATCTGTGTTTTTCTACATCACTCATCATGGTCATGCTTCCCTGATTGGACCTTGCCTGATACATTCCCCACCGCATTACTTTGTGAGTTGGATATAAGACAGTGGTACCATTGAAAGCTCGGGGTTCTTTTTAACACATTTTGCATTTACCATAACTCTAAGCATTTTGGCTCCCAGCTACCACCCTTTGCCTTCTCACTATTTCCCCAGAACTTCTCTGTGGGAGGACTTTGAACAGTAAGGAAAGAGTATTGACTGCTAAAATCTCCACGGAAAAAATATCCAGTTTCCTTCTTCAGCACAGTGATGGGTGGGGTTAACCACAGATTTGTCATCAGATTTTAAAATCAAAGCAGTAAGATTTTCCTTAAAATAAAAGAAAAAATAATTCTATTTACCTCAATATTGCTATTTTTACAATTTCCCAGAACAAGTTGTACAGAGTAATACAAGTGCTAAGAGGGTGGGTCCAAATGAAATACAGAATTCATAATAAGAGGATGTTGTTACTTAGAGGAAGGGCAACCCAGTGTTCAAGATGGTATTGCAGCAATGAAAACAAGCTCAATGTTCATGTCAGATAAACAATCGTCGTCACAGCTCTGGAAGTTTAGGAAGTGACTCATCTTCAGGAATGGACACTGAGTGAAGACAACTGTTTACCTCAGCCCTTTGGTGGTTGACACAAACATTCTTTTCTTCCCCTGTGACTTGGCCACCGGGAGATGCTGTTGCAGCCATGTGCATCGGCACCCCAGCTTCCAACACATAGATGCTCACCTCTCCTGCCCCATGATACCATACATTCTCTGCCCTCAGCCTCTCACGGTCCTCAGGGGTGGAAATTCTCTAAAATCATTGGATTTCCTGGTAAATGGGGGAGAAAATACTTCAGGAAGCCTCTCCTTGCAAGGAGGGACCATTGTTAGGAACTTTTGGTCTGAGATGCTATGGCTGAGTCCAGGAGGCAACAAAGAACAGACCAGTTCCAAACTCAATCAGCTAGCAAAAACAAAATAAAACAACAAAACCACCAAAAAAACCAAAAAAAAAACAGGACTACAGGGAGTGTAGAGTACACTCTGGTGAGGGCAGGGCAGAGCCGAAGTCAGGAAGAGGATCCTCCCCTGTCAGTGGGAGGTAGTGGTGGCTGGAGTCAGGACCACAGCAAGGCCAGAGATGGAGGAATGGAGGAGAACTCATGCAGGAGAAGCTTGGCTGGAGCTGCAGTGAGTCCGAGGGTGCATCACCAGCAGGGCTTTGGCCAGTTGCACTATTGTCCTTTTCTGCTTTAGCTGAGTTGTTTCATTACCAGGACCCAGAGTTTCTAGTGCGATAGCCATAGAGGACTGAGTGCTCAGGAAGCCGGGTGGCAGGAGAGGTATGTCATCCAGAGAAGCGCACATCCTTGCACCAGGACACGTGAACAACAGTGTTCACAGTGGCATTGCTCATAATAGCTCCAAATGAGAAAGAAACCAAACGACATGAACTTCAGAATGGATCAAGAAATGGTGGTATGTTTATAAGTATACTGTGGCTGTTTATACAGTGGAATACTATATTCATTTCCTAGGGCTGCCATAACAAATTAGTATAAAGCGGGTGGCTTAAAATAACAGAAATTTATCCTTTCACAATTGAGGAGGCTAGAAGTCTAAAATCAAGGTGTCAGAAGGGTTGGTTCCTTCTGGAGGCTCTCAGGGAGAATCTGCTCCATGCCTGTCTCCCAGCTTCTGGTCTTTGCCAGCAATCCTTGGCATTCCCTGGCTTGTAGCTGTCACCACTCCCATCTGTGTCCCCATCTTCACATGGTATTCACCCCGTTTCTCTCAGTGTCTTCACATGAACATCTTATAAAGACAACAGTCATTAGATTTAGGGCCCACCCTAATCCGGTGTGAATCATTTTAACTGATTATATCTGCAAAGGTCCTGTTTCCAAATGAGATCACATTCTTAGGTTCTATGTGGATATGAATTTTTGGGGGGACACCGTTCAACCAGTGCAAATACTATACAGCTATGAAAATGAATGAACTACAGCTGCATGCAACAACGTGACTGAAACACAGAAAATATCCAGGAAAAACAAGTCACCCACAAAACAGTATGTACTGTGGTGTTACACTGTAAAACTCAAAGTCAGGAAAAGGTAAACTATAGTGCTTAGGAATGCATACTTTGGTCATATATAGGATATATGTATCATATTATAATGAAAAGCAAGTAAATCATTCCCATAAAAGTCAGGATATTGGCGGGGCGCGGTGGCTTACGCCTGTAATCCCAGCACTTTGGGAGGCCGAGGCGGGCGGATCATGAGGTCAGGAAATCCAGACCATCCTGGCAAACACGGTGAAACCCCGTCTCTACTAAAAATACAAAAAAAAATTCGCGGGGTGTGGTGGCGGGCAGCTGTAGTCCCAGCTTCTCGGGAGGCTGAGGCAGGAGAATGGCATGAACCCAGGAGGCGGCAGAGCTTGCAGTGAGCCGAGATCGCGCCACTGCACTCCAGCCTGGGCGACAGAGTGAGACTCTGTCTCAAAAAAAAAAAAAAGTCAGGATATTGGTTACCTTTAGGAGGGAAAGGAGTAGGAGAGGGGGTTCCTGGGATGCTGAAATGTTCTCTTTTTTTGACGTGGCTGGTGGTTACAAGAGTGTTCATTTCTTGATATTCTGTGAAGCAATTTTATTCTCTGTATGCCTGCTGTTTTCCACAGTAGGGCATGGGGCTGTCAGAACTGGAGCCTGCAGTTCGAGGTTCTGGCACCAGCTGCTGGGCCTTGGGTAAGTTTCCTTCCTGGATCTCAGTTTCCTCATCTACAAAATGAGGTGGTTGGAGATGATGCTCTCCAAGCTCATTAAAATAGAACTCATTAAATTCTCCAGACATTTCTTGAGGGGAGGAGGACCCTCAACATTATGTTTACAACAAAGGAAACTCTTGAGAGAGGCTCCATAGCATAACAGTTAGACTTTGAAAGCAGGACTTGGCGTTGAGTCTTACCCCTGCCCTCTTTCTTCAAGGGGCGGTGGACAGATTCCTTTATCATTCTGGGCTGCAGTTTTCTTAGGCACAAAATGGGTGTAATGAAAGAACCTTCCTTGCAGGATTGATGAGAAGATTAAAAGGAATGATGTACACAAAATGCCTGGCTCAGCACCTGGGATCTAGTAAGCCACTGGTTACTGGCATCTTACTAACCGACAAAAGCCAAACAAATCAGATGAATTTCACAAACTGTTCTTGAATACCTATTGTGGAGCCAAGAGTGTTCACAGCATGTGATCTCCTTTTATCTTCACCTCAATGCTGTGATGTTGCTTATCCTTCTGAGTTTTTATAGATAGCATATTTGGACTAAGAAAGAGGGAGGAAATAATATGATCAAAGCAGCTCTTTAGAAAGATTTCTCTGGCAGTTGTGGGGAGGAGTAGAGGGAAGACAGAGTGATGGTGATGAGGCCTGTCAATGGCAACAGTTGAGGCAAGTTGTGGGGAGGGCTTTGACCAAGGGCAGAAATCAGGCTGCAGGTGGCATGAGGCAGTGTCACATCAGTCTCACTCACTACTCTGGCCACGTCTTCTTAAATGTTTGCTGAGTGAATGGATGACTGAATGGTGTCTCTGACAGAGACGTATAGATGAAAGAGAGGTGAAGTGCAGAGAGGACCCACTGATGACAAAGGGGTTTCCAGATCAGTCTGTCACAGGGAACCATTCAAGAGAAGAGGTGGGGCATGTGGCTCATGCCTGTAACTTCAGCACTTTGGGAGGCCGAGGTGGGCGGATCACCTGAGGTTGGGAGTTCAAGACCAGCCTGACCAACATGGAGAAACCCCATCTCTACTAAAAAATACAAAAAATTAGCTAGGCGTAATCCCAGCTACTCCAGAGGCTGAGGCAGGAGAATCACTTGAACCCAGGAGATGGAAGTTGTGGTGAGCCAAGATCGCGCCGTTGCACTCCAGCCTGGGCAACAAGAGCGAAACTCCATCTCAAAAAAAAAGAGGCGGGTTTGGGGCGAGGTGAGGTTGGGTAGACATGCTCCTTTGTGGACACATTGTTGGAAGTGAGATGTCGGTGTGTTGCTGCATGGAGAGTCTGGCAGGCTGGAGCAAGTGCTGGGCTCAGGCCGGGTCTGGACTAAGCATGGATAACTTGAAATCAAGTCCTCTGCTTCATGGTCACTTTACTCTCTCGTTACTGGAATTGTTATTGGTAGTGGAGTGACTTTGGAATACAGAGTCAACCCTTCTTCTATCCTGATTTCTATCTGGACTTGCACTTCTTCTTCTTTTTTTTTTTTTTGAGACGGAGTCTCGCTCTGTTGCCCAGGCTGGAGTGCAGTGGCACCATCTTGGCTCACTGTAAACTCTGCCTCCCAGGTTCATGCCATTCTCCTGCCTCAGCCTCCCGAGTAGCTGGGACTACAGGCGCCCGCCACCACACCTGGCTAATTTTTTGTATTTTTTAGTAGAGACGGGTTTTCACTGTGTTAGCCAGGATAGTCTCAATCTCCTGACCTCTTGATCTGCCCGCCTCGGCCTCCCAAAGTGCTGGGATTACAGGCGTGAGCCACTGCGCCCGGCTGGACTTGCACTTCTTACCAATGTGCTGTTGCTAGTTCTTGGTCAGTGATGTACCAGATGTACGACTGGTCTGGAACTAACTTTATATGTAGGTCATCTAAATGGTAAACCTCAAATGCCTCAGTGCTTAGAATGCCACCTCAAGGAATTACATCCTTTAGATCCAGCATTCCTTTCCCCATGGCCTTTTCAAAAATAAATGCACATGCCCCCGAGAGGATAAACAGCATAGTTTTTCAACACTTTAGTAGATGAACATCTTACATGTGACAGGAGGGTGGGATAGAGAACACTGGCATCTGAGCAGTAGGGGCAATGGGCAGTGAGAGGGACCAGTAACCTGTGTTCAAAAGGCAGGCTGGGGACTAGAGGACATGTTTCATACATGTTAATATCCTGAAAATTTTCTGACTCAACGTGCACCTCCTACCATTTCTCACATACAGTAAGTCCTCATTGAACATTTCTGATAGGTTCTTGGAAACTTCAGTTTTAAGTGAAACCAATCAATAGGCGAATTGATAAAAACAAGAGTTAATTAAGTTCCTATGGCATATTTCTGGTCACAAAAACATCATCAAACTTCTAAATAAATACCAAAATAGTTTTAATATTAAACATTGAAATAAATGCGAGCTATACATACATTTAAGAAAGATTAATAAAAACAAGTAAGGTCATTATCCAATTTTTTGTAAATCAGTGAATGAGGGCAGTGAGTGATGGTGGCAGGTTAAATCAAGGAGTAAATGTTTGCAAAACAAATAAAATTGTCAGGAGCACCTCCTCCCACCACACAGTTCCAAAACAAGCAATCACAAATATGGCAGGCTTGCTGAGTGCTTTTGTTCCCCATCATTTGTAGTTGTACATTTGTATAAGTATTGTAGACATTATAATTCTTTATTTTACAATCATTTGTATTCATTCATTCTTCTTTCAACCCACATATTCCAGCTCAGCATTGTGGGTGGCCAGAGCCTCTCCTGGCAGTTCAGGGCACATGGCAGTAACCAGTCCTGGACAGAACACCATCACATGGCAGGATGCACACACACACACACATGTGCACACACACACACACACACGTGCACACACACATGGTCTCACTCATGCTGGGGCCATGTAGACATGCCAGTTCACCTAATGTTCATACCTTTGGAATGTGGGAGGGAGCCAGAGTACCCAGAGAAAACTCACAAAGACATGGAAAGAACGTGCAGACCCCATGCAGGCAGGGGCCCTGGCAGGGAATCCATTATTTTTTCCCTCATCACCATTATAATGAAATGACATTGAACAAAATGATACTGTTTCAAGACCTGATGTATTCACTAGACTGGAGGGAAAGGCCTACTATGTGCAAACATCAGGAGGCTATTTACAAACATTAATTCATACAAACATCAGAACGACCTATTTCACAATGAGAAAAGTGCATCTCAGAAGGGACCACTTGCTCATCCAATGAGTAGGGGGCAGCAGAGCACAGTGATGAAGCATCAGTTGTGGTGGGTTCAAATCCCTGTTTACCAGCTGAGTGACCTTCGGAGAGTTACTTAACCTCCTCCTGCAGCTGTTTCCTCCTCATCCTGTTAGCATTGGGGGAAGATTAAATGGGAAGGTGCATACGAAGAGATCAATTTAGTTGTGCTCTTAACCATGCTAGGCAGAGAGTAGGCTCGGGGGGTACAAAGACATCAGCAACAGGCTGGCATGGTGGCTCCTGCCTATAATCCCAGCACTTTGGGAGGCCAAGGTGGGTGGAGCACCTGAGGTCAGGAGTTTGAGACCAGCCTGGCCAACATGGTAAAACTGTGTCTGTACTAAAAATACAAAAATTAGCTGAGTGTGATGGTGCGCAGCTGTAATCCCAGCTACTAGGGAGACTGAAGGCAGGAGAATTGCTTGAATCCAGGAGGCGGAGGTTGCGATCATGCCATTGCACTCTAGCCTAGGTGAGAGAGCTAGACTCTGTCTTAAAAAAAAAAAAAAAAAAAATAAATCAGCAACAAGATGTCTCTTCTTGCCCCTCCAAAAAGACAACAGGGTGTCCCAGATTAGCTCAAACTGGGATTTGGAGTCTGGTTATTTGTGGAACTGGTAGTTTGTGATTTTGGGGGTGTCTATTCTTGGGTCAATAGGCATGAGAGCTTTTGTTCTTTGACTGAAGAAGGAAGAGAGATGAGTTTCTTTGGAAGGGTTGAGAGAGGAGCTTGGAGACGTATTAGAGAGGCTGGAGGGACGTGAGTTGTAGAGCCTGGACTAGAACCAGCCCCATGCTCCCTTAACCACTTGCCCTTGGAGGGAGAGATGCACAGGTTAAGAGCATCTTATTCCTTTCTCTCTTTCTTTTCTGGGCCAGCACCCTTGAAGCAGCAGGAAGAGTGTCTAGAGCCAGGATGTACACTTCCAGATGCCTGCCTTACCCTTCAGCCCCCAGCTCTGCCTTGGTGTGAAAGGAAAGGCCAGCTGGCACCATCAATAGCTAGCTTGTCAGCAGCAAAACAACCATCCCTTTGACCAAGGAGGCTGATTTTCTGCCAAACACTGGGAAGGCTTCAGTGCACATTCTGGTCAATCCCAACTGGAATCTGGGCTAGCAGTTCTTGCTAGGTTCTTCCCTCCCTGTTTATTTGGTTCTATAAACGTGGAGGGCACCCATTTGAAATTTGGGTACCCAGGTCTGGATGGGCTGTCATCCAGCCCTGGACTGGACTGAAGGAGTCCACTTCAAAGATCATCCTTCATGGCTGGAAGGAAACTGAGTAAAAAAGTTGAGGTCTGGCTGGGTGTGGTGGCTCACGCCTGTAATCCCAGCACTCTGGGTGGCCAAGGCAGGGGGATCACCTGAGGTCAGGAGTTCAAGACAAGCCTGGCCAACATGGTGAAACCTCATCTCTACTAAAAATACAAAAATTAGCTGGGCATGGTGGCGCATGCCTGTAATCCCAGCTTCTTGGGAGACTGAGGCAGGAGAATCACTTGAACCTGGGAGGTGGAGGTTGCAGTGAGCCGAGATCAGTCACTGTCCTCCAGCCTGGGTCACAGAGAGAGACTCCATGTAAAAAAAAAAAAAAAAAAATTGAGGTCTAGCCTCTGATAGAGGCTTTGGGGCACAAGACAGGGTTCGTATGGTTGGCTTACCCTCCTTCTCAGCCCCCATACTTCCTAGGCACATCGCTTCTGCTTGGGTGTCCAGAAATTTGTAAAGCACTCTTTCAGGACTGTGTTCAGACACGTTGTTGGGGAGGCCTGTGGGATGCTGCTTTCATGTGTGCTCTTGGGGTGCAGTGATGGGTTGGGGGGTGGTGCTGACACTTCCCCTGATGAAAGGCTCCTTGCCTGGAGAGAGCTCCTTTGCTTAGCTCTGGCAGGCGTATGTTTTTCCATCCTCTTTGGTGTGAACTCCTGGAGTTAGTTTTGTGTCACTTTGGATCTTGGTGAAGCAATGTGCAAAGGGAAGATTAATGGAAAAACTCTCCTCCCAACTGCCTGGAAAATATTTTCCCCTTTTCAGCATGAAAACTAAGAGAAGTGTCAGCTGAATGGTCTGAAGAGAAGAAGAAGTTAATGTTCCCTGTGTTAGCTCAGGCCTCTGCTCTGCCCTTTTAACTGGGTCCCTGTCATGAGTAGGACTTTACTTTTTTTTTCTCTAAGGATCTCTATTGGACCTCAGAGGTATGAAATCTGTCAGCAACTGACTTCTGTTCAGCACCCATCCTGTGCAGGTCCTAGGCAGGCTGCTGTCTTGACATCTGATCTGTGGGACAAGTCTGCAAGGAAGATTAAAGTAACTCTACTTTACAGATAAGGAAATTGAGGCTCAGGGAATTAATTATCTTCCTGGAGGCCACACAGCGGCTAAATGATGAAGCTGAATTCAGATCTATTCTCTGTGGGTTCTTCCTGTAATGCTGCATGATGTCAGTTCCTGGCATAGCGCCTGGCACACTGCAAAGCTCACGCGTGTTGAGAGAATGAAAGAAGAAAGGAGCCAGTGAATGGAGGCCTTTTCAGGCTCCCATGAGCTGAGTTGACTTCATTTTAACATTTTTACTTCTCGTGAGGCCTTCTCCTCACAATGCCTGCGTTTCCCAGTCTGCAGAACTGATGGGAAAATGCTTGTTCCTGCCTGTGACTTCGGTTGGTGATCTAGGGAAGGTTGTGAGGGAACAAGGAGGGCTTATAAGTTAGGATAGTGAAACCACTTAGCTGATAGTGTGACTTCATGAAGGATAACTAACATCTCTGAACCAACACAAAAGGCAAGAGTAGTCCCTTCACCTTGGTATTTTTGTAAAGATTAAATGAATGTATGAATGGATACATATAGTAAATAATTAAATGCAAAGATTAGATACCAGAGGTATTTAGTAAAGCCTCTGGTACATGGTGGTGCTTACTCATCATTTTGTTTTGGTTTATTTTAAAAACTTTAATTCAGGAGCCTTGTGCCTGGGGGAGGGGAGGCATCTCGTGTATGGACATTTTGCTCGGCGGTGGGTGCATTTGTCTGGGAACTGGTCCACAGCATTTATTTGATTCTCAATAAAGAGTTCATGACCCCAAAATGTTTAAGAACCACTGCAGTTGAATTTGATTTTTGACCCATGGTTAAAAGTCACTGAACTGAGAATATATTGTGTCTGCATGTTCTTGGAATTATGCTGGGGGCTATTCAAAGCAAAACAAAGAGAACATGAAGAATCTTTGCCTTTTCACAATTTAAATATGGTCAAACTTGTAAGTGGATGCACTGACAGAGTTATGCTGTTTGAAAGGAGATGATGCATTGGCTGAGTTAGGTACATATATAGATACATATCTGAAATGATGTGTGAGGGGAGAATGCAGAAAAAAATAGTTAAATATTCACCAATACTGTTAAAGCAATAGATATTAGTTTTTCTATTTTAACTTTTCTTCCAAGAGTATATGTAATAGCCAGCTATTGCACACTTACTAGCATCAGGTAGTGGCTTGTTTGTTCTAAATGTTTGATCCTGTTTAATTCTTAAGACCACACTATGAAGTAGATACAAGCACAGTCATCCCTCCATATCCATGGGGAATTTGTTCCAGAACTCCCCACGGATACCAAAATTTATGAACACCCAAGTCTGTTTTATAAAATAACATAGTATTTGCATACAACATACACACATCCTCCTGTATACTTTAAGTCATCTCTAGATTACTTATAATACCTAAAACAATGCTTACACATCACTTCATTTAACATAGCATTCAACATGCAGCAAACTCAAGTTTTGCTCTTAGAACTTAGCAGAATTTTTTTTCCCTAATATTTCCCATCTGTGGTTGATTGAATCCATGGATGTAAAACCCATGGATACAGACGGCCAACTGTATTATCTCTATTTTATTTCTGAGGAAGCTGTGATTGAGAGAGGTTAGATGATTTGCCCAGAGTTACACAGCTAGTCAATGGCAATTCTCAAGATCATGAGTTGTCCCGGGACTTATCTTTGAAACTGTCCTTATTCCTTTGACATCTTTCTCAATCCAGAGTAGTGAGTGCATCAGTTAAGATGCTTTTGGCTAAAAGTAACAGAAATCCTCAGCTCGAGCTGTATCTTAAAAACAGGGAATTTCATTTTGCCGTATAACAGAGATCAGAGGTTCAGCGGACTTCAGGTAGGACATACGTAAGCTCTGCTCCATTTCTTTCTCAATTCTGTCCACCTCTTTATGCTAGTATTGACCACAGGGGTGAGCAAGGTGTCTGAGGCACACTTAGCAATGTCTAGAGGAAGAGTTGGGGATGGTCTCATCTTGTGTCTCCGTAGGAAGAAGAAGATAGTTTCCAGATGGCTCAGGAAAATTTTCCTCATGTCCTGTTGCCAGGACATGGACACATACCCATTCCTGAACCAATAACAGCTGAGAGGCATGTGCTGTGGTTTGAATGTGTTCCTCAAAAAGCATATGTTGGAAACGTAATTCCCAGTGTAACAGTGTTGGGAGGTGGGGCCTAGTAAGAGATGATTAGGCCATGAGGGTGGAGTGAATGGATTAATGTAATCATTACAGGAGTGGCTTTGTTGTAGAAAGGGAAGTTCAGCCCCCTTTTACTCTCTCTCTCTCTTGCTTTGCTTTTCTGCCATATGATGCTTTCTGCCATGTTATGACACAGCAAGAAGGCCCTTGTGAGATGCCCTCCCCTTGATCTTGGACTTTCAAGTCTCCAGAACAGTGAGAAATACATTTCTGTTCATTATAGCTATACCAGTCTATAGTATTCTCTTACAACAGCACAAAACAGACTAAACAGGCTTGGGATTGCCATGACAGGTTTATTAACCGGGTGGGGGTTGAATGAATGTTGGAGAGTCAACCATACAAAGTAGGAGATCTTCAAAACAAGAAATTTGGGGGGTGCTGGTCTAATTCCTTGGCCTTTCCTGAATTGTGCCTCAGTTTCTTCATTTGTATAACAACTATAATAGCATCTACCTCATGAGCTGTCCTAAGGATTGAATGAGATGATATTTGTCCAAATGATACTTGTTTTTCTTTTGGTAAGGTACCCAAACTGGATAGTTTGATAGGATGGTTGAAAGAGGTGCCCTGTTCTCTCTCCGTACTAAGGTGTGCATGTGACTCAGGATAAGTCAGTTAGACTCTTTTTATGGAAATTTAAATGTTCAGTAGAGAGGAAAAAACCTTGATAATGGTTGGAGTTGATTCATCCTGTCGGGGGCAGACTGAACAGGCCAGAGGCCAGCGCTCGGTTTCTTCTCCTGAGAGTCCCAGTACTGCTATGAGTCCTGTCCTCTCTCCATTCTGTGGGCTTCACAATTTTTTTTTTGGCCTTAGCTTGGGTTCCCTAGAAACAGAGCCTGAGGGAAATTCTTGTCATCTGATTTATTGATGCCCTCGAAAGAAATCATAAAAAAGTGAGAGAAACAGAATAGGATGGAGGAAAGAGATAAGTAAAGATGTTATCTCAGCTGGAGTCTGGCCTTAGCCTAAGAGGCTGTGAGTTATGAATTGCACACCAGAGTAAGTTCTGCCTTCAGGCAAAGTGGTTGGCTTTTTAAATCTCCCATATCGACCCAATGGGAGGGTAATCCCCCAGATGAGTGGACTCTTGTTGACAGAGGGCAATTTTCTGGAGAAGGGGGCAGTTATGCACTGTTTGTAACCAATACTCTCAGCGGCTGGTGGATGAGTGCACCAAAGGTAAGAAGGATCTTGGTGGAGCACCAATAGCAACTATTAAAATTCCCAGTGTCTCCTTTCCTGCTTAAATTAGCCAGAATCAGTTTCTGTGGCTTGTGATCAAAGTGCCCTGACTAATGCATTCTGTAAAGTGCTGGTAGTTATTATTATTATAGATACAATTGCATTAGTATGATTAGCCACTACTCCCCAAATCTGCTGACAAAGTATGTAGCTTCTAAAGAATGAGGGATGAAGAGCCGGCTATAAATCTTGTGTAAAATATATAATTAGTTCAGCATGAGACTACTCTTTTTAAGGGAAAAATTACAAAGGAAGTATGAAGCGTTTGGAGTTGGTTTCTCAAAATTCCGCTGATTTTTAATTAGAAAGAAAAATAGAACTGTGAAAGGAGATTGAGTAAGCTTTGACTCTGAAACAACCCCCCCATGCACCCTCTCATACATCATTTAATTAAATGATAGAATTTATTCTTTTAAGTGGAGAGTTAGTATCTGTTTGAATTCTGATCAAACAGCGGTACCTTGGACCTCATGCCCAAGGAAGACAGAAGTTGAAATATAAATTTTCTTTTATTTGATGCCTGAGGTACATAATCTACTCTGCAAATATGTTATTTGAAATTTCCAAAGTTTCCCTTACCAGATATTGCTTTTTCCCTCCATCTGTGTAAGTACATTTCATTCAAAAACACCCTACATGCCAGTTTCTCTGCTAAGCAAATTTGAAGGTGCATAGTTGAATCACTGTGATTCAGCCTTTCATGAGCTTACAGACTAGAAAAGGAAGTATGAACATAAATACATATCTCACAGAAGAATGCATTACATCTACTACTGAAGAGGGATACAGGCAGAAAACCTACACAGGTTCGGAGGAGGTTTGGAAGATTTCCAGTGAGGTTCTTACAAAGACATCAAGTGGTATCTGCGTGGTACTGTGCATGGACAAATGGCTGGAGCTTAGGCCTTCAGAGATGGGCCATTCACAGGGGCGAGAACAGCATCAACGAAGACATCAAGGCAGGAAATTGTGAATGTGTTTGGGAAGAATCAAGTGGCTTGGCTCAGCAAGTACCCCTCTGAATATAAACATGACACCCTGAGACACCTGTGAAATGACTTGCTCATCAGTTGCATGTCCAGCTGAGAGACACCCGTGTCCACTGCCTGCTGTCTGTCATGACGGAGGACAAGCAAACATCACGCAGGGAAGGACACAGGAGTGTAGGCTCTAGGGGCAGTGGGAGGGTGGAAGAGTCTTCAGGGTTTTTTCTGAGGAGGTCATGAATTTGGCCTACGATGCAGGAACAAAGTCAGGGGTGCTTTTAACAGGAGATGTTAAGACCCACGCAAAGCGGACAGCAAGATGCTGGGTATTGGAAACTAGTGAGCATGATCCTGCATCCTGATAAACTCTCCCGGGGCCCTTTGTGGGAGATCAAACCCCCAGGTGTCAAGGTCTAGGATAGGCATGTAGCTACAGAACAGATTTTCATCCATTAAAGCTAAGAGAGCTCTGTGGTACTGAGACCCATCAAGGCAGCTCCTCCTCAACCAACCCAGCTGACCAGCCCAGCCTTACCTAGAGGTCTATGGAGTATCCCAGGGGCTTTTCTTTTCTTTTTTTTTCTTTTCTTTTATTTTATTTTATTATACTTTAAGTTCTAGGGTACATGTGCATAACATGCAGGTTTGTTACATATGTATACTTGTGCCATGTTGGTGTGCTGCACCCATCAACTCATCAGCACCCATCAATTCATCATTTATATCAAGTATAACTCCCAATGCAATCCCTCCCCCCTCCCCCCCCCCCATGATAGGCCCCGGTGTGTGATGTTCCCCTTCCCGAGTCCAAGTGATCTCATTGTTCAGTTCCCACCTGAGTGAGAACATGCAGTGTTTGGTTTTCTGTTCTTGTGATAGTTTGCTAAGAATGATGGTTTCCAGCTGCATCCATGTCCCTACAAAGGAAGCAAACTCATCCTTTTTTATGGCTGCATAGTATTCCATGGTGTATATGTGCCACATTTTCTTAATCCAGTCTGTCACAGATGGACATTTGGGTTGATTCCAAGTCTTTGCTATTGTGAATAGTGCCGTAATAAACATACATGTGCATGTGTCTTTATAGCAGCATAAAGATTTATAATCCTTTGGGTATATACCCAGTAGTGGGATGGCTGGGTCATATGGTACATCTAGTTCTAGATCCTTGAGGGATTGCCATACTGTTTTCCATAATGGTTGAACTAGTTTACAATCCCACCAACAGTGTAAAAGTGTTCCTATTTCTCCACATCCTCTCCAACACCTGTTGTTTCCTGACTTTTTAATGATTGCCATTCTAACTGGTGTGAGATGGTATCTCATTGTGGTTTTGATTTGCATTTCTCTGATGGCAAGTGATGATGAGCATTTTTTCATGTGTCTGTGGGCTATATGAATGTCTTCTTTTGAGAAATGTCTGTTCATATCCTTTGCCCACTTTTTGATGGGGTTATTTGTTTTCTTCTTGTATATTTGAGTTCTTTGTAGATTCTGGATATTAGCCCTTTGTCAGATGAGTAGATTGCAAAAATGTTCTCCCATTCTGTAGGTTGCCTGTTCACTCTGATGGTAGTTTCTTTTGCTGGGCAGAAGCTCTTTAGTTTAATTAGATCCCATTTGTCAATTTTGGCTTTTGCTGCCGTTGCTTTTGGTGTTTTAGACATGAAGTCCTTGCCCATGCCTATGTCCTGAATGGTACTACCTAGGTTTTCTTCTAGGGTTTTTATGGTATTAGGTCTAACATTTAAGTCTCTAATCCATCTTGAATTAATCTTCGTATAAGGAGTAAGGAAAGGATCCAGTTTCAGCTTTCTACTTATGGCTAGCCAATTTTCCCAGCACCATTTATTAAATGGGGAATCCTTTCCCCATTTCTTGTTTCTCTCAGGTTTGTCAAAGATCAGATGGCTGTAGATGTGTGGTATTATTTCTGAGGACTCTGTTCTGTTCCATTGGTCTATATCTCTGTTTTGGTACCAGTACCATGCTGTTTTGGTTACTGTAGCCTTGTAGTATAGTTTGAAGTCAGGTAGCGTGACGCCTCCAGCTTTGTCCTTTTGACTTAGGATTGTCTTGGCAATGTGGGCTCTTTTTTGGTTCCATATGAACTTTAAAGCAATTTTTTCCAGTTCTGTGAAGAAACTCATTGGTAGCTTGATGGGGATGGCATTGAATCTATAAATAACCTTGGGCAGTATGGCCATTTTCACGATATTGATTCTTCCTATCCATAAGCATGGTATGTTCTTCCATTTGTTTGTGTCCTCTTTTATTTCACTGAGCAGTGGTTTGTAGTTCTCTTTGAAGAGGTCCTTGACATCCCTTGTAAGTTGGATTCCTAGGTATTTTATTCTCTTTGAAGCAATTGTGAATGGAAGTTCATTCATGATTTGGCTCTGTTTGTCTGTTACTGGTGTATAAGAATGCTTGTGATTTTTGCACATTGATTTTGTATTTGGAGACTTTGCTGAAGTTGCTTATCAGCTTAAGGAGATTTTCGGCTGAGACAATGGGGTTTTCTAAATATACAATCATGTCATCTGCAAACAGGGGCAGTTTGACTTCTTCTTTTCCTAACTGAATACCCTTGATTTCTTTCTCTTGCCTGATTGCCCTAGCCAGAACTTCCACCACTATGTTGAATAGGAGTGGTGAGAGAGGGCATCCCTGTCTTGTGCCAGTTTTCAAAGGGAATTTTTCCAGTTTGTGCCCATTCAGTATGATATTAGCTGTGGGTTTGTCATAAATAGCACAGTGTAATCAAACTAGAACTCAGGACTAAGAAACTCAATCAAAACTGCTCAACTACATGGAAACTGAACAACCTGCTCCTGAATGACTACTGGGTACATAACGAAATGAAGGCAGAAATAAAGATGTTCTTTGAAACCAATGAGAACAAATATACAACATACCAGAATCTCTGGGACACATTTAAAGCAGTGTGTAGAAGGAAATTTATAGCACTAAATGCCCACAAGAGAAAGCAGGAAAGATCTAAAATTGACACTCTAACATCACAATTAAAAGAACTAGAGAGGCAAGAGCAAACACATTCAAAAGCTAGCAGAAGGCAAGAAATAACTAAGATCAGAGCAGAACTGAAGGAGATAGAGACACAAAAAACCCTCCAAAAAATCAATGAATCCAGGAGTTGGTTTTTTGAAAAGATCAACAAAATTGACAGACTGCTAGCAAGACTAATAAAGAAGAAAAGAGAGAGGAATCAAATAGACACAATAAAAAATGATAAAGGGGATATCACCACCGACCCCACAGAAATACAAACTACCATCAGAGAATACTATAAACACCTCTATGCAAATCAACTAGAAAATCTAGAAGAAATGGATAATTTCCTGGACACTTACACTCTTCCAAGACTAAACCAGGAAGAAGTTGAATCCCTGAATAGACCAATAGCAGGCTCTGAAATTGAGGCAATAAGTAATAGCCTACCAACCAAAAAAAGTCCAGGACCAGATGGATTCACAGCTGAATTCTACCAGAGGTACAAGGAGGAGCTGGTACCATTCCTTCTGAAACTATTTCAATCAATAGAAAAAGAGGGAATCCTCCCTAACTCATTTTATGAGGCCAACATCATCCTGATACCAAAGCCTGGCAGAGACACAACAAAAAAAGAGAATTTTAGACCAATATTCCTGATGAACATCGATGCAAAAATCCTCAATAAAATACTGGCAAATCGGATTCAGCAGCACATCAAAAAGCTTATCCACCATGATCAAGTGGGCTTCATCCCTGGGATGCAAGGCTGGTTCAACATTCGCAAATCAATAAACGTAATCCAGCATATAAACAGAACCAAAGACAAGAACCACATGATTATCTCAATAGATGCAGAAAAGGCTTTTGACAAAATTCAACAGCCCTTCATGCTAAAAACGCTCAATAAATTCGGTATTGATGGAACGTACCCCAGGGGCTTTTCTGTTGTCAGTTGCTTAAATGGCAAACTTTACTATCTGAGCAGGATATACAGCCTCTCTATATCTCAGTTTCTCACCTGTAACACAGGATGAATAACAAGGTCTACTTCATAGAATTGTGTGGGTCAGGCGAGTTAATACATAGACACCACTTGGCACAGTGTATGTCAATCCTTCTATTCAGATATCAACTCCAGATTCCAGTGGGGCAGCTGAAGCCAGACTGTCAAGAGCAGGGAGTCAGAGCGATGGGACACATCTCCCAGGAACGGAGTATCCTGGTGCCATTGGAGACACCCAGTACCACAGGCCAGCCTGTCACCTCATGCTGGAGAGCAGAGGGCCCCCCTCAGCAGAGACCTCAGGCCACGCCACCATCGTCACGTGGAAACTCCCATCTTGAATCCAGGGATGCAATTTTTTTTTTTTTTTTTTGAGACGGAGTCTGGCTCTATTGCCCAGGCTGGAGTGCAGTGGCCGGATCTCAGCTCACTGCAAGCTCCGCCTCCCGGGTTTACACCATTCTCCTGCCTCAGCCTCCCGAGTAGCTGAGACTACAGGCGCCCGCCACCACGCCCGGCTAGTTTTTTTTTTGTATTTTTTAGTAGAGACGGGGTTTCACCCTGTTAGCCAGGATGGTCTCGATCTCCTGACCTCGTGATCCGCCCGTCTCGGCCTCCCAAAGTGCTGGGATTACAGGCTTGAGCCACCGCGCCCGGCCCAGGGATGCAATTAATATGTGCACAGGGAAGGAAAGAAATGTGAGTCTCTTGCCTATCTTTTCAGTACCATCACATCCAGAGGGCTCTTCCCTGCAGCACCAGCTCCTTTTCAACCGTGCGAGGAAATGGAATGGTTTTCTTGAAAGATTTTCTTGAAGAAGAAAATCTCTTTAGAAAAGAGATGATAAAACAATAGATGGGGAAGCATCTGAAGTGGAAAGGCTTTGGGTAGTAAAGGATTCAGGTTTCCAGACGGTATCCTTGGGGCTGCTGGGACCAACAGAGTGGATATGAATGTGCTGTCAAAGCAGGTTTGTCTGTTTGAGCAACTACAAAGAGGAAGGCCCTGGCATCACTAATGGGAAGTGAGAGGAAGCAAGAAGGGGGCCCAGCGATGCTTTCAGATGACTATCTTATTGACTATGGTTGACAGGATTGTTTGTAGCCCCGAGCCTCGAATCCCAGGATTTCAGAAATGCACAAACTGGGCTGGACACTGACCTACTTCTTATGGTCCATTCTCCTCCTGAGATATTTGTCTGCTCTTGAGCTGACATATTCCTTTCCAGAGCCCTCTAGGTAATAGTGCATAAGGCAAAAATGCTCACTAAATAAAAGACATCTTTGCTCTCTGTTATTATAAGGAATTGGTATTTAAATTTTACATCTCTTCTGGCCCACTCCATCTTCTCAAAGGAGAGGCATATAACGAGGGAGGCCATACCTTCAGGTGTGGAAAGCCTGTCTTTGTGCCAGTTGTGCTAGCATAATTATTAACAGTGTCCCCTCCCTTTTCTGTCTCACGGGTGTCCTAGTTCGGTCCATAAATTACATGATCACCTGTCTTAGTTTGGGTTCCCTCAGCAACCGACAGTGAGACAAAGATTCAACCACAAGTACGGTCATGAGCTGCATAACTACCTTAGGTCAGCAATGGAGCATGTATTGTAGTAGCTGCCGTAAGGTTGTAGCACAATGCATTACACATGTGTTTGTGGTCATGCATATGTAAACAAACCTACTGAGCTGCCAGTCATACAAAAGCTTAGCACATATAATTATATACAAAACATAATACTGGATAATGATAATAAGTGACTATGTTACTGGCTTATGTATTTACTATGCTATACTTTTTATTGTTATTTTGGAGTGTATGCTTTCTACTTACTGAAAAAAAAATCTAACTGTAAAATATTCTCAGGCAGGTCCTTCAGGAGCTGTTCTAGGAAAAGGCATTGTTATCACCAGCGATGACAGCTCCTTGCATGTTATTGCCCCTGAAGATCTTCCAATGGGACAACATGTAGAGGTGGAAGACAGTGACATTGATAATTCTGACCCGGTTGTAGGCCTAGGCTAATGTGTCTGTGTGTCTGAGTTTTTAACAAAAAAAGCTTAAAAAATGGAAAATAAAACAAAAATAGAAAAAGCTTGTAAATTAAGATTAGTCAGTTTTCACACTCCTATAAAGAACTTCCCCGAGACTGGGTAATTTATAAAGGGAAGAGGTTTAATTGACTCACAGTTCTGCATGGCTGGGGAGGCCTCAGGAAACTTACAGTCATGGCAGAAGGGGAAGTAGGCATCTTCTTCACAAGACAGCAGGAGAGAGAAGAATGAAGCAAAGGGGAAATAGCCCCTTATAAAGCCATCAGATCTCATGAGAACTCACTATCACAAGAACAGCATGGGGGAACCCGCCCCCATGATCCAATCACCTCCCTCCCTCAACACATGGGGATTACAGGTCCGTCCCTGCACACGTGGGGATTACAATTTGAGATGAGATTTGGGTGGGACAAAGAGCCAAACCATATCAGATATAAAGAAATAAAACATTTTTGTGCGACAAACAAGACGTTTGTTTTAAGCTAGTTATTATAAGAATCAGAGAGTTATAAAAGTAAAAAGTTTATAAAATATAGTAAGCTAAGGTTAATTTATTATTAGAGAACAAAAAATATTTTAAAATAAATTTAGTGTAGCCTGAGAGTACAGTGTTTATAAAGCTTGCAGTGGTGTACAGTAATGGCCTAGGCCTTTACATTCACTCACTTGCTGACTCACCCAGAATCACTTCCAGTCTTGGAAGCTCCATTCATCATGAGTACACTATACAGGTGTAGAATTTTCAATCTTTTATACTATATTTTGCCTGTACCTTTTCTATGCTTAGATATGTTTAGATACACAAATACTTACCACTGTGTTATGATTATCTACAGTATTAGTACAGTAACATGCCGTACAGGGTTGTAGCCTAGGAGCAATAGGCCATACCGTATAACCTAGGTATGTAGCAGGCTACACCACCTACATTTGTGTAAGTATACTTCTTGATGTTTGCTAAATGACAAAATTGCCTGATGACACATTTCTCAGACCATTTCCCCATGATTAATGGATTCATGGCTGTAGTTTGTTTGGGAAGTGCAGTGAATATACTACTTGGAGACTAGAGAAATAAGACAAGGAAAGAAACACAGCTAATAAAGAGTGTGCTATTAAACCAGCTACCCCAGTGCACAACCGAAGCTTAATCTAGGGGGAAAATTCTGGGAAATGATGTAAAAATGCATGCCTAGAATTGTCCTACTCCAGGGACAGGGCAAAGGAGTTGGTATTTCTCCACCAACTCGTGAGTCAGAGAGCTGCTCCTGAGAGCTGTTAGTTCCCTACCACTCCTGACCTGTCTCATGAGCAGAATGGTCTTTTGTGGTTCTGAGAAAAAAACTCTCTCAAACACAGAGAGGCAGGTTCCACACTGGAAAATCAGCAGGAGCCCATTGGAAAGTCCGGGGAATATGGATGGGCACTGACAGCACCTGCCACATTGGCCTGTCTTTAATTATCCTTCTCTCTATCACTTGGCTGGCATTCTGCCATCTCTAAGTTCACCAATAAAGCCTTGCTCTGCAAGTGCAATAAACTTTCTCTTCAAGTTTCTCAATGGCTGCCCTGGTTCTTTTCACCACTACTCAAGCTTTCCCTCTTCAAACTTTACATACCTGACTTTTGTGATCCTGTTGTTTCCCTAATTCCTTGGTGCTCCTGTTGTCTTTGACTAATTGTGAGCATTTATCAAAGGCTTTTTCTCTTTTTCCCTTGGTAATTTTCTATATCCATGACATCAACAGTAACCTCCATGTAGATGGCTCCCAAGTTAATATTTCTCAAATTCATGAACTTATTTAATCTGTATAAAAGCTCTTTCACCCTGAAGTCTTTTTTTTAACTTTGAGTCTAGTGCTCTTTTCACTACAGTTTTATCAGCTGTGATTTCTCTCTGGAGACCTATCGTCCACATCTTGGTTGCCTGCTCAGTGTCTCTATCGGTTTGTTCTGCTGTGGTGTTAAATTCAGTGTGCTCAAAACTTGCTGTTTCAGTTTGAGGATTTAGGTATGCCAGTCCTCAGATCTAATTTCAAATTTACAAGACAAAAAAAGTGCCCATTAAAAAGTGGGCAAAGGACATGAACAGACGCTTCAAGAAGACACACATGTGGCCAAAAATCTTATGAAAAAAGATCAACAACACTGATCACTAGAGAAATGCAAATCAAAACCAAAAAGAGGCATAATCTCACACCAGTCAGAATGATGTTATTAAAATATGCATGAAGAGCTTGAAGAGAAAAAGGAATGCTTATACACTGTTGGTGGGAGTGTAAGTTAGTTCAACTATTGTGAAAGAGAGTGTGGTGACTCCTTAAAGACCTAAAATCAGAAATACCATTTGATCTAGCAATCCCATTACTGGGTATATACCCAAAGAATATAAATTGTTCAGTTATAAAGGCACATGCTCATCTATGTTCACTGCAGCACTACTTACAATAGCAAAGACATAGAATCAACCCAAATGTCCATTAGTGATAGACTGGATAAAGAAAGTGTGGTGCATATACACAATGCAATACTGTGCAACCATAAAAAGAATAAGATCATGTCCTTTGCAGAAGCAAAAGCAAATTAACACAGGAATAGACAACCAAATACCACATGTTCTCACTTATACGTGGGAGCTAAATGATAAGAACACATGGACACATAGAGGGGAACAACACACACTGGGGTCTATCAGAGGGTGGAGGGTGAGAGGACGGAGATCGTGAAAAATAACTAATGGGGACTAGGATTAATATCTGGGTGATAAAATAATCTTACAACAAACCCCCATGATGCAAGTTTACCTATATAACAAACCTGCACATGTACCCTTGAATTTAAAATTTAAAAAATTTAAAACATAATTTTTAAAAATGATCCCCTAAAGAAGTCTTTTGCCTCCTGCTTTTCTGTTTTGATTCATTTAGTAGCTTCTGCTTTAGCAGCTTCCCCTCTCCTCTTCACCTATTCCCATAGTCAAGACTATGTTTGCAAGTGGCATGAGTCCTACTTGACCACCATCAGGGAAAAGAAGAAAATAATTGGCTCAGTGTGGTAACCTGTAGGGAAAGCAGAGGTTCGCTGAGCTTCTGAGACAACTGGAACCAAGTTCTCCAATGTCATCAGCCCTGTCTTGCTCTATTTCTAATCTCAGCTGCCTTCTCTCAGCCCAATCTCCTCTTAAAGCAGGATTCATGGCTGCCCAGTAGCTTTTCCTCACATCTCACGCAAGCAGGACTTGTTCCTCTCTGTTAGTTCCAAGTTGGGTGTGTGTCTTGTTTTTAAGAATTCTAATTGTCTAGAATTCTATGTCCACTCTAGTAGCTAAAGTGCAGAATGCCAACATTGGCAGCCTCACTTGGAATAATCCCAACGGTTGGAATGGGAAGGGGCAATTTCCAAAAGAAAGAGGGATACATTTCCAAAAGGGTAAGGGAGAAGTGCTGAGCTGATATGGCAATTTGTGTTACACAATTTTACCTTTTTCTGAAATCCCAGTTCCTCCATGAAGCCTTTTCTGGTATCCTAGCCCCATATATTCTTTCCCTTGTCTGAATGCCATCACATTTCTTAGCTATGATGCTTATTTGTCATTTAATTTTATCCTGTCTTACCCCATCTCTTCTGTTATTAAAAGGCATTGCTACTTTATGATTTATTTATTTATTTTTAATGATTCATCTATTTAGATTATTTTCTCCTTAGCTTGGCTATTGTCAGGCTGTAGGATTGTGTCTTAGTTTACTTTTTATCCCATAAAGGACCCAAGCATGAGACTTTTCCCAGTCTGGGCTTGAAAACAGTTTGTCTGTTTGATTTGGTTCCTACTGGGCTGTCATCCATGTTGAACACATATCAACCTGGGAGGTCTGGTAGAGAAAAAGTCCTGTGCTGAGAGTCAGGAGACCTGGTTTCTGATTCTCACATGAGCCATGAGACGTAGGCCAAATCACAACTCTCTCTGTTTTATAGATTTTTCCATTTGTGAAATGATGACAAAAAAATGTGCCCTAAGTCTTAGGATTCTTGTCAGAACACACTGGGAGCAATAAAAAGAAAAGTGCTGTATACATGCAAGGTATGTTTATTCATATTGATAATTGAAAGAGAAAACTCAGATGTTCCTGATAAGGTATCATTTTCAAGTACAATTCTTGCTACCAAGTTTGCAATTACACAATTGTTTCCCTCCCTAGATAAAACCACCTAATCTGCTGGAAACATGAACCAGTGGTTAAGCCAACCATTTAATTAACTTATAAAAGCTTTGTGGAACTTTAAAGAAAATATAATAGTAAATTGGTTTCCAAAACTTTCTAATAGGAAAACTCATTTATTTGGTCCCACGTGGCATCAAAGTGCCAGATTGGCAAATTATGACTTTACTGTTAGATGGCTTTTTTTTGGTTGGTTGTTTAATTTCAGTAATGAAGTGTTGATGTAATGTTCTTTTTAAACATCAACCTTTTCTTTCTCCTACTGCTAAACAGTCCAGATTCTAATTCTCTTCTTTTAGTCAAGCTGCAGAAAACCAATTCAGATTTACTCACTACTTTGTGTGTACCAGATGCATGTAAGGGACTTGTCAATAGGGTTTATAGTGTCAGTAGGGGTCAGCTGGGTCAAAAGGATCTTAAGGAGCATCCAGTTAAATAGGGAAGACAAATGATAAACAACCCATTCTAATTATATCTACAATTATGCACATAATAATTCTCTAAAGCAGTATATGAGTCAGGGTGGGTTAGCCAATGTAACAAACAGCCCCAATTTTTAGTGTCTTAACATAGTAAAAGGTTATTTCTTACTCATACAAAGTCTAATATACTTGTTCCTGGTTGGATGGCTCTCTTCCAAGTGGGGACACAAGGGTCTGGGCGTTTTCTGTCCTGTCATGTCACTGTCTTCAACTTATGGCCTGTAAGGTCACCATGAAAGGGGATAATAGCCTGGACAAAGCACACAGGGTACTCAGTCATCTTAATCTGATAGTGACACACATGACCTCTGCTCATATTCCATGGCCACATAGGTCCATCTAGTCGCATGGAGCAACTAAGATGCTGGGCAGCTGCTTCTCAGCCACAATAGTACTATTCAAAAGGGACACATCTCTTAGGTGGATGACTACCTGCCTCTGCCACAAGTAGTACTGAGAGGTGAAGCCAGCTGGACTTCCTGGTTGAGTGGGGACTTGGATAACTTTTCTGTCTAGCTAGAGGATTGTAAATGCACCAATCAGTACTCTGTGTCTAGCTAGAGGATTGTAAATACACCAATCAGCACTCTGTAAAAATGCACCAATCAGTACTCTGTCTAGCTAAAGAATTATAAATGCACCAATCAACATTCTGTAGAATGGACCAATCAGCGATCTGTAAAATGGACCAATCAGCAGGATATGGGCAGGACCAAATAAGGGAATAAAAGCTGGCACCCCAGCCAGCAGCACAACCGACTTGGGTCTCCTTCCATGTTGTGGAAGCTTTGTTCTTTCGCTCTTCACGATAAATCTTGCTGCTGCTCATTCTTTGGGTCTGCACTACCTTTATGAGCTGTAACACTCACGGTGAGAGTCTGTGGCTTCATTCCTGAAGTTAGCGAGACCATGAGCCCACTGGGAGGAACAAGCAACTCTGGACGTGCCACCTTTAAGAGCTGTAACACTCAGTGCAAAGGTCTGCAGCTTCACTCCTGGAGTCAGCAAGACCATGAACCCATCGGAAGGAAGAAACTCCGGAACATCTGAACATCTGAAGGAACAAACTCCACACACACCATCTTTAAGAGCTGTAATACCCGGCCGGGCGCGGTGGCTCATGCCTGTAATCCCAGCACTTTGGGAGGCCGAGGCGGGCGGATCAGGAGGTCAGGAGATCGAGACCATCCTGGCTAACACAGTGAAACCCCGTCTCTACTGAAAAAAAATACAAAAAATTAGCCGGCGTGGTGGCGGGCGCCTGTAGTCCCAGCTACTGGGGAGGCTGAGGCAGGAGAATGGCGTGAACCCGGGAGGCGGAGCTTGTAGTGAGCTGAGATGGCGCCACTGCACTCCAGTCTGGGCGACATAGTGAGACTCCATCTCAAAAAAAAAATTAAAAAAAAAAAAAAAAAGAGCTGTAACACTCATTGCGAAGGTCTGCAGCTTCATTCTTGAAGTCAGCGAGACCAAGAATCCACTGGAAGGAATAATTCCAGACACAGTACTATTTTTACAAGTGACAAAATTGAGGGGTTAAGTAACTTACCCAAGGTCATACAGCTGGTATGTTGAGAAACCAGATTTGAACCCAGTTTGTTTGCCCCAAAGCTCGTGTTCTTCTCACTCCATCACACTAACTTCCTTACCATGGCAGTGTGAGAGGATCCAAGCTATGGCTGAGCTCTATCTGCATGATCTGCCCGTTGAACCCATTTTTCCTCGTTTGAGCCAGTCTGGAAAGCTGGTCCTGCTGCTGCCTTAACTTTCTGGCCTGATTTTCTTCACAGCTTTTGGCTGTGACTTGGAGTCTTGCTAGTTTTCCTCAACTCTCTCCTCCAGATGCACTCTTAGCACTGGACCAAGTTTCCATCATTGTGACACAGAAAATCAAGAAATAGGATTAGAGCTTTTACAACTGCTATTTGAAGAAGATAGTAGCAATTTGCCTGTATAACTTCAGGCACTTTTAGCAATAAAAACTAGTTGTATCATTTTATGGTTCCATTTCTTCCAGGCTAGTAAATGGTCAGTTTCAAAGAATAGACAGGGCTCTAGGAATTTAGATGTAAGAGATAATTCTGGGTTTGAAAAATGGAGCCAATTCATTTTGTGAGCATAAATGTGTACATGGGGCACCAATCAGAAGCAACAGGACAGATTTGTATAATGAACTCTCCAGCTAGCCCATCCTGACTCATACACTGTTTTAAGTTTTGGATGGACCACAGCAAAGGGCTGTGCTCACATTTACCCTGCCTGTTTCAAATGTATGAAACATCAGCCCCATACACGAAACCCTGATTACACTGAATTCCAGTCCCTATGGCCGCAAAACAATTTAACTTTAAACTTAGTTAATAACCATGTATTATGCTCATAGATGTGTGGACCAATAATTCAAACTCGTAGGGATGGTTTGTATTATTTTTTTCTAATTTCTGGGGTCTCATTGAAAGACTCAGCAGCTGAGGGTTGAAATCATCTGAAAGCTTATTCACTCACAAGTCTGACGATTAATAATGGCATTGGTTGAAGGTCTCACTTCCCCTTCACATGGGTCTCTGCATGTATCTTTCTATGTGAGCTAGTTGGACTTTCTTACAAGCATGGTGGCTGGATTCCCACTATGGACATCTCGAAAGCAAAAAGAGAGAGCCAAGCAGAAGTAGGATGTCTTTTTGCAGCTGTCCTCAGAATTCATGGAGTGTTGATTCTGCCACATTTTATTTATTGAGGCAGTCACAAAATTCTCCCCAGGTTTAAGGGGAGGGAAGATAGACTCTGCCTCTTGATGGGGAGTAGCAATGTTCTGGAAGAATGGGTGGGACTTGAAACATTGCTGTGGCCATATTTGGAAAATCTAATCTGCCATACCTTGCTTTCATTTTGATCCTTAGATCTGGCTTAAATATTAGTTATCATATATTTGGTGCCCATGTGCCAGGTACCTTATACTCATTAAATCTAATCCTGATCTCAACTCTGCAAAGTAGGTCATGCTATCCCTTTTATAAATTAGGAAACTGAGACCCAGAGAAGTTAACTAACTTACCCAAAGACACGGAGCTAGCAAACGATAAAGTTAAGTTGCAAGACTAAGCCTGACCCACTCCACATCTCATACTTTCCCCCACAGTTCCTATATGATTCCCAATGGGGATGACTCATTCCCTTAATGAAAGGAAAGTTTGGCAGAGGAAGATTGGAGTGGTGGAGATGGGGTAAAGGGAAGTTCAGACACTTTGAATTAATGGTAATTTCCATGAAGGTGCTTGTTCTAATAATTTCCACCTTCCCAAGTCCACATATCCTTAGAGCCCATCGAGTCAAGCTGATGTAATTAAAAACCCTCCCTGGTTTCTAAACAGCTGTAATATATTTATTTGATTCTCTGGCAAGTATAAAATATTGCTCAAAGACCACAGGACTATATAATGTTAATGGGCAATGAAATCCACCCTTCTTCAGGTAGGTCAAGGAGAAACCATGGAAAGATTTTATTAGGATGACTAAAGTAACTCTTTATCATCTTGATCATTCAAATCAGGATACTTTTTTTTTTCTTTTACTGTTTTCTTTTTTTTTTTTTTTCTTACTCGAGACAGAGTCTTGCTCTGTTGCCCAGACTGGAGCACAGTGGAGCAATCTCAGCTCATTGCAACCTCCGTCTCCTGGGTTCAAGTGATTTTCCTGCCTTAGCCTCCCGAGTAGCTGGGATTACAGACATGCACCACCACGCCTGGCTAATTTTTGTATTTTTAGTAGAGATGGGGTTTCACCATGTTGGCCAGGCTGGTCTTGAACTTCTGACCTTGTGATCCACCCACCTCGACCTTCCAAAATGCTGGGATTACAAGCATGAGCCACTGTGCGCATCCTAAATCAAGATACTTTTGAGAGTGAAAAGTGATGCTGTTAATAATTATGCTGAAGAAGGGGTGTGCTGAAGTCTTCTATATCTTGATCTGGAGAATAGTTACATGAGTGTGTACATATTTAAAAAAACATTGTGCTGTACTCTTAAAAGGTATATACTTCCCTGATGTAAGTTATACCTCAACCACAATATCAATATAGTTATAAAATAATGATAGTTATGCCAGGACAGTGAGTGTAAACAAATTCTGTCTTGGGCAAATAGGGACATATAGTCATCCTAGTCATAACCAGTTCCCAAGCTGGCCTCACTGGGGCTGGACAAGAAGGTGTTTATGGTCAGAAATGATTGAATTTCAAAATCAATATCCAATAAAGTTTTATCTTGGCCCAAGTCAACATCCCCTTTTCCAGATTTACAGTCTAAATTTTGTGGGATGGAGTGATGGTGAAGGTGGGGAGGAAATGGTGGTGGTGACATGTTGTGAATAGAGGTGGGGAGGGTGATGCTGTTGTTAGTGGTTGTATTAGTTTGTTATCATGCTGCTAATAAAGACCTACCTGAGACTGGGCAATTTATAAAAGAAAGAGGTTTAATGGACTCACAGTTCCATATGGCTGGAGAGGCCTCACAATCATCTCAGAAGGCAAAGGAGAAGCAAAGCATGTCTTACATGGTGTCTGGCAAGAGAGCTTGTGCAAGAGAACTCACATTTATAAAACCATCAGATCTTGTGAGACTTATTTGCTACCATGAGAACAGTGTGAGGGAATGAATGATTTCATTCAGTTGTGAAATTGAATCTTTCATGATTCAATTACCTCCACCTGGCCCCACCCTTGACACTTGGGGATTATTACAATTCAAAGTGAGATTTGAGTGGGAACACAGCCAAACCATATCATTCCACCCCTCGTCTTTCCCAAATCTCATGTCCTCACATTTCAAGACCACTCATGCCTTCCCAACAGTCTCTCAAAGTCCTAACTCATTTCAGCATTAACTGGAAAGTCCACAGTCCAAAGTCTTATCTGAGTCAAGGCAAGTCCCTTCCACCTATGAGCCTGTAAAATCAAAAGCAAGTTAGTTACTTTCTATATACAATGGGGGAACAGGCATTGGGTAAATACACATGTTCCAAATGGGAGAAAATGACCAAAAGCAAGGGGCTACAGGCCCCATGCAAGTCCAAAATCCAATAGGGCAGTCATTAAACCTTAAAGTTCCAAAATGATCTCCTTTGACTTCATGCCTAACATCCAGGACACGCTGATGCAGAAAGTGTGTTCCCACAACCTTGGGCAGCTCTGTGCCCGTGGCTTTGCATACATCCTCTGAAATTTAGGCAGAGGTTCCCAAACCTTAATGCTTGACTTCTCTGCACCTGCAGGCTCAACACCATGTGGAAGCTGCCAAGGCTTGGGGCTTGCACCTTCTGAAGCCACAGCCCAAGCTGTACTTGGCCCCTTTTAGCCATGGCTGAAATGGCTGGGAGGCAAGGCACCAAGTCTCTAAGTTGCACTGGGCAGGGTGGCCCTGGACCTGGCCCAAGAAACCATTTTTTCCTCCTAGGCCTCCAGGCCTGTGATGGGAGGGGCTGCTGTGAAGGTCTCTGACATGTCCTGGAGACATTTCCCCCATTGTCTTGGTAATTAACATTTGAGTCCCTGTAATTATGCAAATTTCTGCAACTGGCTTCAATTTCTCATCAGAAAAAGGGTTTTTCTCTTTCTATCACATTGTCAGGCTGCAATTTTTTGAACTTTAATATCTGCTTCCCTTTTAAAAATAAGTTCCAATTCCAAACTATATCTTTGTGAATACATAAAATGGAATGCTTTAACAGCACCCAAGTTAACTCTTGAACATTTTACTGCTTAGAAATTTCTCCCACCAGATGCCCTAAATCATCTGTCTCAAGTTCAAAGTTCCACAAATCTCTAGGGCAGGAGCAAAATGCTGTCAGTCTCTTTGCTAAAACATAGCAAGAGTCACCTTTGCTCCAGTTCCCAACAAGTTCCTCATCTTCATCTGAGACCACCTCAACCTTGACTTCATTGTCAGCATTTTGGCTAAAGCCATTCAACAAGTCTCTAGGACTTTCCCACATCTTCCTGTCCTCTTCTGAGCCTTCCAAATTGTTCCAGCCTCTGCCAGTTATCCAGTTCCAAAGTTGCTTCCACATTTTTGGGTACCCCACTCTACCAGTACCAATTTACTGTATTAGTCTGTTCTCATGCTTCTAATAAAGACATATCTGAGACTGGGTAATTTATAAAGTAAAGAGGTTTAATGGATTCACAGTTCTGTATGGCTGGGGAGCCCTCACAATCGTAGAAGGCAAAGGAGATACAAAGGCATGTCTTATATGGTGAGAACAGTATAGGAGAAACTGCCTCCATTATTCAATTATCTCCACCTGACCCTGCCCTTGACACATGGGGATTATTACAATTCAAGGTGAGATTTGGGTGGGGACACAGCCAAATCATATCAGTGGTGATGCTGCTGTTGAGAGTGATGGTGGTAATGGCAGCAGTGGTGGGTGGTGTTGTTAATGATGGTGGTAATATATGTATATTTTTTTTAGAGACAGGGTCTTGCTCTGTTGCCCAGGTTGAAGTGCAGTGTCATGATCATAGTTTGCTGTAGCCTCCAACTCCTGGACTTAAATGATCCCCCTGCCTCAGCCTCCCAAATTCTGGGACTACAGGCATGAGCCACTTAACTTGGCTAATGGTGATAGTACTGATGGTAAGAGTGATGTGATGGTGGTTCTGGCAATGATGAGCTGTGTGATGAAGGTGGTAATGGTGGTGGAAGTGATGGTAGATGGTATGATTGTGGTGGAGGGGAGTGAAGATGGTGGTGGTGATTAGTGGTGTTGCCGTGGTGATAGAAGGAACACTGGTGGTGGTGGTGCTGATCATGGCTGGTGGTGAGATGGTGGTGGTGGAGGTGGTAGTTTTGGTGGTGGTGATGGTTGGTGCTGATGTTTGCTGTGGTTGGTAGTGGTGAAATGCAATCAATCCTTTCTCTTCCAGGAGATCCCTGGGATTCTTTTATAAATTATGCAGATCTTCCTCAGACCTTTGCATGCCGCAGCAGAAACAACTTCCTTAATCAAATAAAAGGTATTTTTCCCCATGGCAGGGGCTTCCCAAGCTTACATCTTCCTAGCAAGGAGTTGCCCTGAAGATGTGCTCAACTGTGACTTGACAGCTTCTTTCGCTAAAGAAGAAGGGGAAAAAATCCCTGGTTGCTACTTCACTACCCAATTTTTGGTTCACTAAAATCAGCTATATACAGTTTTCATTCTACTTTGTGGACTCAGACATCCCTTGTCAAACCCATACTTGTCCTAATAAAGTCCCTAGTGAGTGAACCTCTTCAGGTATTAAAGATAGGGGGCCCGGGCAGGATGAAACTAATGTAGAACTATGTTGTAAGGAGTCTGGTGCCTTATCAACCTCCCTCAGCGCCCCCAGATTGAACCTGCGTAACAGACTCTCTTCTGTATCTCTGACTGTAACTCCCATTCAATATGTGCCAGGCACCATGCTAAGTGCTTCACATAAGTGATCTCAATGTAATTCTTAGCAAAAATAGTGTGAGGGAAGCAATATTATTCCTACTATAAATTTGAAGAGGCCAAAACACAGAGAGGCGAAGATCACACAGCTGACAGTGTGTAAGTAATGAGTGTGTGTAAGGAATGGCCATACCCATACTTATTGTGGCTCACCTCATTGTTACAATTCAGTTGATCACAGATTGAAACACCTAACAAGGACGTCTTCTTTTTCTTTTTTTTCTTCTTCTTCTTTTTTTTTTTTGAGACATGGTCTCACTCTAGACACCCGGGCTGGAGTGCAGTGCTCCAACTCAGCTCACTGCTGCCTCAACTTCCTGTGATCAGGTCTCCCACCTCAGAATCCTGAGTAGCTCAGAATCCACAGGCACACACCACCACACCTGGATACTTTTTTGTAATTTTTTAGTAGAGATGGGATTTCATCATGTTGCCCAGGCTGGTCTCAAACTCCTGGGCTCAAGTGATCCAGCCACCTTGACCTCCCAAAGTGTTGAGATTATAGGCATGAGCCACCACACCTGGACTCTTTTAAAAAAAAAAGTAACTTTTAAGTTCAGGGGTACATATGCAGGTTAGTTATATAGGTAGTTATATAGGTAAACTTGTGTCGTGGGGGTTTGTTGTACAGATTATTTTGTCACCCAGGTATTTAGCCATTAGTTATTTTTCCTGATCCTCTCCCTCCTCCCACCCTTCACCCTTTGATAGGCCCCAGTGTGTGTTTTTCTGCTGTATGTGTCCATGTGTTCTCCTCATTTAGCTCCCAGTTATAAGTGAGAACATGTGGTATTTGGTTTTCTTTTCCTGCGTTAGTTTGCTAAGGATAATGACCTCCAGCTCCATCCATGTTCCTGCAAAGGACATGATCTTGTGTTTTTTTTATGGCTGCATAGTATTCCATGGTATATATGTACCACACTTTTTGTCTGTCTACCATTGATGGGCATTTAGGTTGATTTCATGTCTTTGCTATTGTGAATAGTGTGCTACAATGAATGTAAGCATGCATGTTTCTTTATGATAGAATGATTTATATCCCTTTGAGTATATACCCAGTAATGGAATTGCTGAGTCAAATGGTATTTCTGTTTTTAGGTCTTTGAGGAATTGCCACACTATCTTCCACATGGCTGAACTATTTACACTCCCACCAACAGTGTATAAGCGTTTCTTTTTCTCCACAACCTTGCCCGCACCTATTATTTTTGAACATTTTAGTAATAGCCATTTTGACTGGTGTGAGATGGTATCTCACTGTTGTTTTGATTTACATTTCTCCAATGATCAGTCATGTTGAGCATTTTTTCATATGATTCTTGGCCACATGCATATCTTCTTTTGAAATATGTCTGTTCATGTCCTTTGCCCACTTTTTAATGGTTTTTTTCTTTTCTTGTAAACTTAAGTTCCTTATAGATGCTGGATATTAGACCTTTGTCAGATGCCTAGTTTGCAAAAATGTTCTCCCATTCTGTAGGTTGTCTTTCACTCTTGATAGTTTCTTTTGCTGTGCAGAAGCTCTTTGGCTTAATTAGATCTAATTTGTCAATTTTGGTTTTGCTGCAATTGCTTTTGGTGTCTCCATCATGTAATCTTTGCCTGTTCCCATGTCCAGAATTGTATTGCAACAAGGCCATTTTTAACCTAGCCATGGTGCTGGAGCAATAGTTGATTTCATTTGTCCAAAGGCCCGGTGTACTTGCAGAGGCCCCTTAGAAAGGAAAAACACAGAAAGACAAGGAGCTGCCATTATTAATGTGAGCTTTCAATGTCCTGTTAAAACCAACACTGAATTTCTGACCAAAAAAATAAAGGGGATATTTCTGTGACCGAAATCAAGTCGTTCAGGAACTGTTCTCGATTAAAAAGCTCCTATTCCTTTTGATCTGGGATTGTCCCTCCAGAATAATACAGAGGAAATGCTGGTTTGGAAAAAGTCTATGTTTTTCTATGAATTTTATTTTAAAACAAATATTTAAAGAGCTTTCTTTTTGCAACATATTTTGTTAAAAGAGCTTCTCTCTCATAACAAAGCCACAGGTCTTCCTCTGGGAGCTGAGAAAAGGAGACGTCTGCCAAGTCTGGTGGCTTGGAGCCAGCTCATCTCGAAGCAAGGGCTGATGGGTAGAGCGAGACACACAATGGGCCAGTTTTAGAAAGCTGGGAAACGTGGGGCTGTTTCACCCACTCTCAAGTTAGCAGCCGTGTGGGTTTGGTTCACGCTTCAAGACAGGGGAACGGGGGTGGCCATAGCACCTTTGGGGTGAAACCAATATTAGACGTCCTGACCCCAAAGGAAACCTGAAGCAAGCTGCAAACTATATGGGGAAATAGTGGGTGATGGGGAGCAATAAAAGGAAAGAGCTCTTGCAGATACAGCCACAGGACCTGAGGGTGACGCTGAACCGACTCCTGCAAGCCCTAAAATCCAGGCCGCCAAGCTGAGGAAAATCACAGCCAGAGACCAAGGAGCTGCCTCTAAATGCCACTTGCTTTCTGGTACTACAAGCAAGTTGTAGCTATTATTATCCTCCGGGCAAACGCCAGGGGAAGCTGTAATAGTCCCTGCAGGGCTATGCAAACGCCTGCACCTCAGCATTTTCTGGTGGTCGTGCCTGCCAATGGTTTTATGAGAAGGAACATGGAGAGGGGGAGGTGCAGGAAGGGATTAGCTCTGAACCCTAAGGCCTCTGAAAGCAGATGGCCAGGAGGGACCTGGAGTCTTGGAGGCTTTCTGCCAGGCCTCCATGGGTCTCTTCTGCCTGTGAGCACTTGGTGCCTCCTTCTCCCTCTCCAAGGAGAGGAAGGAGACAGTGGGGACAGAGTTCTAGGGACCTGCTCAAGTCTTGTTGGCCCTGGGAGAATTGAGAAGGTCCTGAGGAGCCAGGAGCCAGAGAGGGGGCAGGGGCTGTATCCTTAGTAACCCCTCTGTTGTGGCAACAGCAGGACAGTCCCCCTGCCTTTACATTTCCTTGTAGACCTGTGGCAAGCTCTTCCCAGTGTGCCAGTGGAAACTGCACTAATGATTTCGTTTTCCTAAAGATTTCACCATGAATCTCTCTTGGGCTGGGAAGCAAAGGGCAGGTTGGACCTGACTTGATGATAAGCACCTTAGGCGCCAGAATGAAGGTACCAAAAACATGGGAGAGGAAGACATGGAGTACATTTCACTGCCACCAAAAAAATATGGCAGGGAGCCTTGCATCCTTAGGCCATTTGACTGCCACTTTTTCACACTCTACTATACTTAATGGCAGAAAAGTATTCAACCCTGTTGATCTTCCTCCATATGTCAGCCCTGGAATTATTCTTTCACTTATTGATTCATTCAACAATTATTGATGGATTGCCTGGGAACTTGCTAGGTGCTAGGGATACTGTATCATACAAACTGATATTTATTGGCTGCATTATTATCCTTATGCTGCAGATAGGAAAACTGAAGAACAGAGAGGTGCTATGGCAGGGACCTTGCAGATCTATCCCCTGTTCTTGGGAGCTTATATTTTGGTAGCAAAGATGGCCATCAAACAAATGATTACACAATTATTTAATTATCGTTGTGATGAATGTTATAAAGGAGATGGGCGTTCGCCATGGTCTTGGGAAAAGATGTGAAAAGGGACTGGGAAATAGCAAGAAAAAGTGAAGATCATTCTTTGGAGTTTTGTTCTGAAGAATCCAGAGACAAAGCCTTGAATGGAGGAAAGCATGAGAGGCGGTGAGGGCTTGAAGTTCCAGGACCACTCACAGGTGCCCGAGGTGCCTCTTTTGCTCCAGCCTAGTCCCGACCTTGCCCAAAGATGATGAAATAAAGAAGTTTTCCTGGGAACACTCGAGTGTTCCTGATACTCCAGATGAGTAAGAGGAAGGGATGTGGGCAGTTTGAGGACAGAAAAGAAAGCTCGCAATGGTTGCATTGAGGAGTGGCGGGGCATGCTTTGGCAGTGCAGCAGGCTCTCCAGGCAAGGCCCCTTGAGACTTGTGGTCGTCATGAATTAAGTGTGAGACCAGCTGGCATTTTTTGTGAGACCAATTATGCATTTTTCTCCAACAGGAATCTGCTACCCAGGTGGAGGGATGGAGTGGGTGGATGGTTGGGCTTAATCTGAATTAAGATTGAATCAGGTGAGCATGTGAGAGAAAAAGAGAGGGGTAAGGGGGTGGGGAGATTGCTGGGCAGCCAGTGGAACGATGGGGGGAAACGGAGGGTTAAGACTGAAGGGGGCTAGTGGGTAAGGGAACAGTGGCTTCTGGATTGAAGGTCTCTGTGAAGATGCAGGCTTATTGGGTTGGAATGGGCTGTTTGAGTAGGGTTAGCAGAAAGTTTTCTGAATTAGTGTTTTATTAGTGGTGACAAGGTCAGGAGAATGACAATGGTAGGGATAGCTGGCGGGCATTGGAAGGAAAGTGAAATGGAGATGAAGAAGTAAAAGAACAGAGGAGCCAAGTGTTGCATGGGTCATTGCCAAGAAGGGTTTCAGAGCCAGGGTGAAGAGAAAAATAGGGAGTCAGGTGCCAGAAACTTCCATGATTCAGGGGATCACTTAATGGTTGTTAGAGGACAGGACCACAAATAAGTTGGAGTGGTCTAGTTCAGAAGCATGAACTTCAGAGTAGCTGGGGATTTTGAAGAAAGAAGGTTGGAAAACGTCTTTGAAGTAGCAATGGGAAGCAAGGTGGCCATCTGTAAGAGAACAAAAGAGGTGCCACTTGGTGGGCTGAAGGGAGGTGGTGCCTTCAGGGCAGACTCAAGCTCCAGAGTTAGGGCAAGAGGCTTCATGAAGGCTCAGAGAAGATGGCAGGGCTCCAGAAACTTTTGGTGATGGCTGAAAATGGGCTCCAAGCAGCCCAGCGGAAGGACTTGAGGGCAGAGAGGTATAGAAGATTGAGTTGGTGCACACACAGAACAGAAAAGGGAAAGTGGTCTTGGAAGGGGTAAGAGTTGATCTGAGAGACTGAAACATCTGATAGTCTGAAAAATGGAGGCAAACTTTTTTGGGGGTGGATGGGGAAGATTGCTAATAACTCTGCTAGTAATAACTTATATATTAAAAAATAATCATTTGATCACAAATGCTGTTAGAGAACATCATGTTTTGAACTCACCTTGGGTTATAACTCTCTTAAATTGTTCAGCTGTCCCCTTTTTGCAGACTTCACCAAATTGTCATTTGGTTCCTTGACCTCTGCCCCTCCCAGTCTGACATCATCAAGATAAGAATCAGAAATGAGCAGAGAGCATTGGATTTGTGGCTCTGTGTTGAAGTTACTTCATCCAGATCGTGATTCTCTCTCAACAACCACTGACACATCAGCCTGGATCTTTGGGTCATGTTGCTAACCAGAAGTAGAGTTGGAGTTCTGGAGAAAGAGCTGGTGGAAATTCATCTGATCAGAGCAGTCAAGGCCATGCCCCACTTCCCCTTACTCAGCCATTCCCCTCCTCCCATGCAAGTTCATTCTTCCAAAAGATCTTTCCCTAACAAGAAAGAGAGGAAGGAGTGGAGGAATTTTAATTCAAGATCCCAAGCACATTTTTATGATTTTATAATTCTTCCTCCTTGTCTCAAATCAGCCCATTTGTCTTGGGGGCAGGTAGCTCTGTCCTGCAGTGAAAAGATTCATGTTGGAAGTGTGAGGGGAAGAAACCTGACACAAACCACAGTGAAGTTTTCCGGGGCAGCAGCAGGTATACTATGGCAGACAGCTTTGTGAGGGACTCTGCACTCCTGCCAACTTAGAAACAAAAATAATGCATATGAAGGAAAATAGGTAAAGTCATGGAAACCCTAAGTGCAATAAAAACCCAAGGATCCAGCAAGCTGGATCCAGAAGTAGCACCCAAGGCCATCTTAGCACCCTCAGAGCCTTCCACCAGCAGCTATTTGTTGAGTGTCCATAAGAAAGAGAGTACAAAGATGAGTGTAGTATGCATGTTCTTTGAATGAATGTCTTGAAGGGACACATTTGCAGAGTCCTTCAATTTTTTAAATGCCGTCAACTAGAGTGACCCTAGTGAGTGGTTACCCCTGGCATTTAAGAGTACACTCGTGTGTTCGTGCACATACACCCCTGCCTCCATACACACTTTCTTGTCAAAGCACTAGAGGAAAGCCTGCCAAATCTGTGACTCATTTAGCCTGAGCTCTTGGTCTAATCATAGCTTGGTTTTTGGATGAAATGTAAACTTATTTGCTGGAATAAGATCAAACACTTCTAGGTTCGATATTCTGTAACTTTAATAGCAAATTCTGAGTTTAGTGTGTGTGGAAGCAGGAGGGAGAATCTGAGAGGAGGGAAACTGGTTTTAATAATCTTACTTATCTTTAGCAACTTGCAGCTTACAAAGGTCTTTCCCCCAAGTTTGTCATTTGACCCTCTGAACATCCCTATTGGGTAGGTAATTTTACATCATCTTTATGGACAAAGAAACTGAGATGCCAAGAGTGTAAATCCCTGCAGATCCAGGGCAAGGCTGAGGTCTTTAGGCTCGTTGACTTTCTCCTTCTTTACCCTTAGTAATGAAAAGTCAGGTACAATGTATTCTTTAAAGACAGTAACTAAAACTTGTGCCTGGAGAAAAGCCACAGAAGGGTGTGCCTGAGTCAATGAATTTTACCTAAGCCATTTTACACAAATGCCATTGCCCATTGCTGGAGATTCTCATTTGATTCTAGAAAGCATATAAACAACAGGCTGTGGATCTGAGCCAGATGCTCAGCAGATCCTATAAGAGACTTCATTTTCCAGAGCATTTTAAGAAGGGGTCAATTGCTAAATGCATGAAGAAACAACTGAAGTCAGCGGAAACAGCCTCTAAATCTTGTCTTCCAATCAAGTGGCTGTTTTTGCCAATTGTGCCCGGACCACCACCCTTCAGATGAACCCATGTGCCTCTTCACAGAGCCCGTCCTTTGAAATTGTCCCCAATTCTCAGAGCGAGGAGGTAGCATGCCAGCACCTTGTCACAGCATGTCGGTGGCTAAGGGCACATCTGAGTGCTCTCAGCTGTCCATTTGACTTCCCAAGAACTCAACCCTTTGGCTGCACAGACCTTGCCACGGGCCGTCCTGGGAACTGACCTATCATGGATAAAGACAAGTCTTGCTATGGATTGGAAGTAATTTAAATTAAAAGCTGCCCTGTGGGGGAAAACCCTATGATTCCTCCCAGACAGAAAAGCATCTTTTCAATCTGTGACTTCATTCTCAGTGACCGGCTTTATACTCTTCTTGATTCTCTTTGTTTGATCTGAGATCTAGGGAGTAGCACATTATCATATCTGCATTCTAATGATAGGAAGTGTGGAAGGGGTAAAGAGGAGACTGGGAAGGACTAGGCAGATGGCTCCAGACAAATGGGTGGGTTTTGGGGGAGTTGGAGTGAAGATCAGGACCTAAGGCTGAGGCCCATGATGGAGCCTCATTGCTGGAGGAAGCCCCACAGAGGCAAGGGTGGCACTCAGATGCCCAGGGCGCACACCAACACCAGGCCAGGGAGTGAGCAGCAAGACTGCTGGGACTCACCTGGTGGTCGTTGGGAAGCTGCTGACACCCTGGTTCCCATGGCTGGGTGGCAGTTGGCCTGCTGATTGTTGATCTGGAATTCTAGTGGCTGAATGGGGCTGGGTAGAGGAAGAGGCTGAGAAGTATAGAAGACAAATTAACCATCTCACTTCTCTAGAAGTACATGGTGGTGTTATAGCAGCAGGCCCTGCGTGGCCCTGCTTTCTCAAAGAGTGCAGGGTAAAGTTGTCTTCCAGGGATGGGGCTGACACAGCTGCCTGGAAGAATGACTGCAGGAGTAGGGAAGGAGGTAGCTGGGTGGTACAGATAGGGCGGGGAATCTAGGTTAGACAGGGACAGACAGTAGCTTTTCCTCTCCAGCGATTGTTATGCTCGTTGGCTATGATCACCTCTGGGGCAGGAAAAATGTAATATGGAGCTGCCGAAACACAGAGCTCATAGAGCAGGCAGACAGCAGTGAAATCTTCTGGGGTATAGGGAGGAACATGGTAGCCGAATTTCTATGGTAACTGGTTCCATATGGGAGGGGGTTCAGAAGACCAACATCCAGATTTTTAAGCAATTCAGGCCAGCTAGATGCTCCTTCTGTTAAAATAGCTGGGAACTCAGCAGTCCCGGCTCTCTGCTATCAAGCTCCACTCCACTCAGGCTGGTGACCACATGACATCACAACTCGTCTGCCCCCAGACCTGCCTCCAGCTCCACCAGCCACTGCCTGCCTTTTTCTCATTCCATCTCCATCTCCAGGGTGGCCCATCTACAAGGCTCAGCTCCAGCCTCTATCTCCTTTAACAAACTATCTGCTTCAGTTTCACATTTTTACCCATGATTAAGCGGTTAAAAATTCTTATTTATTTATTTATTTATTTATTTTTGAGATGGAGTCTCGCTCTGTCACCCAAGCTGGAGTGCACTGGCCAGATCTCAGCTCACTGCAAGCTCCGCCTCCCAGGTTCACGCCATTCTCCTGCCTCAGCCTCCCCGAGTAGCTGGGACTACAGGCGCCCGCCACCTCGCCCGGCTATTTTTTTGTATTTTTTAGTAGAGACGGGGTTTCACCGTGTTAGCCAGGATGGTCTCGATCTCCTGACCTTGTGATCCGCCCGCCTCAGCCTCCCAAAGTGCTGGGATTACAGGCTTGAGCCACCGCGCCCGGCCAAAAATTCTTACGTACTTTATTGGGAGAGGAAAAATGAGGCAAAGTGTATGAAAATGCCCATTAAACACCAAAGGGCTATAAAATATGAGAAAGTTACATTTTATTAATAGTTATTATCGCAACAAGAATATATTCTATTTTATGTAATAATATGAATAATCTACATTGTATATTATTTTGTAACAATGTTTCACTTGCATTAGTCTTATCTTCTCAGTCAGCTGGTGAACTCCTTGAGGGAAGGGATTCTGTCTTACGTCAGCAAACATTGTTGCTTCTACCAACACATTGCTGAGTAAAGGTAAATGCCAGATTGGTTGATTGACTTATTTCTGCTTGATCAGAATAGCCCACTTTTCAGATAAGAGAGAGAACAGGAGCCCAGAGATTCCTAACAATGTTATTCAGGAGGCTTGTTTGTTCTCCTAACAATGTACCTACTGGTAATGTGATTACCCTCTGATTGCCCTACACAAGAAATCCCAGCCTGGAATCCAGCCTGGAGGCTTGGTTCCAGAAGCCAGTCGCTCAAAAGAGCAAGGTGGAACATTATGATCTTTTATGATCCAACCTCAGAAGTCACATAGCATCACTCTCCATAGTCTATTGGTTGAGGCAGTCACAAAGTTCCATCCTGGTCCAATATAAGGGAACACAGATCTCCCTCCCTACCCACATTTCTTGTTGAAGGTGGGAAGTGGCAAGGCTCTAGAAAAGAGTTTGGCAAACTGTTTCTTAAAGAGAAGGTCAGTAAATATTTTAGACTTACATGCCATACAGTCTCTTGTAAACTATTCAACTCTACTGTTATAGCATGAAAGAAGCCATAGACAAAATAGGCATGGCCATGTTCCAATAAAACTTTAATTCTAAAAACAGGCAGCTGGTTCCCAGACCATAGTTTGCCAGCCTCTGTTATAGAAGAATATGTACAATGAAAGATGTTGTATTTTAAAAAATACAATCTACCCTCTGTTCAGAGAGAGATGATTCTTTTCTAACATATGAATGTCACAGGTATTTAAAAAATTCCTCTAAGTCAGAGATGCAGCTGCCTTACAGAACCTTGGGATGCTTAAATGACTTCTCACCATTTTACCATGTTAAGGAGCCATCACAAGTCCAGCTGAAAGCTTTTTAAGCCAATGAAACTCTTCTCCCATTCCATTTCCCACTCCCTTCCCGTCACCATATTATCTTAGAACATTATCAGGTGAGAATGAAGGAGCCTATGCCAGCTTTACTCCCAGTGTGGCAACCTTTGTCTTTAGGCACCCCAGGAGTCTGTTCTTTCTCTCTGGGACTCCTAGCATCCTATGACCTTCATCTGCCAGCCAAGAACCCTAGTTCTGGAATTTGCTCAACATCTTGGCACCAGCAGGATTGCTTAGGTCCTCCCGTGAGTATAGAATCAGACAAATACCAAAACTGCAGAAAGGTAAAAGTTAAAAATATATACATACACACACATATATATATTTCTTCTTCCTCTTCTTCTTCTTCTTCTTATTCTTTCTTTCTTCTTTCTTCTCCTTTCTTCTTCTTCTTTCTTCTTCTTCTTTCTTCTTCCGGAGTCTCACTCTTGTTGCCCAGGCTGGAATGCAGTGGTGTGATCTTGGCTCACAGCAACCTCCGCCTCCCAAGCTCAAGTGATTCGCCTATCTCAGCCTCTCCAGTTGCTAGGATTACAGACACATGCCACCATGCCTGGCTAATTTTTATATTTTTAGTAGAGATGGGTTTTCTCCATGTTGGCGAGGCTGGTCTTGAGCTTCTGAGCTCAAGTGATCTGCCCGCCTTGGCCTCCCAAAGTGCTGGGATTACAGGCATGAGCCACCGTGCCCAGCCATAAAAGTTAAATATTTAAAGGCTAAAAAGCAATGCTGGCTGTCACCAGCTTGTCAGGGAATGTAAGGTGTTAGTTGCAGGTCATCTTATCTAACTTAGGAAAGTGGCAAGAGAGTGACCAATGCAGGAGCCTCCAGGATCCTCTGCTAAGTTCCTGGCTGGATTGCTATAGCTCCCTGATTACCATTGAGTGTGTAGATCTCCCTAACACAGTGGTTTGCCAGTGCTGAATGCTCAGCTCTGACCGTCGCCTCAGTTCCCTCCATCTGTTTAAAATGCTGCTTCATTCTGTTTTCCATATTCTTATTCTCCCACCCTTTCTCTCTTTTATCCCAGTGTGTGTGCATGCACATGCACACACTCACACACACACAGACACACACTTTCTTTTTTAACACATCTCTTACACAGAATGAATAGAGCCAGAGGGCTTATGACTATAGTTAAACCCACATGAACAGGCAGGAACTGATTTTTTTTTTTTTTTTTTTTTGAAGTCCTGAGGTTGAGATTGTTTCATTGCTTAACACAGACCACAAATAGTGTCTTATGAATAAACAGGTTGGAGATCTCATGCGAGGATAAGTCCTGACTCCCCTGAGCCCTCCTGGCCACTGGATCGTACTTCAGTGATGCTGTGTGGGCAGAGGTCCCGGAAAACCCTCTGACCACTGTGTGTTTGAGATGGGCCACAGGAGAAGGAATGTTGGAGCTACAACTCCCCTGCAAACTTGGGAGTTTATCTTCTTTCCTGCGATTTGTCTTTTCCCCTCCCGCAGAAGTTTTCTGTGACAAACTGATTTCCTTATTGAATTAAACACATTTTTCTCCATCTGATTATGATGGAAAATTATATGCAGAATGGAAAATATCACACAGTTCCTTCCTACATAAGCCTGTGTGTGAATGGATCCAGCAAGAATGAAAACATTTAGCTTTTTTTTCCTGTGGACTCTTGGTACTTTTTTTTGTTTGTTTGGTTTTTTTTTTTTTTTTATAGGTACTGGAGTTTTGATCTAGAACACAAATCAATTGCAAACCAGACAGATCCTGTCTGTGGCCTATTTCCCCTGTTAGATTTCACTTATAGATGGCAATGACTTGTTGAAGCATTTGACTTAAGCCTGAGAAGCAGGCACTGATGTTAGACTGGAAGGAAAAGCACCGTTGTCTGGGGGCACAATGGCTGGGATCCGGCATGATGTGGAAGAAGGTGAGAACCATAGTTCCTCTTCCACTCCATTCTGTGCCCTCGAAGGATACTGTTACCTGGTGCAGCGGGAAGCCCACACACAGCGGGAGGGCTGATCACAATGACATTCTGCCCTAGTGGCTACAGGAAGGCCCCAAAGGCTCCATACTGTGCCATCAACTCTTTAATTACCAAATTAAGAGAGGAGTGGTCCAGGGTGTCTTAGGGGAGAACTGAGGTTTCCTGGATGGTGGTGGGGATCTTAGCAACTGGGGTTAGTGATGACTTACCAACCAACATAGAAGCATTTCAATATGTTAACAGCTAGTTCGACTGTATTATTCTGTTTCACCTGAATAATAGTTTTGCTTGGACATGCCTTGTATATCAGGCCAGGGTCAGTGGTTATGAATTTTCCTGCTCACCATGTGGTAATCCCCAGACATCCTGGAAGCTCCAACAAATCACTTAGGCTCAGTTACTAAGATGCACCCAAAGCCAAACCAAGAAGTGCAAAACACAAAGATGGTGGAAAATTAATCTGGACAGCAGTGGCAAGAAATGCCCATTTCCCTGAGCACAGTGGTGGCACCTAATAGTAGAGGGGCAGCTGTGTTGAGTGTCTACCGTGTGACAGATGTGGTTCTAACCATTCTCACATCTGTTATGTCTTCAGGACCTGCAGTTAGTGAAACTGAAGCCTGAATCCTTGTAAGTTCCTCAGTGTCTATAAACCTCTGAAAAATTAACATAATAATAGTACTTACTGCATGGAAAGTCACAAGTAGAAATGAAAATGTTAGCCAAAAGGAAAGCTGAATCTGGGTCCTTCCACTGGGTAGTCAAAATGTCCCACAGGACTTATCAGGGCTCTGATTTGATTGTAGTTGATATCGTTTGGCTGTGTCCCCACCCAAATCTCAACTTGAATTGTATCTCCCAGAATTCCTACATGTTGGGGAGGGACCGAGGAGGAGGTAATTGAATTATGGGGGCTAGTCTTTCCCCTGCTATTCTTGTGATGGTGAATAAGTCCCACGAGATCTGATGAGTTTATCAGGGTTTCTGCTTTTGTGTCTTCCTCATTTTCTCTTGCTGCTGCTATGTAAGAAGTGCCTTTGGGGCCGGGTGCAGTGGCTCACACCTGTAATCCCAGAACTTTGGGAGGCTGAGGCAGGTGGATCATCTGAAGTCAGGAGTTCGAGACCAGCCTGGCCAACATGGTGAAACCCCATCTCTACTAAAAATATAAAAATTAGCCAGGTGTGGTGGTGCACGCCTGTAATCCCAGCTACTCAGGAGGCTGAGGCAGGAGAACTTCTTGAACCCGGGAGGCAGAGATTGCAGTGAGCCGAGATCTCACCATTGCACTCCAGCCTGGGCAACAAGAGTGAGACTCCATCTCAAAAAAAAAAAAAAAAAATGTGCCTTTGGCCTCTTGACATGATTCTGAGGCCTCCCCAACCATGTGGAACTCTAAGTCCAATTAAACCTCTTTTTCTTCCCAGTCTTGAGTATGTCTTTATCAGCAGTGTGAAAACAAGCTAATACACTAGTTATGTAATCTAAGTCCAGGAACAGGGAGTTCAGGAGAGGAGACATCAATCTGCAAATACTGGAAAGGGGTGTTATCTTTAAGATAATGAAGTAGCATTCTGGAGTTTATCAATATCCTTTGAGTTTGATTAGTGATGTGGTTTGAATGTGTCTCCCAAAGTTCATGTGTTGAAGACTTGATCCCCAGTGTGGTACTGTTGGGAGGTGGGGCCTAATGGAAGGTGTTTGGGATATGGGGACACCACCCTCATAAATGGATTAATGCTATCATCTCAGGAGTAGGTTCCCTATAAAGGGATATGTTTGGCACCTCTTGTTCTCTCTCTCTCTCCCCTACTCTTTGTGCTTTTCCATCATGGGATGATTCAGCAAGAAAGCCTTCACCAGGAGCCAGCCCCTTGACTGGGACTTCCCAGCCTCCCGAATCATGAGCCAATAAATTTCTGCTCATTATAAATTACCCAGTATGTGGTAGTCTATTGTAACAGCATAAAACACATTAAGCAGTAAGAACTAATTTCCTAGCCCATGATTATCTCCAGGTATTTCAACAAAATTACATTTCTGAACCTGCAAAGTTTGGAACCAACACCACAGGGTAACTTTGTGAAAGTGTGGACCATTTTCTGAAACCAACTTAAGGCACCAGCTCATATTGGAAGGTATGTCTCTACCTCCCTAATACCTTCTCTTCCTTCTTCCTCCTCTCTCATTCCATTTGTGCTTTTTCTTATTTCTTCTTCATTTTCACAGTGGACTGACTGTATCCCCTTCAAATTCGTATGTTGAAATCCTAACCCTCAGTGTGATGATATTTGGAGGGGGGGCCTTTGGGAGGTACTTAGGTCATGAGAGTAGAGCTCTCATGAATAGGATCTTATAAAAGAGACCCCAGAGAGTTCTCTTGTCCTCTGTGTGCCTTATGAGGTGATATGGTCTGGCTCTGTGTCCCCACCCAAATCTCATCTTGTAGCTCCCATAATTCCCACATGTTGTGGGAGGGGCCCAATGGGAGATGATTGAATCATGGGGGCAGCTCTTTCCTGTGCTCTTCTCGTGACAGGGAATAGGTCTCATGAGATCTGATGATTTTGAAAACAGGAGTTTCTGTGCACAGGCTCTCTCTTTGCCTGCTGCCATCCACGTAAGATGTGACTTGCCCCTCCTTGCCTTCCACCATGATTTTGAGGCCTCCCCAGCCATGTGGAACTGTAAGTCCAATAAGCCTCTTTCTTTTTTAAATTGCCCAGTCTTGGGTATGTCTTTATCAGCAGTGTGAAAACGGACTAATACATGAGGATACAATAAGAAGTCAGCAGCCTGCAACCTGGAGGAGGGCTCTCACCAGAATCTCACCATGCTGGCACCCTGATATTGGATTTCTCACCTCCAGGACTGTGAGAAATAAATTTCTGTTGTTTATATGTCACTCAATCTATGGTACTTTGTTAGAGCAGCTCAAACTGACTAAGACAATCCTCTTTATTGCTCCTTGTTTTCCCCCTTTTGCTCTGTTTTATTTATCATTGTGAGCCTTTATTAATATCTTCTCTTCCTCTGCCTTATCCTTCTATTCACTCTCTTTTTTCTTCTTTTTTTTTTTTTTTCTTTTTTTATTTTCTGAGGCAGGGTCTCATTCTGTCACCCAGGCTGGAGTGCAGTGGCATGATCTTGTCTCACCACACCTTTGATCTCCAGAGCTCAAGTGATCTCCCAACCTCAGCTAATTTTTGTATGTTTTGTAGAGATGAGGTTTTACCATGTTGCTCAGGCTGGTCTCGAACTCCTGAGCTGAAGTGATCCACTAACCTCAGCCTCCCACAGTGCTGTGATTACTTCTTCAAGTGTTTTATTACTTTAGATGAGCTCAAATGTAATATCTCAAGTGGTGGCAATCATATTTAAGCTACATAGAAGCAATTTGGTAAGGGGAATTCACCGCAACTCCACCAGCTGAGGCCTTCTGATTCCTCTGGAGACAACGTAGAAACGCCATGGCATCACAGAGTAAGAAACTCAACAAGCGTCAGCACAGGCCTGAGGAGAGACCTGGGTCTCAAGCACCACACTGCATTGTCACTCATTAGATCTGCCTCCTAGGCTGGATGAAATAGCCCTCAACAGTTTTCATTTCCTTCTTCTGATCCCAAATGTGCCAATCTTACAACAAATGTAATTGCTGAAGGACATCAGTATTGGGAAAGTAGAAGCCCTGGTCCTGAGATAGTAATCATCCAGTCCTTGGCATAGGGAGATTCTCTCTGCTGAAAATGGCCAGGTTTAGTTTACATCATTGTCTCCCTGCATCTGTTCATTTTGGAGTACCAACCTATTTGGGTTCTTGAAATTCAGCAAGATCAAAGACCACTCACTGATCAGTGGCAAGTTCACCAAGACTAGGTCATCCTGGAGGCCTCATAGTAGTCAGCAGGCAGGACTGCAGGCAGTGTAGCCCCTTCCCTTTTGTGTTCAGCACCCCAATGAGTATGTGTATATTTGCAACAATCTGGAAGTGGTAAAAACACTCAGGATTAAGCAAACTGTGCTAGGGATGGCCTGAGTTCACAGGTGGTCCCCAAAGAAGAGCAGATGGAGAAGTGTTTTATGAACAAGAAATTTGACTGTCATGACAACTGCATAGCAGCATGAATGTGTCTGACATGGTGTTAACAGACAAAATGATAATGACACATACTTAAATATCACTAAATTGTAGGCATCAGGATCAAGATTGGAAGAATGGAGATGCGAAAACACAGACAGTTGATTATTACATTCTCAGTGAAAACGTTTTTAAAACTTCAAATTTTGTATTAGCCAGTTTTCACCATTATAATGCTGCATGACAAATAACCCCCAGTCTCTTAATAGCTTATAACAACCAATGTTTATTTCTTGCCAACTGGTTGGCAGGTTGATCGTAGGCCAGATGTGGGTCAGCGTGACTAGGCTGTACTCAAGACTTTAAGTTAGATTCAGGTCTGCTCCGTGTATCTTCCTTCTGAGACTGACTACAGAGACCAAAATGACTTGGGGCATAACTTTCTATTAGCAGAGATCCCAAGATTAAGAGGGGCAAATGAAGATATGTGATATCTCTTAAGGTGTCATCCTGGAACTGGAGTGTGTCACTTCTGCTCATATTTCAAAGGCCAAAGCCAGATATGACCAAGCCCATAGTCAGTGGGATAAGGAAGAGTACTCTACCCAGGGAAATTGTTCAGTTGTGTCCCTAAACTTCACATGTTGAAGTTCTTACCCCTAGTACCTCATGATATGACCTTGTTTGGAGATAGAATCTTTACAGAGATAGTCAACTTAAAAAGAGGTTATCAAAGTAGGCCCTAATCCAACATGACTGGTGTCCTTACAAAATGAAGAAATTTGGACATAGAGACACAAAGGCAAGACAATGTGAAGACTTAAGGAGGTGGCCATTTACAAGTCAAAGACAGAGGCCTGGATTCTCTTTTCACAGCCCTCAGGAGGAACCAACCCCACCAACACCTTGATCTCAGACTTCCAGCCTCTAAAGCTGTGAGAAAATAAATTTATTTTCTTTAAGTCAATATAGCAAACTAATACACAAGGTTGGCAAGAGAAGGAAGGGAATGAAGAATTAAGGACAGATAATGTCTATGATGATGTTATTCTGCTAATCATTTTTAAAATTAAATTTAACATAGTGGGCTGGGCGTGGTGGCTCACGCCTGTAATCTCAGCAGTTTGGGAGGCTGAGGCGGGCAGATCATCCGAAGTCAGCAGTTTGAGACCAGCTTGACCAACATGGAGAAACCCCGTCTCTACTAAAAATACAAAATTAGCCAAGCGTGGTGGCACATGCCTATAATCCCAGCTATTCGGGAAGCTGAAACTCTGTCTCAATAAAAAAAAAATAAATTTAACATAGTGAAGAAGCCATTGAAAGTTCTTTTCTCATTAATAAGTCTGTAACAATCACAACAGCAACAATTAATCAAATAAAACTCAAACACTACTATATTCCAGTGCTCTAAGCTCTTTATATATAAAATTTTATTTAATACTTAAAATAGTGCCTATGAGGTAGACCTATTGTTATGTCCAACTTAAGAGCTGAAGAAGTTGAGACCCTGTTACTGGTAGTTTGGCATGAGTGGGCAGGACAGGGGTCTCCGCCACCACCCACTAGAAATGTCAGGTGATGGTTCGGCAATTATTTCATTGCCTCTCTAAAAATGGCAGTTAGGCAGCACCATTGAGAGGCCATTTCCTGATGCTCCACACCTGTTAACATCAAAATGTTAATTGAATGCAGGCCCAGGGAGAAATAGCACTCAAAGATAAAATTTTCTTTTTTCTTCTCAACAAGGCAATGTACTTCTATAGAAGGGAGCATCCTCACAGATGGCGCAATGGTGAACGCACACCTGGACAAAGGAGGTGAAGGGTTCTTATTCCTGACGCACGTGGCCCCTGCTGCCGTGCCGTTCCCCTATTGGCTAGGGTTAGACTGCACAGGTCAAACTAATTCCGACTGGCTAATTTAAAGAGAGTGATGGGGTGAGTGGTTTGGCAGGAAAAATGGTTATGGCAGAGCAGGAAATCAGAATGAATCAGGGTGGAGAATGAGTCAGGGTGGGGCAGGTGATCAGAATGAGTCAGGGCGGAGCAGGTAATCGGAGTGAGTCAGGGTGGAGCAGGTGATTGAAAAAGGTTGCTTTATGAGGAAGTTTGAAAGTAGAAGACAAAGAATTGAACATACTGACATATTGATTCTTGGAAGAGAAATTTAGAACTCATATCTAATAGCATGCATGTTAAGACACAAAAACGGTGAAGTATGATCTTTTGGGGGCACGTGGCAGCAGAAAAGGAAAGAAAGCTTCAGATGGACACGTGGTAACTCCCTAAACGCTGCCGGTGCTCATCTCCCAAAGGTAAGAAAGCACTGGGCATGTGGAAAATTTACTCTAAGGGAGGGATCATCGGAAAGAGGCGAGACTAGGATCAAGGTTAAAGGCCCCTTTTTTGCTATCTTCTTTTGCTCTCTTTGACCTTCAGGTGCCTGCTTAGGTCTCTTTCAAGCAAATTTTCCTTTCTTTCCTGTTCTAAAGCCTTTTTAATAAACTTTCTCTCCTGCTGTGAAACTTGGCTTGGTCTCTTTTTCTGCTTTATGCCCCTCAGTCGAATTCTTTCTTCGGAGGAGGCAAGGTCTGAAGTTGCTATGGATGCATATGGATTCACTGCCAGTAATTTGGGGTAACTCAGATCTCTTTCACCGGTAAATGCCCAGAGAGGCTAAGCCATTTGTCAAAGCTCACACGGCACAGTGGCAGAGCAGGGATATTCCCAAAAGAGTTCTATTTGCAGAGCCTGAGCCCCTAATCATTATGCTGTACACCATCTCTCATACTCAATACTGTATTTTCTCCAATACATTTGAATGATTATCCACATCAGGCAGACAAGCTTTATTTCTTATAGTCTGCAATCTTATGTGATCTGGCCCCTGCAGACCTCCTTGGCCTCATCTCAAATCACTCTGTACTTCACTCTGGCACAATGACTTTTCTTGAACACGCCAAGCTTGTCCCTGCTTTTTCTTAAAGCCTTTGCATTTGCTGTTCCTTCTTCCTGGAATACCCTTCCCCCAGATCTTTGCTGGATGCATCTTTTTGTTATTCAAGTCTCGGCTTAAGTGGGATATATCCTAGAGAGGTCTTTTCCAACCACCTATCCAAGCAGCTAATTCCCACCCTAGCTACTCTTTATATTATCTCATTGTTTCCTTTTTTCCATGGCTGTTATTAATATCTGGAATTATCTTTTAAAATTTACTGTTTACTTATTCATTTTCTATCTCCCTCCATCTGGAATGTAAACCCCGTGAAAGAAGACCTTTATCTATCTTGTTCATGATTAGTCTCAGTACATAGAGTGGTTGATGTCAGAGAATAAATATTTGTTGAGTAAATGAAGCAAGTTCTCACTCTTTCATGACATTAAGTGAACTTTCCAGAAGTACCCAGTCTCCAAGCCTCCCTCTGTCTTCCAGACAGTACAAGGAAATCTGGAGATATATAATCCACATAGAGACAGGAAGATGCTACTGAAGCCAAATGTATTTCCAACAAGACATAGTCTTTGAGTCTTAGTCACTGTGGTTGAAGGCAAGTGAGGTCATCATTCTATTAAAGAAGAAAGATCAGATGGAAATAGTCATACAAGATGCGTGGAGAACAAATAGAGTAGAGCTTCCATAACTTTGGCTTCATAGTGATTATTTACTGTATTGGATGAGGTTGGACAAATCTGAGCTTGTCTAGAGAAGATGCTACTTGAATTACCTGTGTTTGGATTAGTTTTGAGCAGCCAAACCATCTGGAGAGGTTTAGGGCTCAGTGTCAAGGCTCTGATCTTTACTTGGCTGCAAGCGCCTTGTTGCCCTGCCACCTTTGCTTCATGGGCTGGGAGAGGTCTGTCCTCTTGCAATCATGTGGGAAGAACTGGACTCTGAGTCGGTTTCTATTTTCTTATGAAACCATCCAGGGGAATGAGCTGGGGGATAAATAACCGAATTTCTGAAGTGCAGCTTTGACTACAGTCCAGTGTCTGGGCTGACTCTGAAACATCTCAGATTTTGTGTCCTGAGACGGTGCTGGCTGATGACCTGGCCACAAGCATTCCATCTCACATCCCAGGCATCCGAGCAACGCTGCTTCCCATATGGGGAGGTAGAGGATTTGGTGGATTAATTGAAACTAAAATGTCTGCAACCCTAGATCCTGCCTCTGTTTTGGAATGACTTGTTAGGAAAGTCACCAGTGATTTATACATTCAGGGTATCTTTCCTCAAAGAACTCAAGATTCGTGGCAGAATTTGATAAATGTTGAGGTTTGATCTTGATGGAAGACTAGAGATTGAAAATTGGAAGATGATCTACTTAACTTTATGCAGAGAACAAATGCATCCACTTTTTCTCTTTATTTTAGTTTATTAAGTTCTGGGATATGTGTGCAGGATATGCAGGTTTGTTACATAGACAAACGTGCACCATGGTGGTTTGCTGCACTTATCAACCCATCACCTAGGTATTAACCCCAGCATACATTAGCTATTTTTCCCGAATTGTGTTACTTTTTAAGATGGCCAGGATCAGGCATGGGGAAGGGAAGTTGAGACTTTTGGACCCCAGTCTTTGTCAGTGTGGAAGGCTCCCTTCTGGTAGAAGGGGCTTAGGAATCATGGATTGTTCCCCCAGCTTAGAGAAACTCACTCAAAATTTCTTAAGTCCAAAAAAGGAAATTTTGGATCAGGGTGAAATTTATCATTCTGTAAGGAATGCTACTGACATTAGCAGGCAACCATCTCTCTGTACCTACACTCATTTTTAAATCTTTAATGAAATTTCATGTGCTTAAAATTTTTATTGAACTACACATACAGAAAAGTGCACATATCACAAGTGTACAGGTTGACAGGTTTTCACAAACTAAACACACATAACTGGCATCAGACAAGAAACACAATATTGTCACATCTCAGAAGTCTTGCTTACCCATGCTTCCACTGACTGTCCCCAGTACTAACTATTGTCCTGACATCTAACAGCATGGATTAATTTCACCTATTTTTACCTTGGCTTCTTTCGTTCAATATTTTAGTCATGAGATTCATCCATGTTGCTGTATATAGCAGTAATTTACTCATTCTCGTTGCTATAGAGTATTCCATTGTATGAATATACCACAATTTATTTATCCGTGCTACTATTGATGGACAGTTGGATTGTTTCCAGTCTGCGACTATTACAATCATAGTTCTGTAAATTTCCAAGTACCCGTTTCTTGCTGCACACACGTATATGGAATATATAAGGAGTAGTATTGTTTGGTCGTATGATAAATGCGTGTTTAATTTTACAGGAAACTGCCAAACTGTTTTCCAAAGCAGTTGTACCATTTTATATTCCCACCAGCAGTGGACGTGAGTTCCACTTGCTCCATATCACCACTAACACTTGGTATTGTCTATGTTTTCATTTTAGCAATACTGTAGATACGCAGTAGAAACTAAACTCACTTTTTTACTCTACCTGTCCTTTACTCTTACTTTATGTGTCTCTATTTTTCTGTAAACTGTCCTTCTCTGCTTTCCACTCCACCTGGAGGAAACCATGGTTTCACCCCCACTTCCTAATAGTTTACATCATTAGTCCATTAGATCAGCTCAGCCAGAAATAGACATTTCTTAGTGTCAATTCCAAAATGAGTGAAAGGGAATCTGATCCACTTGGGTTATGTTACAGGTTGAATTGTGCACCCCCCAACTCCCCACAACCACATATTGAAGGCTTAACCTCCAATGTGACATTTTTAAAGATGGGTCCTTTTGGGTAGATGGGGTTGGTATCCTTATAAGAAGAGGAGGAAACACCTGAGAGCTCTTTCTCCACACACACACATAGAGTAAAGCAATGTGAGGATATGGCAAGAAGGTGACAGTCAACAAGCTAGGAAAGGAGTTCTTATCAGAAAGCAATTATGATGGCATCTTGATCTGGGACTTCTAATATCCAGCACAGTGAGAAAATAAATGTCTGTTGTTTAAGCTGCCCAGCCTGTGGTATTTTGTTGTGACAACCAGAGTAGATTAATACAGGTCAGGTGGTTGCACATGAGCCAGTCAGTTGCAGTGGGGGTGGGTCAAGGTCTACAAATATGACTCCTGGGAGAGTATACCTGGGACCAGATAGATGGCTGGTTCCTTAAGCAGGGGCCAGGAAAATATCCCAATAGTCATCTTTTATACAAACCTTTAAAAGAGACTACCCATTAGCTAACTAAATGGCCCATTAGCTAACTCAGGGACCTCAGTAATCAAAGGGACATTTTACTCAGTCATTTAACCAGTATTTATTAGACTTCACTGTGTGTTAGGCATTGTACTCAGTGCTCAAGATACCGCAATGATTGAATCTGAAAAGCCTTTACACTCAAGGAACAAAGGGTGGCTGGTGAGCAGATGTCTGATGTTTCAAAGTCATTCATGTCAAGATAAACGTGTTCTGCCTTCTGGTTACACTACTATTAATTGTATTTATTATTAGGCTTCCATATGATGATAAATAATGTACCTCAACTGAAATCTTAACCATTGCTTAATTTCTGCTGAATTAACAAATCTCTTCCTTTCTACTACCAATAATAACGGTTAAGACTTCTGTAAGGTGTTACTACATGGCAAGCATTGTTCTGATTGCTTTATATACACTGACTCATTTAATTTTCATAAAAGCTTAATATAGTAAGTACTTTTATTATTATCCCTATTTTATAGCTATGAACTTCAAATGTGCCCTTATTGTTACTGCCAATCACACTATATTTTCTAATCCATTTACTTTCCTACACAATGACGTCACATCTTTTCCTACATAATGACTTCACATCCTTTCCTGTCCCCTCAAACCTCCAGTTCCACCCCCCCATGTCCTAACCCTTAGGTGATGACCTTGTTTCCAACTTCATAGTCCAAGAAGAGCTTCCATGAACTCCCACCACTACATCTGTCTACCCACCTGCCAGCATCTGCCTTCCTGCCTAACAATGAGATGGATTATCTCTGCTCCTGTAGAAAGAAGTCTCTCCATTCATATAGGAATTCCCAATCATTTTCTTCTACTCAAGAACCTTATCCCAATGATTTGTCACTTTCTCCTCTATATCATTAACTTTTCACTAGCTTATGGATTATTCCCATTTATAAAAATATGCATATTAATCTGTTTTCATGCTGCTATGAAGAAATACCTGAGATTGGGTAATTTATAAAGAGAAGAGGTTTAATTGACTCACAGTTCCGCATGGCTGGGGAGGCCTCAAGAAACTTACAATCATGGAGGAAGGCACCTCTTCACAGTGCGGCAGGAGAGAGAATGAGTGCTGAGTAAAGGGGGAAGCCTCTTATAAAGCCATCAAATCTCATGAGAACTCACTATCACAAGAATAGCATGGGGGATTCAATTATAATATATGCCATCATATAATATATATAAGTATAATATACGCCATCATAATTGGTTTCTGGTAAGCCCTCCTTTCCTGGCTTGTTGACTACCACCTTCTTGCCATGTCCTTGCATTGCTTTTCTCTGTGTGTGTGTGGAGAAGGAGCTCTCAGGTGTCTCCTCTTCTTATAAGAATACCAACCCCATCTACCCCCATGATTCCATCATCTCTACCTGGTGCCACTGTTGACACCTGGGGATTATTACAATTCAAGGTGAGATTTGGGTGGGGACACAGAACCAAATCATATCATATGCTGTTGTTCTTCCACATAAAAAAAAATCCTTCAACTATATTTTCTTTGTTTCCCTTTGCAGCAGAATTTGAAAGATTTTTCTAAACTCACATTATTAAACTCTTCTGCTCCCATTCTCTCTCACGACCACTCCAATCAGGATGTTGCCCCTACCACTAAACTAAAAGTGTGCTTGTTGAGGAAAACAACAACCTCCATGTTGCTAAATACAATCCTTGGTTCTCCATCTTCTATGAAACTTGACCCATTGGCAGCATTGGCACAGCTGATAATTCCTTCCCACCCTCTCGATATCATTTCTATATGTGGATTCCAGGCCCTCCCACTTTTCTGGTTTCTTCCCATCTCTCTGCTTGCTCTTTTTCATGCTCCCTTGCTGGTTCTGCCTCTTCTCTCTCACCTTTGAACATGGAGTGCCTTAGGGATCCATCTTTGGTCCTTTCTTCTCTCTACATTCATGCTCTTGGTGATCTCATGCAATCTCATAGGCTCTGAAAACCACCTATTCATCAACATCTCACTAGTTTATGTCTTCAAACCAAACCGCCAACCATCTCTCTCCCAAACTTTAGAGGTATATATACACATGTCCTATCAACTTCTCCACTTGGACGACTAATAGACATCTTAGACATAACACGTATGAGACTGATTTCTGAGGCCATGGAAGTAATATATGGTCACAGCCATCTTGTGACTATGAGGAGGGCTGGCATGAAGTCAATGCCAACATGTTGAGAATGGCAGAGTAGAAGATGAAAGAGTCAGTGTTCTTGAAGACACATTTGAGCCACTCTAATAACCAACCTAATGGCCATTCTGATTCTGGACTTCTTGGTTTTCGAGATCTTAAATTATTTTTCATTTGGGTTTTCTGTTACTTGTAGTTACAGTCAGCCTAATTATGTAGCACAAACTGGAGGACAATCTAATGGAGAAATCAATATTTTTCCCTGATTGTCTTCTTTAGTCTGCTTGCCCATCAAGAGACTAGAGACAATGAAAATAATGGGAACATTTTAAAAAATTATCTGTAGGAAAAATTATCCGTTTCCCTATCAAGAGGCTAGAGATAATGAAAACAATGGTGGGGACATTTAAAAAATTATCTGTAGGGAGCATCCTGAGATTTCCTAGGAAGATTTTTTTTTTTCTTGAGGAAAGATATCTTTTCCTTTATTTCCTTTACTAACACAATGCTGCCACTTAATGGGATGAGTTCGTGTCAAGGGTGTGGCTAGCGTAGTGTGTGTGTAATGCGACTGGTGTAATTCTGGAGTGGGAATTTCATATGTGAGTAAATATTTATTCCAAACTCAATTTTCAAATACTCCCACTCTGTAAAGTGAGCGAGTACACAAAGAGTTCTAAGTATCAAAGTTGGGGTTAAGTTCTGAGGCTAGAGGGCAGTGATATGATTCAGGAAAATGGTATAGCCACTAACTTTTGGAATAGACATTGCTGAGGGACTATAATATGAAAAATAGTTCAAGACAGCAATGCCTGGACACTGTTGCAACTTTTCTGGAAGGCAGTTTGGCAACATGTATTAAAGTCATTAACAATAATCACATCTTTTAGCTCAGTAATTCCACTCTATTGGAATCTAGAACAAGGAAATAATCCTAATGAGGAAGAGTGACATCAACCTACCCCAGTCTCTTTGGTTCCACTTCTCTGTGATGCTAAGTTAGAGCCATTCTAGGCTAATTCGACAGCACATGTTACCACAGTAGGCTGAAGATGAACAGCAAGAGGGCCTTAGGAAGCTGATAGGAAGAAAATTCATTTCTTATTTAAATTCACATTTTGTTTTCTTGGGAAAACATGATCGTTTGCTATGGTGAAGTGTGCTTTCCATTAGGTAGCTCAGAGGAAGCTGGCTGTAACTCTTATCACTGGAAAGGCTGAACTGGACTGTGAACATTCTCTTCTGCAGGGTCATAAGACCAGTACCCTCCCAGCCTCACTTTGGGATCTTTGACTCATGGGCCATAGCAACTTCTATTAACATCTGACAAATCTGAGGCAGCAGGGTCTGGAAGACACAAGAAGAGACTGGTAGGTGTGAGAGACAGGATGCCTTTCTTCTCCAAGCCACCTCCCCAGTCATGCTGCTTGATGGCTCCAAGGGCTTTTCATTGTCTTCTGTGCAGCTTCCTCACATCTTAACTGGAATATTTGTATGGCCAGATAGGTTCCTACCTCACCCTCTCCGTTTTTCCTCAACTTGCTGGGAAAGGGTGGGAAGTTCTTGCCACTTACTTTAGGTGCATATACAACACTGCAGTTTATCACAAGCTTCAAGGAGATTTGGAGCTTTTGAGTCTGTCCTTCCATGTCACTTTCTATTTCCTGCCTGGGATTCCCACCAGTAGGATGATACAACATTAGAGATTGGCATTGACTGGGGTGAGTGTTGAATTAAAGAAACACAGGTAAAAACATCTGGGAGACCAAGAAACCTTAGCTCAGGAGACACAAGGAATGAAAAAGAACTCTTGTTGACTCAAGAAAGAGGAACTCTGAACCCATTAGGAAGGGCATCTTTCCCCACCAGTTGCCAAAGAAGAAGGTATATGGAAGACACTGGACGTCTGTGCACTGGAAAGAGCCTCCAAACCAGCCCACTCACCCTCCGTACAGCATTCTCCAGACTTATCTATGTGGTAAAGCAGCCAGCATTTAGGCCACCACAAAGCTGTGCCAGTCAGGACTGCACCCCCCTTCTCAAAGGTCTCAGGTTTCTGCTGGAAAGTAACAGGCTTCCTTCTTTCCCTGCCCTGGCCAGCTTCCCAACTACCACAGAACCCACAACCTGGGATATACACAACATCCCCAGAATTTCCCCCTAGGATGTTCTACCCCACAGATTTAACACATATATCTCCTCTGAAGGATTGCCAGTGAGTGCTGAAAAATAGGGTTTGAAGAAATGCATTGTGGAGCTACAATAAATTGCCTCCACAATTGGAGACTGATTCAGGAAAAGAGAAGACATTCAGAAAAGAACTAGTGTAAATTAATATAAGTGGAGGACAGTGGCTTCTTCAGAAGCCTTCAGAAGGATGTAGGATGTAGCCTCACCAATCTAGCAACTTTTAGTTGGAAAGAATAAAGTGTGTGAAAGTGCCTGAGTAGTGTCTGGCACATCATAGGTGCTCAATAAATGCTAGCACTTTTGGATCTCTTATTCTAGTCCAAAATGCATCTGAGGTGTAAATAATTTGGGGCCTCTCTGATAAGATCTTCTTTTGTTATAATGAACATAAATGTATTTCCCTGTAGCTTCCTCTTATATCTATTTCTGGAGCTTCGACAGAATAAACCTTATCTCCTTTCACCATGACATATTTTAAAACATTTGAAGGCATTTTGTTTCCCAAATGTTCTCTTTAAGATAAAATTCCTCAAGGCCTTCAACCATTCTGTTTATGACCTGCTTTTGAGGGCTTCAGCAGCTGATTCACTCCTTCTGAATACAGTTGTGTTTGTCACTGCTCTCCTGAAAGGTGACCATGAATTGGCCACTATCCTGGAGGAAAGGGAGAGTTAAAGAGCATAGACAAAACGGGCCTACCACATTTTCTCATTGTCATTCATGCAAGCTGGTATCAAATTTACTTCCTTGTCTAGTTTTTCAGAAACAGTGTTACTATGATAATTTGCACTATTTTGCTATCTATGAAAATCTCTGCGGATTTTTAAACTATTTTTTTGCCATCCGTAAGTGGAGATTGCATATTGTTCACCAAAAGCTGCTCTCCCTTCTTCCATAGTAGTTGGATACATGGCTGGCCAGCTAGAAATTACATTTCCCAGCCTTCCTTGCAGCCACATGTGGTCATGTGACTACACTCTTGCCAGTTGAACATAAGTGAAAATAACACGTGAAATTTCAAGTTTAGGCCTTTAAATATAGCCTGTGTACTCCTCCATGTGCTTTTCCTCTTTCAAAGGCTGTAACCTGAACAGACCTGTAACCAGGCTTCAAACACACGGATGAAGACACTATTCTAGGTGTTGGTAGAACCACAAGGTGAAGGAGATTAAAGCCCTGACTGGTCAGTGGAGTGGAGCATTGGCCAACCAGGACCTTCCACACTGAGATTTGTATTAATCAGCTAATGGTATAATAAGGTTGTGTAACAAACAACTTCAAATATCAATGACATACAAAACCCACCATTTATCCTCATGCTGATAGGCCTGCCAGTCAGCTGCAGTTTGGCTAATCGGGCTGGGTTCTGCTGGTGTCTCTCCAGGCTCTGCTCCACACGTCTTTTCTCTCTCGGCCAACAGCTGCAGAGGGCAGAGTCTTCTTTTGGCAGATCATTGGAGTCAAAGAGGATGAGCAAATGTATGATACCTGCTAGTGAACAGCTTATAGATTTTATTTTCTGCAGTCCTCTAGCACCTTATTACTTGTCACTGGTCCTTAAAAATTATTAAATGTGGTTTAGCAGTTTCATTTTTCAGTCTTCTCAGGAGTCTGGGACATACTTCAGAAGACGTTATTCATTTTAGAGGATCGATGAGATCTTTTGTAATTTCTTCACCAATTTAGATCTTAGTCTCTCAGCATCCCAATTCCAGAGTCATAGGAAAGAATATTATTGGGTCAGCCCAGTGAATAGATTAATTTCTGCCTAGGCCAGGTATTTACTCTGGTCCAATCATCTGTGGCCAATAAAATAGGGTCCTGAAATAAAAACATGATATATTAGTCTGTTCTCACACTGCTAATAAAGACATACCTGAGACTGGGTAATTTATAAAGAAAAAGAGGTTTCATGGATTCACAGTTCCACATGGCTGAGGAGGCCAAGGAGGGGCAAAGTCACATCTTACATGGCAACAGGCAAGAAAGAGAGCATGTGCAGGGGAACTCCCCTTTATAAAACCATGAGATCTTGTGAAATTTATCCACTATCATGAGAACAGCGTGGGAAAGGCCTGCCCTCATGATTTAACTACCTCCCACCAGGTCTCTCCCATGACACGTGGAAATTATGGGAGCTACAATTCAAGATTTGTGTGGGGACACAGCCAAACCATATCACATGACAATTTATTCATTTATTCAGCATTTATTCAGCAAGGTCTGTGGATGAATGGCAATTTCAAAGAATAGGATGGGGCTAGCTATGTACCCTAGTCATGCTGAGTTTCTGGAAAATTGGGTTACACATCCCTACCTAAGCACTGACAACTGGGTAGACAGCCTGCAAGCTACCATGCTCTTTTGTGGTAGATTGTGACATTGGTGGTCTCCAGTGAACCACATCTCTTGGTATTTACACCCTGTGTACTCACCTCCCACACTGACTCTGTACTTGACCATGGAACTTGCTTTGCCTAATGAGACGTTAGCCAATGATGCCAATGGAGGCTTGGTATAGGATTGTACATTGGGGATTGCTCTCGAGATACTTCTTCTCGGAAGCCAACTGCTATGCTCTGAAAAAGCTTAGACTAAACTCCTGAATGGTGAGAGGTCCTGGAGGATGACAGGCTCTCTCAATGTCTTAGACCCAGCCAAGCTCCCGGCTGAATGTAGCTCATGAGTGACCTCAGCTATGCCATGTGGAACAGAAAAATGAGTCAGTTGATATAAGTGAGTTCACAGACTCATGAGAAATAATAAATTGCTGCTGTTTTAAGTCACTATATTTTGGGGTAGTTTAAAAGGCCATAATAGATAACCGAAATACCTCCCCTGTCTAAAATGTCCATGGTGCCAAAACCCATCTGGAAATTCAGATGTCTGGCCCAGAATCCTTGGGGAAAATGTTTTGGCACGGAGAATAGATCCAAAGGACCCCAGAAATGGAATCTGGAGAGGTCTTCTTTCCCTCCTCTTCTGGAAATTAAAATTATTTTCACAAATGCTGAAAACAAAAGGGAATCCTTAAACCATGAGGCATAAGAATGTTCTATTAACTAGCCAGATAAGGCCTGACTCTCCCACAGTGCCCCGCACTCTTCTCTTCCATACACTGTCTCCTTCTCAATAAAATACATCAACATCAAGGGAAAGCCATAGATTCTTCTGGTCCTCCTTAGACACCAAGAGAGAAAACACCCTTTAAGTATCTCCTGTCCCATTGCCTAATCTCCTGTGAGGTGGTCCAATGTGTGATGCGTTGTATGTCCTTAAAGACCGAAGGGAAAATGTTTCTGATTAATGCCAGAGATTACTCAGAGAAGTAAAAATTACCATCTTCTGAGGTCATGAAAATAGTAGCTGGTATGACATCTCAGAATTATTTTGGGTTTGTCCCTGGCTGAAAGCAATATGACCCCTTAGGAGTCTCAGTTCCTTACTAATTCCATAACACGAATTTGGAATGTGTTGTTCCAAGAATTGTCTACATGTACCAAGAGATTTATATTTTAAAGCACCAAGATGATCAGAATTTAGTCTCTTCTCTTTCAGCATATGTCAATGAGAAAACTCTAAATTTTGCCAAGCAAGTTTTCATTCATGCATTCAACAAATATTTTACTGAATGGCTACCCTGACTGAGTATCCAGCAGGGTGTTGTCTATACAGTGGCCTAGTGGATACCTTGTTTGGGGCTATCTGGCATTCATTCCCATGAACCATGCCCCCGCTCTCTGCCGACCAGCTGCCCTCCTTTGAAGAGTGAACTAAGCAACTCTTTTTTTTTGAGAGTGAGTATTACTTCTTTCCTTTCGGATCCATTCTAATGAGGTTTCTCTACCTCCTCAAACCAAGAATGCTCACTGTGATCCAAGCCAGGCCAGTTGAATGTTCTCACTGTGGATTTTAAATCAAAACAGATTGATAAAGACTGTGAAAACAAGTTGCTATTTGGGGATTCCTATGCCCAGTGAGATGGTTTTTCACTGGAACATTTTCTGTTGCGTTAGCTTCCTAAATTTTAGAGTTTCCTTGTTCCTGTTTGTTTCCAAGCACTCTTCTCTGGCCTGACTATAAACTCCAGATGTCCTTCCAATGAAGGCCTTTTTCATTCGATTACCCGGACAGATTGCTGTTGCTGGCATCCAAAACGCCCGAAATAATATAAGAGATGAATGAAACAGACATGATCCCAGCTTTCAGAGCCTGTCAGTTTGGTTGGGTAGATGACACTAAACAAAGAAAAAATATGTAATATCAAATGATGGTAAAATAAATGAACAGAGGACTATGAAAGAGAATAATAGGGTAATCTAATTGAGATTATGGGCCACTGGACACCTCAACTGAGATCTGAAGGATGAGCAGACAAAGAGTGGAGGGAAAGAGCCTTTCTGGCAGAGGGCAGAGAACAAACGAAGGTCCTGAGTTAGGGAGGAGACTGTTGCATTCCAGGAACTGGTGGAGGCTGGAGTCCTCGGGAGGGGTGGCGTGAGCTGAGGCAGGAGGGGTGGGCTTGGGCCTGATCATGCAGCCTGGTAGTTGATGGAGATAATTTAAATTTGATTTCAAAATAATAGGAATAAACCATCAGAAAGTTATAAGTCTGGCGATGGCATAACCTAATTAGATTTTAAAACAGTCCTTCTTGCTACCGTATAAAGAATTGGCTTGCAGGGCAAAGAAAGTAATTGAGTGGTCTGGGAAGGAGATGATATGGTTTAGGCTAGGGTGGTAGCAAAGGAGAGGAGAAAGCAAAGTCCTATTCGGATTTAGAGGCATAAGTGGGCAAAACCCACTGCTTCAGAGCGTGCCTGCCTTGTGGGCAAGGACGTGGTCCTGCTCATTTCTACATCTCATGAAATACCGAAATAACTTGTGCTTCTATAGAATCACACAATTTACAAAGTGCTTCTGTGTCCAGATCTCACTTGATCCTTGCAGCAGTCCTGAGGGTTGCTGAAAACAAAGTAGCCAAGACTGCAGGAAGAAGTGAAATGGCCATGGCGTACAGTTGGTAACAACCGTGCCAGGACTTACATCCTACTCCTCTCATTATAGCTTGCTGCCCGACTGAGTATCCACCCCCAGAAATGTTTGCAGATCTGAAGATGAACTGAGGTCCTCTCCACTGTCCTTTGGTGTCCATTTCTTGTCCCACTGAACCTGGGCTCTCTAAGATGGTCCTAGAAGCTCATTTGCATCCAGTTCCATCTCTTACCCTGTGACTTATGTAACCAAAGGCAGGCTTTGGCCGGTACATGCTGAAGGCTATATGACCCCTGGGGCTCCTAAAAGGTCATATTGCCTTCAGCCAGGGAGAAACCCAAAATGTTTCTGAGATGTCATACGCAGTGTTATTTGGCCAAATCATACATTCCTATCACCTTTTATCTCTCTCTGCCTGGATCTCCTTGAATATTCTTTTAATCATTTCTGTCGCCTTCCCTGGAATGCCTACTCCCTTCCGGGTAAGTGTCTGGACTAGCAGCATTCATATCACTTGGCAACTTGTTTGAAATAGAAAGTCTCAGACCCCACACCAGACCTACTGAAAGAAAATCTGGGGGTGGCCCTGCCATCTGTGCTTTAATAAGCCTGCCAGGTGATTTCGATGCAGACAAAACTTTGGGAAACGCCAGCCTAAGTCTTTCCAGGAACAACCTCTCAAGCTGCAGACAGCTGGGCTCGGATAAAGATGTGTTTTATAGGAACCTGTGTCAGGGGTCAAAGTCTCTGATGGATCTTACCCAAGCTCTGGGTCCACATGGCTGAAACACAGTGACAGCTCAAAGCTGAAGAATCTCATGAAGCTGTGCAGGGTCTTTGCAGGACCATCCTCTGTTGAACTTTAACCCACTGCTTGTGTGGACTGCATCAGATCTTGAAGGAGGAAACCTGGAAGAAGGTACTAAAGGGGAGTTTCCCAGCCCTTCTGGCCTTTGCCCTCTGCATTCATGTCTCTGTTGCCCATCAGACATGAGAACTGTCTAGAGCCAGATTGTCTCAGGTTTGCTTTACTGCCATAACAAAATACCATAGGCTGAGTGGCTTAAACAACAGAAATTAATGTTCTCACAGTTCTGGAGGCCAGAGATCCAAAATCAAGGTGTAGAAAGGGTTAGTTTCTCCTGAAGCCCCTCTCCTTGGCTTGTAAATGGCCACTTTCTGTCTCTGTGCTCTTCATGTGGTCTTTTCACTGTGCATATATAACCCTGGTGTCTCTTTTTGTGACACCTCTCCTAATCGCCTCTGCTTGTAAGGACACCAGTCATATTGAATTAGGGCCCCCACATACGACCTCATTGAACTTTAATCACCTCTTTAAAGGTCTGCAAGGTTAGTCACATTTTATACAAGTTTATAGCTGTGATCACGGCTCATTGCAGCTTTGACCTCCCAGGCTCAAAGTATCCTCCTACCTCAGCCTCTTGAGTTGCTGGGACCACAGGTATGCACCACCACACCTGGATAATTTTTAAAAATTTTTAGTAAAGATGAGGTCTCACTATGTTGCCCAGGCTAATCTCAAACTTCTGGGCTCAAGAGATCTTCCCACCTTGGCCTCCCAAAGGGCTGGGATTACAGGCGTGAGCCACTGCACCTGGCCAGATTATATATTTTTTATTTTACAAAAGAGACACGAACTTTGGAAGTGAGGCCACCCCACTAACTGGTGCCAGAGCTGGGATTCAGACTCCAGCTGGCCCAGAGCTGAGCTTCTTGCCCTGCACTGTCCCACCCCTGCCACCCCCATCCTCTGATCACCTCCCATCAGCACTGACACAAGAAGGCAGAGCACGGCTCGCCTGACCTCAGCTGGGAATGTGGGCATTCGGTGACTCTAATGTCTTGGTTCCCTGCATACGTCCACGAATGACCACAAAAGTGCTGCAAATACTGATTTGGGAGTTACAAATAAATGTTAGGGATTAGGTGAATTTGCAAATACAGAAACTGTGAGTAATTAAGATCAGCTGTACATTTTTCGTATTCTCTGTGAGAACGTAGCCTTCCCTTCTTCCCATCCTTGCCCTTTTCTCCCACAATTTATGTTATCAGGGCTCTGAATTTTTCCAGAGTCGCTAAGTAAAAAGCCTCTCCACGGGTGGATCCGAGGTCAGGAGATGCAGACCATCCTGGCTAACACAGTGAAACCCCGTCTCTACTAAAAATACAAAAAAAATTAGCCGGGCGTGGTGGCGGGAACCTGTAGTCCCAGCTACTCGGGAGGCTGAGGCAGGAGAAGGGTGTGAACCCGGGAGGTGGAGCTTGCAGTGAGCCGAGATCGCACCACAGCACTCCAGCCTGGGCGACAGAGCCAGACTCCATCTTAAAAAAAAAAAAAAAAAAAAAAATGCATCTCCAAAAACGTCATCAAACTGTACATCTATGCAGGCTAATGAGAGCCCTAAAGAGCCAGATGGACATGCGTGTGTGGATATATGGAGCCACGTTTGATCTCCGTGGGCCCCGCCAGCACCATTCTTCATGGCTTTGTGAGGACCTCGAAGACAAGGCCGATCGATCATGGGAATGTCTCTGGCCCACATTTTAGAGGGTTTCAGAATAAATAGGAGAAAGGGAGCACCAATTTATGGCAAGGGAATTAGGCCGTATGGAAGATGAATAAAGGTGATCTGCTCAAAATGGACAGGATATTCTGTTAGGGCAGGATAATTTTTGTGGAATTTGGAGAAATAAAAAAATGTGCAAGTACCTACATCTTGAAAAATTGTATCGTAATTCTTATACCATTATCTCGTATCCTGCTCCTTCAATCCCAATCTCTTTTCACAATAGAATAGCATTTTTCCTGTTTTATGAGGATTAACATGTCTTTTTGCCATGTCTTTTTTGACCTAGACTCAGACCATCATTTCTCCATTATTATTGGTTATACATATTGGGGCTCTTCAGTGTGGGAGGAGACCACACCAAGCATGAAAACCAGGGTGAGAGCATCATGGGGGGGTCATCTTGGAGGCGTGACTGCCGTGTTGAGTTACTGCCTTGCTCAAGAACTGTCACTGGATCCTTATTGCCTGGCTCTAAGGTACAAATTCAGAACTCAACTGATCCTCTTTCATTAACTCCACTTCTCTAAGTCCCACTTCTCTGTCTTATAAGGTTTGCAGGCTGCTGATCCCCACACACAATATGTCCCTCCCCATATGACTATGCCACTGCCCCCAGCTTAAAGCATTCTTCCCACTCATTTCACCATGCCAAGATCATCTTTCTCTGGATAGCATTCTGGACAGGAGTAGGAATGTCTGGAAGCCTTCCAAGAGATAATAATCTAATGAAAGAGGAAGCCAGGCTCCCAGAGGTCTTCCAGTGATGATTTTCAGAGGTCTAAGAAAAGGGACAATCCAGACAGCCACTGTAGGGGACAGGGGAAGGAGGCTTCTGTCACTCAGATTTGTCCTCAGCTAAGTCCCTTATGGGTTTACGTTGGAGTCCTGGAGGAGAATGAGAAGCTGGGAGCAAGGAAGCATTCCAAAAGCGGCTCTCCTACTTATGCTATGAGCCATCAAGCTAAAAGCGATATGAGGCTGGCCCTCATGTGACAAAGTGTGATGAAAACAGAGAGAGAGAGAAAATGATAGAGATTCTCAGGGCATCAGAGGCACCGGCAAGGAGATCCTAGCCCAGTGCAGACCCCTGGAAACACCCTCGCAGACATCATGGACATTACCAACACGAGTCTGAGCAGGACTGGGGAACGTAGTGGCTGCCACAGATGGCCAAGAGAACTTTTCTAAGAGCACATCTGAGCCGCTCAGTGCTGTGTGCTCTGATCGCCTGCAAGAGCAAGCCTGGGGGAGAGAGAAATAAATGTGGGTCTTTGTTACTTATGCGACTCCACTGTGCTCCCCAGAGCAGCCATGTCATGTCTCCCGTGGGGCTGAGAGTGAGTGCAACTCATCCCCTTGGTGGAGCTTCCGAACGCTTCAGAAAAACAGGTGAATTGTGAGTGGCCCATTTAATTTCAGTAAACAGAGAAACTCATCCCCTGCAACGTCCCCTAACAAAACCCCTCAGAGTGGATCCCTGTGTTGACAACTGGGAGGAAGAAATGTTTGCAGGGTAAAAGGAATTCTTTCTCAAGGGCAGGGGTAAAAAGGGGAGGAAAAACTAACTATACCTTTACCTCTGTAAGCAACAGTGGAAAATAGGAGGTGTGGCATTTCTTTGTATTACTAAAGATAAAATCAGCATCTTAATTTATCATCACTCTCATAGCCTTTGACAAGGCTGTGATAACATTGAGTACTTGGCCTCTAAGAGATTTTTATCTGGTAGGGGAATTCTTAAAGCAGCTTTAGCTGAGTGAGAGCCAAAGTGGGGTCAGGAGAGAGGATGGGGAAGGAGGTGCAGAGGCCTCAGACAACAAAGATGTCAGAGTTCCCAAGAGGGGCCATCCCTGAGGGCCGGATTCAGGGGACCTTGGGGGAAGGGTCACAGGAGCTGCATCTCAGGGGCTAGGTTTGGTAAGTGGGGTTTCATGCGAGGGAGAGGAAGCCAGGGAAAGGCATTCTGGACCTCATGGATAAAGTTATAAAAGTTTCCCTAGAATCTCTGCTGGTGTCTGGGACATGTTCAGCCAAGGCCTTTCTTTTACTTTGAGGGTGCAAATACCAGGTCCAGCCCAGAGTGAAAACAGCTGTGTGTCTCTCACATGCCCCCATTCCCTGTGTTTCCATTAACTCATCTGCACATCGTTCAATGACAGTTATGCTTTCTGGCTACTCACCTATTTAAACCCTCAGACTGTAATGGCAAATACAATAAATCTCCACAGTGGCAACTAAATATTGATTTTTATTCTGCAGAAATTGTGGCATTTTGAGTCATGATGCTGAGGATGTGAGGTTTGCTTGTGTAGATCTCCTAGCGCAGGCCAGGAATGAGTCAGAAACCTGCCCTGGAATGAACATGTTCTTCAGATGTTACAGGGCTGTGTGGTGACCAGGAGAAACTCCAGACGTGTTGAGTGGCAAATGGGACAGGGAAACAGCACTAGGTGGAGTCTTGGGAGGACAGCAAGGACCAGGGATGAGGAAACGGTGTCATCTTTACCAGTTCCTGATTTTCCAGTGGCACTTCCAGGCCTAGAGGTGGAGTCACTGCCCTTGGTTAACCAGCCCCAGGGTCCTGCATTCTGCCTGTGTTTTCCCTACACATTAAAAAAAATAGTACATGTATTAATTCTCCTCATAGTAAGGGGGAAAATAGCCAGGTTTCTGAAAGGCTTAGGATGAGCAGTAGAAAACTGCCTTCCAGTGGCAGTCAAAGAAAGAATGCTGATCCTCAGTCTGGACTCGCTGCTCTGAGGGCAAAGATGGCTTCAGTTTTCTCTTCATAAGATCAAGGGCCAGCAGCCAAACTAACCAGCCAACCCACCAAATACTCTACTTAGTATTCAAACTCTGGCTGCAAATTCATAATAACTAACCAAGCCAAGGGAAAGGCAGAGGGGAATGAATGTTTGTCCAGGCTCAGCAGGCGATAGGCAGTACATGCTGTGTGCTCTGGGAGAGCTGCAGGCCTTGCTACTGAGGACGCGTGACTCTAAGGTTTGCTCTATTACCCCACCCTTTCAGTTGTTAAACATCTTGTGAATTATAAAAGAACGAGCCTTATCACATCCCACAGGTCTTGCTGGTTTGGCCATGGTTCCTTCTTCCTGCCTGGGGTCCTTATGTGTTGTCCTGCTACTTGGAATGCTTTCCCCCTGTTCTTCACTTGCATAGCATCTACTGAGCCTTCGGGTGTCAGGCAAATGCTACTGCCTCAGTGAGTTCTATTGGACTGATCAATTGGGACTGTGTTTGATTGCAAGTGAGAGAAAACTCAACTTCTGAAGCTTAAACAAGTAGGGTTTATTTTCCTAACTTAAGAGGCAGGCAGAGGTACGGAGTGCAGGCTGATACCGCAGCTTGACGATGTTGTCAAGAACCAGGCTTTTCCTGTCTTTCAATCCCTCTATCCTTACAGTACTTGGCATGCTGCCTCATGGTTGCAAGATAGCTGCCATGCCTCCAGGCATCACCTCTACACTTCAGTCTGGAAGAAGAGGAAAGGACAAAGAAAAGAAGAAAGGATAAAGAACAAAGGCCCTTATAGCTAGGTCTTTTTTTTTTTTTAATCAGAAAAGCAAACTATTTTAGGAAGGCCTAATTAACAGACTTTGGCTTTCATTTTATTGGCCAGAAATAGATTACATAGCCTCTCCACAACCAATCACTGGTCAAGGGAAATGAGAATTCAAAGACTGCTTAGAACGACTTCAAGTCATCCTTGGGCTGGGTAAAGGTCTGTTACTCTCCAAGGCAAAAGGATCCCTAGGTACCTGAAATAATCAGAGCTGTGTTAGCAACAAATGTTGTCTGTTACATTCTCCCTAGCTATTCAATGAAACAAGCCCCTTATGTTCTCAATGCTCTTGCTGCAATTTGCCATTATATGTTCATTTATGTGTTTACCTGTATAACGCCTAGATGCGGCACTAGACTTAAAGCTGCAGGAGGGAAGATACTATAAATGCTTTGTTCCCTATTCAACACCTAGCATAGCGCTGAGCATATGGTAAGCTCTACAGACATCTTTATTGAAGCAATAAAAGAAACAGGTTAGGCGTGGTGGCTCACATCTGTAATCCTAGCACTTTGGGAGGCCAGGAGTTAGAGACCGACTTGGGCAACATAGTAAGATCCCACCTCTAGAAACATACAAAAACTGGCTGGGCATGTTGGTATGCACCTGTAGTCCTAGCTACTCAGGAGACTGAGGCAGGAGGATGGCTTGAACCCAGGAGTTGAGGCTGCAGTGAGCTGTAATTACACTACTGCGCTCCAACTTTGGCAACAGAGTGAGACCTGTCTAAAAAAAAAAAAAAAATCCTTGCTAAAGAGGTCATCCAATATGCACAGAAATAGCTGAAATAACTCCTGTGACAGGGACCTCCTTCTCTACTTTGGCAGCACTTGACGTTTCTGGTTAGAGAAATCTTCCTAATACTGATCTGACTCTCTGTGATTTCCACCTTTATCAGGGGCTGAATTGTGTCCCCACAAAATTCATATTTTGAAGTCCTAACTCCCAGCACTTTAGCTTCAGAAGATGACTGTATTTGGAGATGGGGGTTTTTAAAGAGGTAATCGGTTAAATGAGGTCACTGGGGTGGGCCCCACTCCATTAGACAGGTGTCAAAGAGGAGATGAAGACAGAGACAGGCCTAGAGGGAAGACCACATGAAGACACATGTGGAAGACAGCCATGGCAAACCAGGGAGAGAAGCCTCAGAAGAAACCAGCTGTGCCGAGACCTTCATCTAAGATGTCTAGCGAGAAAATAAATGTCTGTTGTTGAAGTCACCCAGTCTGGAATACTTGGTTGTGGCAGCCCTTGAAGACAAGTACAGCCCCTCTCCCTTGCAGACCATCACAATCTTCAAGTCACCCATCATATCAGTTCTTCAAAGTCTGTTTTTGTAAGTACATTTTGTAGCAGGGCACCAAGTCAGCTCCCCTCCAGCTCCAAAACTTGTGTCCTTTTTGTTTATCAAAACAGCCAAATGGAAGATAGGCAGGGGATTTAATTTGCTTGTGTGCTAGTTTCTTTCCCTGAGGCAATAGTGACACTTTGCATTCTTGATCTTTCCTTGGATTGGTGATAGTAGAACAGTTCTCACTTGGGTTTTCTTCCAGAACATTTGTGTGTTAACATCCTTTTTCCAATTCTTATAAGCAAATAATAGCCAAATGTGATTCATTCTTGCCCGAAAATGTTGATCCTTAGAATGGATTTATGTAAGTGTCTCTGAATACAACAAATTTTCCTTTGTTAGTGATTTGTGGTAGCTAATGTCGTAATGGTGATCTCACTTCAGCAGGATATTGGCTCTCCGCTCATGAGTGGTATGTTAGTCAGCAACCACTACAATATGCTGCATGACAAACTACTTAAATCTTGTTTTAATACCTGTGGGTTGACCAAGGCAGCTCTGCTTCAAGCTGAGGCTCAAGTTCATATTTGCTCTGCATCTCTCATTCTTGACCAAAGATTTGGGGCAGTGGTGACCTGGAGCATAATCTTCTAATGATGGAGGTTAGAGTCTCCTGGAGGGGGAGGCAGAAATAGGATGGCCCTGAAAATATAGGCTTGGAGTAAGCATATTTTCACTTCCACTCACATTTCATTGGCTAAGCAGTCACAAAAACAAGCACAATATGAATGTGTCTGGCGGTATCCCTCCTCCAGGGAGGCGATAAAAGGAGTGAATATTTGTTCAACAGTAATCTAGTCTACAGCAGGTGATCAGGGGAGTCCTGGGGTAGAGGCCATCAGCCTGGAAAAGCCCTGGAAGCTAGGCTTCCATCAAGTAGTGGGGAGACCCCAAGGAAGTTGGGAGTGGATAGATCTAAAGAATGAGGCAATCCTTCACCTTGGGAGGGTACAGAGTTAGAGCCCAAGTATTTAGAACTGTGGTGAAGTCCAAAAGGCCAATGGTGTATCCAAGAGCAGGAGCCTGAGGGAAGAGAGGAATGGATTCAGTACTGTGTGTGGTCTGGGGAGCCTGCAGCATTTTGGAAGGTACCTGCTGGTGTGAGTATGTATATACCTGTTGGAAGATCCCAGATCAGGAGCTTATAAAAAATACTCTTGAGGTGCTTCCCTATTTCTCTCTCCATATAGTCCTCTTCACATTTACCCTCCTCTCTGGGCCCCCTTTTTCTCCCTCTTGTTCAACCCTGCTTTCAGACCATATCCCTTCTTCACTCATCCATGCCTCGTCCCACAAAAATGTCCACAAGGCCTTCCATACTGACACTCATGCATCCTTTGGAGAAACTGATCAACTTGCAATTTGCATGAATGAAACTACCTGGGTGGCTGATTTGTAACTCTATCCTGACTTGGAAGCTCAGGATGCAGAGACCCTCAGAGTAACTAGCTTGCAGAGGATCTCTGAGGTCCTCACATCAGTTAGAGCAAGGCTGGGACCACAACTGTCCTTTGAGGGTTTATCATTTCTACTACTGATGACATACTGTTTTAAAGTTCACTGGCTTGAAACAACCGTGTATTATTTCTCATGGGTATGTGGGTCAGCTTGGGTTCAGGGACTATAGGTTGGGCTCAGCTGTGTGGCTCTGCTAGTCTCTGTTGGGCTCACTCATGCACAACCAGCTGGGGCTAGACAGATCTAGGATGGACCTGGAAAGTGACTCTGCTCCACAAAGCTCTCTTTCCCTTCCTGGACTGATGGACTAGCCCAAGTGTGCCTTTCTTAAGGCAATCACAGAGGTGCTTTCAAGGCTTTTTGAGGCCTAGACTCAGAATTGGCATACTATCTGTCATTCAGAAGTCTCCAAGACCACCTGTAAGTTCACTGATTCACTGGAAGGACTCACAGAACACAGCAAAGCTGTTATACTCATGGTTACAGTTTACTATAGGAAAAGGATACATATTAAACCAGCCATGGAGAAAAGGTGCATAGGAGACAGCAGGTGCAAACTTCCAGCTGTCCTCTCCCAGTGGAGTTGCACAGACAGGGGTTAATTCTCCCAGCCAGGATGTATGGCAATGCACACGGAACATGGCCACTCAGGGAAGCTCACTCCAACCTTAGCGTCCAGGGTTCTTATTGGGGTCTGGTCACACAGGCATGGCTGACTGCCCATGTGGTGAGCCTTAGTTTCCAACTTCTCCAGAGGTCACCTGAATACTATGTGGCTCACAGCCCCCACCATATATCTCATTTAGTGTAGACTATGTGACATGACCCACGGGCTCCAGGTAAACAATGACATTCTTATTAGGCTGCCACAGGCCAAAACTTGCTTTGGAATGGGCAGGTTTGGACCACCAGGCATGCTGAGTTAATCCTTCATTGCACAGCATCCTTCTGCCTCCTTCTATTGGCTAAAGCACAGCTGACACAGCTGAATCCAGGCAGATTGGGAGGGCACTACAGTCACATAGCAAAGGGCGTGGATTCAGAGAGAGGTGATGATCTGGGGCCATTAATGCAATTCACCATGAAGGCCCCACCTGGGCTGAGGCGTGGCCTAGCACATGGACAGCCACAGGTGGCCCATCCTAGTCTTATCGTTGCTGGGACATAATGCATACTCACATCTCTGTGCTGTGCTATTCTCCACCTTCTCACAACCTCTCGTCTATCCAGAAAGTTCCAACTCAAATTTCAAGACTTTCCTCCTCCATGAAGCCCTCCCAGCAGACAGGGGCCTCCTCGCGAACAGATGATGATGAAACCAGTGATCATGGTTTTACCTTGTCTAATGCTTTGAGATGGGGAGACAGCTCCTTTGTCACGCTTTCTGATTCTTTGTCTGTCCCCTTCTCCTGATCATCCTCAAACTCAATTTCACCCAGGATAATGACTTACTCAGTTCCAGGTTTGCTTCGGAGACTCCCAGGTCCAGCCGTCTGGTTGCATTCCTGACAGAGGCCTATTCTCTGCCAGGAGTGGAAAGTGCAGATCCGTTCTTGTGACTGCGGTTTCCAGTCCTCAGTTGGCACATTCCCCACTTGATTCTTCTCTTCCCCCATGCAGAGGCTGTTTCCACTGCAGCACTGAAGTCGTTTGAACCCCTTACAATCCAAGCTCCATTTCTCAGGCTTGCAAAATGTTTTATGAGCAAAGATATTGCCTTCTCCTTGGTGCCCAAGGTGTGGAGGTGGGAGAACAATTCATATGGTCTGAATCACAGCAACTCCTGGGCCTGTCTCAAAGCAAAACCAAGTCACCTGATTATTTTATCTGACCGTGAAGATGTCCACTGCCTCTTCCCAAATGCCACCTCCTCCATGAAACCTACCTTAGTGGGAAGGATTTCTCTTCAGTCTGAAAAATTATGTCTCCCAACACATTCTTCCTACTATTAATTCCTTTTCCATAAGTGCCCCATCTCCCCCACCACGCTGTAGGTAATCTAAGTCCAGGGACCATATCTGTTCCCTCCATGAGACCCAAGGCTTAGGGCACTGTTCAGTGATAGCTGGTAGACAGCCTCAAACAGGCTCAGTCTCTAAAAGTCAAACTGGGAAGAGAAAGAAGAGGTCAGATGATCTCTGTGTCCAACCCATCCTTGCAGGTCCAGAACCGAGGAGGAGGTGAGGCCACTCGATGGGGGTACTGAGGCTGAGAAGGAGACTCACAGTGGTGCCAGGTGAGTGGCCAGTCGGAAATAGGGAACTTGACTTCCTGACAGTGGGGATTTGTTTTAGTCACCTTTATATCTCAGGACTTAGTAAAACGCCACCCACCAAGAAATATCAAGACTAAACAAAGCCCTGAGTGAGGAGCAGGCAGCAAGTTGGAAGCCAGAGGAGCAGGTAAAATCAGGCACTAAAATTATAGGTAGGACCAAAGCAAGTGGTTTCTTTATTTTTTTTTTAATTTTTCGTTATTATGGGTGCATAATAGTGTATATATTTATAGGGTACATGTGATGTTTTGGTTTTTTTTTTGTTTTTTTTTTTTTGCATTTTTATTTTTTATTTTTTAATTTTTTTTAATATATATTTTTTATTATACTTTAAGCTCTAGGGTACATGTGCATAACGTGCAGGTTTGTTACATATATATACTTATGCCATGTTGGTGTGCTGCACCCATCAACTCGTTAGCACCCATCAAGTCATCATTTATATCATGTATAACTCCCCAATGCAATCCCTCCCTCCTCCCCACTCCCCATGATAGGCCCCAGTGTGTGATGTTCCCCTTCCCAAGTCCAAGTGATGTCATTGTTCAGTTCCCACCTATGAGTGAGAACATGCGGTGTTTGGTTTTCTCTTCTTGTGATAGTTTGCTAAGAATGATGGTTTCCAGCTGCATCCATGTCCCTACAAAGGACGCAAACTCATCCTTTTTTATGGCTGCATAGTATTCCATGGTGTATATGTGCCATATTTTCTTAATCCAGTCTGTCACAGATGGACATTTGGGTTGATTCCAAGTCTTTGCTATTGTGAATAGTGCCGCAATAAACATACGTGTGCATGTGTCTTTGTAGTAGAATAATTTATAATCCTTTGGGTATATACCCAGTAGTGGGATGGCTGGGTCATATGGTACATCTAGTTCTAGATCCTTGAGGAATTGCCATACTGTTTTCCATAATGGTTGAACTAGTTTACAATCCCACCAACAGTGTAAAAGTGTTCCTATTTCTCCACATCCTCTCCAACACCTGTTGTTTCCTGACTTCTTAATGATTGCCATTCTAACTGGTGTGAGATGGTATCTCATTGTGGTTTTGATTTGCATTTCTCTGATGGCGAGTGATGATGAGCATTTTTTCATGTGTCTGTTGGCTGTATGAATGTCTTCTTTTGAGAAATGTCTGTTCATATCCTTTCCCCACTTTTTGATGGGGTTGTTTGTTTTTTTCTTGTATATTTGTTTGAGTCTTTGTAGATTCTGGATATTAGCCCTTTGTCAGATGAGTAGGTTGCAAAAATGTTCTCCCATTCTGTAGGTTGCCTGTTCACTCTGATGGTAGTTTCTTTTGCTGTGCAAAAGCTCTTTAGTTTAATTAGATCCCATTTGTCGATTTTGGCTTTTGCTGCCGTTGCTTTGGTGTTTTAGACATGAAGTCCTTGCCCATGCCTATGTCCTGAATGGTACTACCTAGATTTTCTTCTAGGGTTTTTATGGTATTAGGTCTAACATTTAAGTCTCTAATCCATCTTGAATTAATCTTCGTATAAGGGGTAAGGAATGGATCCAGTTTCAGCTTTCTACTTATGGCTAGCCAATTTTCCCAGCACCATTTATTAAATAGGGAATCCTTTCCCCATTTCTTGTTTCTCTCAGGTTTGTCAAAGATCAGATGGCTGTAGATGTGTGGTATTATTTCTGAGGACTCTGTTCTGTTCCATTGGTCTATATCTCTGTTTTGGTACCAGTACCATGCTGTTTTGGTTACTGTAGCCTTGTAGTATAGTTTGAAGTCAGGTAGCGTGACGCCTCCAGCTTTGTCCTTTTGACTTAGGATTGTCTTGGCAATGCGGGCTCTTTTTTGGTTCCATATGAACTTTAAAGCAGTTTTTTTCCAATTCTGTGAAGAAACTCATTGGTAGCTTGATGGGGATGGCATTGAATCTATAAATAACCTTGGGCAGTATGGCCATTTTCACGATATTGATTCTTCCTATCCATGAGCATGGTATGTTCTTCCATTTGTTTGTGTCCTCTTTGATTTCACTGAGCAGTGGTTTGTAGTTCTCCTTGAAGAGGTCCTTTACATCCCTTGTAAGCTGGATTCCTAGGTATTTTATTCTCTTTGAAGCAATTGTGAATGGAAGTTCATTCCTGATTTGGCTCTCTGCTTGTCTGTTACTGGTGTATACGAATGCTTGTGATTTTTGCACATTAATTTTGTATCCTGAGACTTTGCTGAAGTTGCTTATCAGCTTAAGGAGATTTTGGGCTGAGACGATGGGGTTTTCTAAATATACATCATGTCATCTGCAAACAGGGACAATTTGACTTCTTCTTTTCCTAACTGGATACCCTTGATTTCTTTCTCTTGCCTGATTGCCCTATCCAGAACTTCCAACACTATGTTGAATAGGAGTGGTGAGAGAGGGCATCCCTGTCTTGTGCCAGTTTTCAAAGGGAATTTTTCCAGTTTTGCCCATTCAGTATGATATTAGCTGTGGGTTTGTCATAAATAGCTCTTATTATTTTGAGGTACGTTCCATCAATACCGAATTTATTGAGCGTTTTTAGCATGAAGGGCTGTTGAATTTTGTCAAAAGCCTTTTCTGCATCTATTGAGATAATCATGTGGTTCTTGTCTTTGGTTCTGTTTATATTCTGGATTACGTTTATTGATTTCCGAATGTTGAACCAGCCTTGCATCCCAGGGATGAAGCCCACTTGATCATGGTGGATAAGTTTTTTGATGTGCTGCTGAATCCGGTTTGCCAGTATTTTATTGAGAATTTTTGCATCGATGTTCATCAGGGATATTGGTCTAAAATTTTCTTTTTTTGTTGTGTCTCTGCCAGGCTTTGGTATCAGGATGATGTTGGCCTCATAAAATGAGTTAGGGAGGATTCCCTCTTTTTCTATTGATTGGAATAGTTTCAGAAGGAATGGTACCAGCTCCTCCTTGTACCTCTGGTAGAATTCAGCTGTGAATCCATCTGGTCCTGGACTTTTTTTGGTGGTAGGCTATTAATTGTTGCCTCAATTTCAGAGCCTGCTATTGGTCTATTCAGGATTCAACTTCTTCCTGGTTTAGTCTTGGAGAGTGTAAGTGTCCAGGAATTATCCATTTCTTCTAGATTTTCTAGTTGATTTGCGTAGAGGCATTTATAGTATTCTCTGATGGTTGTTTGTATTTCTGTGGGGTCAGTGGTGATATCCCCTTTATCTTTTTTATTGCGTCTATTTGATTCCTCTCTCTTTTCTTCTTTATTAGTCTTGCTAGCAGTCTGTCAATTTTGTTGATCTTTTCAAAAAACCAACTCCTGGATTCATTGATTTTTTGGAGGGTTTTTTGTGTCTCTATCTCCTTCAGTTCTGCTCTGATCTTAGTTATTTCTTGCCTTCTGCTAGCTTTTGAATGTGTTTGCTCTTGCCTCTCTAGTTCTTTTAATTGTGATGTTAGAGTGTCAATTTTAGATCTTTCCTGCTTTCTCTTGTGGGCATTAGTGCTATAAATTTCCCTCTACATACTGCTTTAAATGTGTCCCAGAGATTCTGGTATGTTGTATCTTTGTTCTCATTGGTTTCAAAGAACATCTTTATTTCTGCTTTCATTTCGTTATGTACCCAGTAGTCATTCAGGAGCAGGTTGTTCAGTTTCCATCCATGTAGTTGAGCGGTTTTGATTGAGTTTCTTAGTCCTGAGTTCTAGTTTGATTGCCCTGTGGTCTGAGAGACAGTTTGTTATAATTTCTGTTCTTTGACATTTGCTAAGGAGTGCTTTACTTCCAATTATGTGGTCAATTTTGGAATAAGTGCGATGTGGTGCTGAGAAGAATGTATATTCTGTTGATTTGGGGTGGAGAGTTCTATAGATGTCTATTAGGTCCGCTTGGTGCAGAGATGAGTTCAATTCCTGGATATCCTTGTTAACTTTCTGTCTCGTTGATCTGTCTAATGTTGACAGTGGAGTGTTGAAGTCTCCCATTATTATTGTATGGGAGTCTAAGTCTCTTTGTAAGTCTCTAAGGACTTGCTTTATGAATCTGGGTGCTCCTGTATTGGGTGCATATATATTTAGGAGAGTTAGCTCTTCCTGTTGAATTGATCCCTTTACCATTATGTAATGGCCTTCTTTGTCTCTTTTGATCTTTGATGGTTTAAAGTCTGTTTTATCAGAGACTAGGATTGCAACCCCTGCTTTTTTTTGTTCTCCATTTGCTTGGTAGATCTTCCTCCATCCCTTTATTTTGAGCCTATGTATGTCTCTGCATGTGAGATGGGTCTCCTGAATACAGCAGACTGATGGGTCTTGACTCTTTATCCAGTTTGCCAGTCTGTGTCTTTTAATTGGAGCATTTAGTCCATTGACATTTAAGGTTAATATTGTTATGTGTGAACTTGATCGTGTCATTATGATATTAACTGGTTATTTTGCTCGTTAGTTGATGCAGTTTCTTCCTAGCCTCGATGGTCTTTACATTTTGGCATGTTTTTGCAATGGCTGGTACCGTTGTTCCTTTCCATGTTTAGGGCTTCCTTCAGGGTCTCTTGTAAGGCAGGCCTGGTGGTGACAAAACCTCTAAGCATTTGCTTATCTGTAAAGGATTTTATTTCTCCTTCACTGATGAAACTTAGTTTGGCTGGATATGAAATTCTGGGTTGAAAATTCTTTTCTTTAAGAACGTTGAATATTGGCCCCCACTCTCTTCTGGCTTGTAGAGTTTCTGCCGAGAGATCTGCTGTTAGTCTGATGGGCTTCCCTTTGTGGGTAACCGACCTTTCTCTCTGGCTGCCCTTAAGATTTTTTCCTTCATTTCAACTTTGGTGAATCTGGCAATTATGTGTCTTGGAGTTGCTCTTCTGGAGGAGTATCTTTGTGGCGTTCTCTGTATTTCCTGAATTTGAATGTTGGCCTGCCCTACTAGGTTGGGGAAGTTCTCCTGGATGATATCCTGAAGAGTGTTTTCCAACTTGGTTCCATTTTCCCCCTCACTTTCAGGCACCCCAATCAGACGTAGATTTGGTCTTTTTACATAATCCCATACTTCTTGCAGGCTTTGTTCATTTCTTTTTCTTCTTCTTTCTTTTGGTTTCTCATCTCGCTTCATTTCATTCATTTGATCCTCATCGCTGATACTCTTTCTTCCAGTTGATCGAGTCGGTTACTGAAGCTTGTGCATTTGTCACGTATTTCTCGTGTCATGGTTTTCATCTCTGTCATTTCGTTTATGATCTTCTCTGCATTAATTAGTCTAGCTGTCAATTCTTCCACTTTTTTTTCAAGATTTTTAGTTTCTTTGCGCTGGGTACGTAATTCCTCCTTTAGCTCTGAGAAGTTTGATGGACTGAAGCCTTCTTCTCTCATCTCGTCAAAGTCATTCTCTGACCAGCTTTGATCCGTTGCTGGCGATGGGCTGCGCTCCTTTGCAGGGGGAGATGCGCTCTTATTTTTTGAATTTCCAGCTTTTCTGCCCTGCTTCTTCCCCATCTTTGTGGTTTTATCTGTCTCTGGTCTTTGATGATGGTGACGTACTGATGGGGTTTTGGTATAGGTGTCCTTCCTGTTTGATAGTTTTCCGTCTGACAGTCAGAAGGACTGTCTGTTGGTCTGTTGGAGATTGCTTGAGGTCCACTCCAGACCCTGTTTGCCTGGGTATCAGCAGCAGAGGTTGCCGAAGATAGAATATTGCTGAACAGCGAGTGTACCTGTCTGATTCTTCCTTTGGAAGTTTCCTCTCAGGGGTGACTCCACCCTGTGAGATGTGGGGTGTCAGACTGCCCCTAGTGGGGGATGTCTCCCAGCTAGGCTACTCAGGGGTCAGGGACCCACCTGAGCAGGCAGTCTGTCCGTTCTCAGATCTCAACCTCCGCGTTGGGAGATCCACGGCTCTCCCCAAAGCTGTCAGACAGAGTCGTTCGCGTCTGCACCGGCCCCGCTGCTTCCCCTATTGGACTTCAGCTGTGTGCTGTCCCCAGAGATGGCGTCTACAGAGACAGGCAGGCTTCCTTGAGCTGCTGTGAGCTCCACCCAGTTCGAGCTTCCCAGCGGCTTTGTTTACCTACTTAAGCCTCAGCAATGGCGGGCGCCCCTCCCCCAGCCTCGCTGCTGCCTTGCGGATAGATCGCGGCAGACTGCTGTGTTAGCAGTGAGGGAGGCTCCGTGGGCGTGGGACCCTCCCGGCCAGGTGTGGGATATATTCTCCTGGTGTGCCTGTTTCCTTAAAGCGCAGTATTGGGGTGGGAGTTACCCGATTTTCCAGGTGTTGTGTGTCTCAGTTCCCCTGGCTAGGAAAACGGATTTCCTTCCCCCTTGCGCTTCCAGGTGAGGCGATGCCTCGCCCTGCTTCAGCTCTCGCTGGTCAGGCTGCAGCAGCTGACCAGCACCGATTGTCTGGCACTCCCTAGTGAGATGACCCCAGTACCTCAGTTGAAAATGCAGAAATCACCGGTCTTCTGTGTCGCTCGCGCTGGGAGTTGGAGACTGGAGCTGTTCCTATTCGGCCATCTTGCTCCGCCCCACATGTGATGTTTTGAAACAGACATGTGACGTGTAATGTAATCACATCAGAGTAATTGTGAGTATTAATAAAAAGATCTTGAAAGGCTGAAGTTGGGGATGGGATACTGGGCCCAGAGTGAATCTGGTAGGCTGCATTTTTTTCCTGCTTCCTCCAGGGTCGGGGCTGTGGCCCTTAAGCAGCAGCTCACCCACCATCACCACCAGGCTAGACCTGTGTCAAAGACTTTGATAGCATTTAGGAAGGAAGCTCTGTCTTGCCCCCATTTGTACTCAGGCATCAACTCATCCATGGCGGCACCACGTTTACAGGGCCACCAGCGGCCGGAGGTGTCTTGGGAAGACCAGTCCAGTGGAAGCCCCAGTTAAAGGTGAGAGAAGCTCCCAGGTGCTCTAGAGAAGTGCTTCTCAAACCTGAATGCGAGCACGAGCCACTTGTGGATTTTGCTAAAATGCCGATTCTGGTTTGGTAGGTCTGGAGTAGGGCCTGAGATTCTACCTTCCTCACAAGGTACCTGGGCGTTGCTAATGCTGCTGGCTTGAGGACTTTATTTGAGTCGTGAGGGGCCAGACTAGCAACGGATCTTAATGCTGGCTGCAAACCATCACCTGGTGGAGCTTTAAAAACTACCAATACCTGTTGCCAATAGTGGGATGGCCTGCCATCGTGTGGGTGGTTCTCCAAGTGTGGTTCCTGGACCCACTGCATCAGCATCACCTGCAAACTTTTCAGAAATGCAAATCTCAGGCCTCACCCCACACCTCCCAAATCAGAACCTGTGGAGTAGGGCCCAGCAATGTGGGCCGTAACCAGCCCTCCAAGTGCACGCTGTAGTTTGTGAAACTCTGCATTGTTTTCGCATCCTAATCTTATGCAATGGGAGGTATGCAACATCACACAAAATCGTTTATGTGAGGTACTTACTGGACATATTTGACTGAAGCTCGTCATGAGGAAATTATGACTTTCTCAGGCTTAATAATCCTGTGTAGTGCTGCAGGAGAATGTCCATATTCTTACAGGAGGTGTGCTGCAACATTTAGGGATGAAATGTCTGTTTTTTGCAGCAACTTTTGAATGGTTTGGTTAAAGGGAAATGTGTGTGCGTGCATTTGTGTGTGTAATGAGAAGGATGGAGTAAAATTTCACTCTGTTGATTCAAATGTGTACCCAGTGTTCAGGGCCTTGATTCTATGATAGCTTTTCTTAAACAGTGGTCATAAAACCACCTGCATCAGAACCTCTAGGTTGCTGGTTTAAAATGTAAATCCTGAACCTCATTTCTACATAGGAATCAGGATCTCTGGTGTAGGGCCTCAGGTAGGCACCATAGAGGGTTCAGAGCTAATATTTGAGAGTCATTGTTTGAAACTCTTTGTCAGAGAGTATTAGGTCACCAATCCAGACTGCTACAGGGTCCAGGAGGTAAACCGAACAAGTGAAGCAGCTGGGGTAAGGCAGTCGGAGCTGGTGGGGACTGCAGCAAATGACAGAATGTATGCCTAGTTTAAAGCTCCAGCTTCCAGCTGACTGGGATAGAACGTCTTGCCAGTGCTGCTCAGTGTTGCTAGCTCTTTCTCACTTTTTTCTCAAGACACATCAGAAATCTGGAGTTTTGAATGGGAAACCCCTAATTTTAAAATGTTGGTGACTTTCTTTAAAAGTATTGAAACACCACTAAAGTGAAAGAAAACATCTCCGGAGACAGTATTCAGCCCACTGACCACTTGTTTGCAATCTCTGGCATTTACTTAGCTAAGCAACCAGAATACTATGACGGCCATGGTTCAAGGGTTCCCTCGCTTGTCAGAGAAGAATTCCACAGCTTGTCCTCTGATCATGTTGCCATGTCCCTGAACAATGACTTCCTCTGCAGGAATCCTCCCAAAGTTCCCCTACTGTTCATGAATGGTGTGATCTGTCCACGGTTTCCCTTCTAGGCAGTTAGTTGGAGGAGAAAGGACTGTTTAGTGGCTGAAGCTTGGTGGCACAGCATACCGAGTGTTCCTTGGCCTGCAGCCCAGAAGCCCCTGGTACTCCAGGACATTTTTCTAGACCACAGTGCATCTTGCTCACCGAAACCCTTATAGAATAAACAGCTGGAAAGTTGTCTGCTGAGCTCAACCTGAGATTGGGAGAGCAAGAGAACTTGTGTGGACAGCTCTTTCATTCCAAACGGTTTTTCTTCCTATTGCAGCTCCCAATCCAATAACCATGTCAACTGTCCACAGATCCCAGGTTATCGAGTCTCTGGTCCCATCAGCTCCACTCATCTATTATTTGAACTTGAACCAGTCACACCCTCTCTCTGCACTATCAGCTCCTCTCCAGTGGAAGGAGGCTATTGTCAGTGATTTTTCAGCAGCACAACTCTTCTTAAAAAATTCTGCTGAAGTTTCACAGCAAAACCCCAAAATAAAATCAATGCAATAAAGGCTTTCCTCAGGAAGTTTAATTCTTCTGAGGTTGATGGGTACATGTCAAAGTTTGCCAAACCCCTCACGCATCTATAAGGTCCCAGGGAACAGAGTTTGAAAATTATGGGCTTGCTCAAGGTCTTTTTTGAAAATCTGGAAATGCCATATCTAAGATGTTTTCCAGCAGTTTCCTCTAGGTCTCCCATTAGTTCACACATTAACTGCAACTGCAAAGAAGTCCACCTCTCTGAGGCATTTATTGAAGCCTCCTGCTTACACAGAACAGTACTAGATGCTGTAAAGGGAAATAGCCATGGCCTCCAATTTCCATGGCCTCCAATTTAGTGTTATAGTTGACCTGGGGTGTCAAAGAGGAAAGGAACCTTAGACATACTCTAATCCTATATTTATAACCTATTCTAACCCATGGCCTCTTTCTGATAAATATAAAAATCTCACAGGCTCAGAGCTTTTGATGTAATCCCCACCAATGCTTTGAGAAAGCTTTTGTACAGCTTTGCCTTCTATAAATTATATTATGAAAACAATATGTATCTTTTTTTTCTGTTACAAACAAAAATTGTGTAAGAGTGTATTATTGGCTGGGTGTGGTGGCTCATGGCCTGTAATCCCAGCACTTTGGGAGGCCAAGGTGGGTGGATCATGAGGTCAAGAGATCAAGACCATCCTGGCCAACATAGCGAAACCCCATCTCTACCAAAAATACAAACAGCTGGGCATGGTGGTGCATGCCTGTAGTCCCAGTTACTCGGGAGGCTGAGTCAGGAGGATGGCTTGAACCCGGGAGGCGGAGGTTGCAGTGAGCCAAGATTGCGCCATTGCACTCCGGCCTGACTCCATCTCAAAAACGAAACAAAACAAAGAGTGTATTATTGACCTTGCATTTTCCAAAATATATACATGCCACCCCAAAGAACGTGATACACTTCCTTCACTCCCTGCTTTCCACCTCTACCCCACCCTCATCTATTGAGAATAACTGACTCCGTTCATTCTTTCTCATTTATACTTGCACCTTGGTTTCCTCAACTATAAAATGTGAGGACATAGTATGGAGAGTTGGGACAGGGGATTGGGTGAGGATGCAGGTGAAACAAGGTTGTCCTTGCATAGATAATTGTTGAAACTGGGTGATGGGCACATAGGGATTCATTAACTCTTCTTTCCATTTTCATGTTATGAAATGTTCTATAATAAAAAGGTTCACATGAAGGTAATTTCTATAATAAAAACATTAAAATGAAGATAATGTTACTGATTTGCAGGTTGATGCTGAGTAATTTACTCAGTTGCAAGCCGAGAAGCACTTTGAACAGCATCTTCATTTGCTGTAGCCACATCTGACCTTGGTTCTAATACCAAGTTGCCACTTCCTGATTGTAACCATTTGTAGCTATACCAGAATCTCACCATGTGCCCCCTGAAAAAAGACAAGGAAATGCAGCAGTCCAAGCCCCTAACTGGAGGAAGCTCCCGACTCTGGGGACTTACTCCTTCACTCATCTCCTGCCAGCAGCAGATGGAGCGGTCTGGGCTATGGAAAGGCCCTGAGCGCAAAGGGTTAACACACTGCCCCTGGAATGACTGGGCTTTCCCTCAGTTGGTGCTGCCTTTCAGGCCCAGGCCTGCCTGATGATTCTTGGTGTAGGTTCAAGGACCATGAGTTTGTGGCTCCTGAATGCGTGGTAATGAGCTCAGACACCAAAAGTTGAGAACTGGTTATACTTGGCTTCTCCATCCAGGTTGAAATAGCCCACCTGTATCCTGAGTGGTGAAGAAAGGGCTTTGGGAACACTGGATGCCTGAGGATGGGCAGTATAGCCTCCAAGAAAAAAAGGAATCAGAGGCTGGTACTAACTAAAGAATCTGTGAGGCCGGGCACGGTGGCTCACGCCTGTAATCCCAGCTACCTGGGAGGCTAAGGCAGGAGAACTGCTTGAACCCAGGAGGCAGAGGTTGCAGCGAGCCAAGATCGCACCATTGCAGTCTAGCCTGGGTGACAAAGCAAGACTCTGTCCAAAAAAAAAAAAAAAAAAAAAAAATCTGTGAGGCTCAAACATGGGGGTAAGGGGTGAGAATAGGGCACCAAAAGGACTGACATCTAAATAATCTGACTGTGACAAAATGGCTTCCAACTAATTAAACATAGAAAAACCTCTTTTAGGGAAAATAATCCTATTGGATCTGCTTGCAAGATTTTTCCAGCCAGCTTCTGCCTCTTGGAGCTTCAATTAAAAGCTGTTTAGCAGATGGCAGATTCTGAGTTACAAAGTTAGACTCTTTGGCAACCATATGTGCTTTTGCTTTCCCAGGGGATCCTGGCCACATATGGCCCTGGAAGAGGCGCGAGAGCTCTTTCTTGGCACACAGTAGAGAGCTCCTCTCCCAGCTTAACACACAGATGACAGACATTTCAACAGAACCATCAAGGGTGGTGAGCAAGAGGGGATTTTCAGTTAATTCAGAAATATGGGGGCCCTGAAAATCATAATCTATCAGGGCTGAAAGGGAACTCGAACAGCATCTAGTACAACCCCTTCTTCTTACAGAATGGGGACACTGAGCCTCGGAAAAGGTTATGCAATTTATCTAAAGTTGCCCAGCAAGGGAGAAGCAGAATCAGGATTAGGCTTGTGCTTATTTACCATAGAAGCACTTCTCTATTCACTTGGAGGACTGTGTTCTTTGCCCGACCCTTTCCTTATCATCAGGAGGCTCCTGAAGAGATATTTTACCAATGACCTGACAAATTTGCCAGGAGAAGGCCTTGAAAGGGTCATTCATCCATGTGTCCACCTCCTGCTTTATTGCGGGACAAAACCAGGACCCTCTGAAATGGAACTTCATCACTCTTTTCTTCAAAGCTTTCTACTACAGTTGAAGTCACAGTTTCTCTTGGGTGCTGTCAAAGAGAAACAGAACTGGACACTAAATTAAAGATCAGGGGGACAGGTTTTATTCAGTAAAATTACAGTAGAGGAGGGAACTCAGTATAACCTGAGCTCAACTCTATCAAAACCAAAAGTAGGAGGCTTTTTAAGTGCTGGGGTGTGCTAAAGGAAAAGTGCTGAAGGACGTTAAGGGGGATGTTGATGGGATTGGGCACCTGTGTTTGCTAACTGATGTTGATTGAAGGGAGGCTGCTAATCTCCCACAGAGACTGGGAAACAAGAAGACAAGAGACTCATCTTTCTCTTATTTTCATTTGTAACTTCATTAGAGACAGCGTCTTGCTCTGTTGCCTGGGCTGGACTGCAGTGAGCTCACTGTAACCTTGAACTCCTGGGCTCAAGTGATCATCCTGCCTCAGCCTCTTGAGTGGCTAGGACTACAGGCATAGGCCACCATGGCTGGCTAATTTTTAAATTCTTTTTGTAGAGACAAGGTCTCACTGTGTTGCCCAGCGTGATTGTGAACACCTGGCTTCAAGGGCGCCTCCATTCTTGGCCTCCCAAAGCACTGGGATTACAGGTGTGAGCCACTGCGTCTGGCCCCCTATCTTTCTTACATTGCAAAGTGATGGCTCCCAGGTCCTTGAAAAATACATGAGTTGTAAGAGATACACCACAAAAGGACTGAAGTAGGATTCACAATGGCAAGTTTTTCCAAGTAAGTTTTTGTTGTTGTTGTTGTTTTGTTTTTTTGTTCTTGTTTTATTTATTTATTTATTTTTTGGGACGGAGCTTCACTCTTGTAGCCCAGGCTGGAGTGCAATGCCACGATCTCAGCTCACCACAACCTCCACCTCCCAGGTTCAAGTGATTCTCCTGCCTCAGCCTCCTGAGTAGGTGGGATTACAGGGTGTGCCACCACGCCTGGCTAATTTTGTAGTTTTAGTAGAGACGGGGTTTCTCCATGTTGGTCAGGCTGGTCTCCAACTCCCGACCTCAGGTGATCCGCTCGCCTCAGCTTCCCAAAGTGTTGGGATTACAGGCATGAGCCACCGTGCCTGGCCCAAAGTGTTTTAAGAAAAAAAGATCAGGGGCCTACAGTCAGGCGCTGGAACAAATAAAAAAATACTAAATTCTTTTGGCAGTATCGAGTTTTCTCAGACAGGAACTTAAGAGAGCTGGGGTTCTCATCCTAGGGACTTGACCTGGAGCTGTGAGAAACTATGTCAGTGTTAGTTTGTGCTGAGATTCTGCAGTTCTCATAGGTCAAGGTCGAGGCCTAGCTGAAAGGAGGGCCCAGTGGAGCCAGACTCAAGTTTGGTCAAGGATAGAGTCATTATCAGTGCTGATGACACTTCCACTGCTCTGTTAGGAAGTTGATTAAAATATTTTTCCAAATTTCTCACTAGAGTTTAAGCCTATTTCTGTCCATTCCTTACCGTGACTGGAAGTTGGTTCACATTCTATTTGTTACCCGCTCTTTGTCTATTTACAATCGAACTTTCTCAAACTGGATTTTAAGTTATTTGAAGGCAGGGCCCACCCATGTGTTACATCTTTTGAAAATCTTCCATTGTACTAGTAAGTAACTGACTTGATAATCATTGATTGACCCAAATCCCAGATTATATTCCGTTTTCAATTGTCCTAACCAACATTCTATGGTGAGCCCGTAGCCTATTTCTATAACAATCTCTGTGACTGTTTTGCCCTGAACCCTCTTTAATATGAGGGCTAAAATAAGGCTCACTCACCCACCTCTGTATATTTCATGAGTACACTGTCTTCACAAAGATCCCCAAGAATTCAATTCATCAAAATTTTACTGAACAGCAGCTATAGGTCTCAGGTGCTGGGGAGAAAGAGATCAATAGGTCAAGGTTCCTGCTCTCAAATAGACTAGTTGGGGAGACTGACAATTAAATCAATGATCCCAGTACTTAGTGAGAAGCTCTGTGACAGAAGTGTGTGCACATAAGAGGGACTCTGATTTAGTTTGGGTGGCAAATGGTTAAAGAAAGTCTCCCAGAAAAGACAATATTGGCCTGAATTGGGTTCCCTAGAAGCACAGCCTGAGAAGGGAAATCCTATATAAGTGATTTATCAAGGGACAACTCTCAGAAGAAACCTGTAAATAAATGAGGGAAGCAAGAAAGAGAAGAGGGCGAAGCAAAGATGTGGCTTCTGTTAGTCTAGCTGCAGTCTCACCCATGGGGAGACATGGAGTGTGGGCTGCACAACAGAGTGTCCCACTTTGGGTCAAAAAGCCCAGACCTGACTATTCCTCATCAGTCAGTCATTGGCTGTCTACCTAATTCTGGGAGAGAAGTCTCCTGTTGATAGAGGGTGAGTCTCTGAAGAAGGATGTCCCTTGGAGCTGTTAGAAGCCAACACTCACAGACAACTGCAAGGATAGGTGTGCCTGCCCAGCTAACAGAGATCTGAGCAGCGTGGCACCAGCCTCTGATACAAACCTGAACTCATTCTTGAAAGGGCAAAGCAGTGAAAGTTAATTATATGAGGTGTCTGGGAGGCGGCATGGTAGGGCAAAGTTATAGAGGGAAGAGAGAACGTGATGCATTTGGAAAGAGCAAGTGGTTTGAGGTGAATGGGGTGGATTAAATACTGGATTTTTTGGAAGGCTGTGTGTGTGGCAGCAGGGAATATCAGTGGGCAAAGACCCCATGCCCCATCGTAAGTAATTGATGTCTACCCTTTCCCCACCTTGCAGGAGATGGAGCTATAGTTATAGTCACTGGAGAAACTGAACTGAGGATGGATGAGAACTCCAGCCAGGATGCACAAGAGGATGACCAGTTGAGGTTAAGTGACATTAAGTGGCTCCAATTCACAAGGTTGTGTTAGTTTCTCCTCCAGTAGTAGGAGATATTTTCAAATCTTCTCAGGCCAATTTTTTTTAAAGAGGAACTTGATTTGTTCACCTGCAGTCAAATGCCCCAAGAAGCCCAAATACAGTCATCTGCTACTCTGTGATTATTTCCATAGCCTGTGACTCTCACCAGAGGTCAATAGCTAGCTAGTTCTGGCCCCGAATCCATCTTCTTCTAGCCAGACTGGTTGCACAGGATCTTGAGCTCTGCCTGGTGTTCACAAATTGATACATTGGTATTTTGTTCTGTTTTTCTCTTTTCTTGAGAAGTTGCTTTCTTTTGCAAAGATGGATGCTGTTGTAGTCTCTCTCACTCTCCACCCCCCGGGGACCTCGGTCTTCCACATGTTCTCAAAAGTAATAGCTAAGTGTCTTGCAATAACACTTATCAACTCTTCAAGTCTCCCACATTGCTAGTTTGAATCTACACATCTTCGAACAATTTTTCCTCTGTGAAGTGTAATTTGACACATACTTTTCCACCCATGGGAGGTGATACTTGTCTTGGTCTGTGATTATGGTTAATTCTTTTTTTTTTTTTTTTGAGACAGAATCTCGCTCTGTTGCCCAGGTTGGAGTGCAGTGGCTGGATCTCAGCTCACTGTAAGCTCCGCCTCCCGGGTTTAAGCCATTTTCCTGCCTCAGCCTCCCGAGTAGCTGGGACTACAGGTGCCCGCCACCTCACCCGGCTAGTTTTTTTGTATTTTTTAGTAGAGACGGGGTTTCACCGTCTTAGCCAGGATGGTCTCGATCTCCTGACCTCATGATCTGCCCGTCTTGGCCTCCCAAAATGCTGGGATTACAGGCTTGAGCCACCATGCCTGGCCGGTTAATTCTTTTATAAATATAAAGTTGCATGAACTAAGAAGCTACTCTGAAACTAACTCTTAAAGGTGCCAAAAGATTATAAAAGGCTTTTGTTGCAATAGTGTGTTAGTGTAGACTCAAATGTGATTGGATGTGACCAAACTAATATTGATACATGGTTGAAAGGTATAAAATAGGTTGACAAATGCAAAATTACAAATCAGCTTCTGAACTCCACAGATGTCGTGATGAGCATCCTTCAACCAAAATAGTTTTTCATATCCTCAGGAACTTTTTGGCTTTCATTTTTACTTTGTTGGTATCCCCATGTACTTTGTAGGCCATTATATCCATTCATTCACTCATTCTTTCGTTCCACAATTCTATTTCGAAGCTCCTCTTTTGTAGTAGACACGGTCATGTGCTGGACATACAACAGTGGATAAGGCATTCAGGGTCCCAGCTCTCATGGATCTCACAATTCAGCAGGAGAAACAGATATTGAGTGTACCATTTTAATAATAGTTACATAGTCACAGTTGGGCAGTTTTAAGAAATAAAAATACAGTAGTGCTCTGATGATCTATTACTGCATAATAAACCATCCTAAAACTTAGTCTTACAAAACGACAATAGATTGCATAGTATTGAGCGTTCAACAGTGATAGCTCATTCCTGCTCTACTTGGCATTAGCTAGCATGGCTCAAAAGCAGGGTACTGCCATCATTTGAAGGAAAACACACTCACCTGTCTGGCAGTTAAGGATGGCCAGCAGCTGGGACCTCAGCTGGAGCTGTCAGGTGGAATACATACACATGGCCTCTCCATGTGGCCTGGGCTTCCCCACAATATGGTGACTGAGTTCCCAGGGTGTGTATCCTGAGAAGGATCGTGGTAGAAACATATTCCTTTATGACCTAGACTCAAAGTCACACACTGTTGCTTCTGCCACATTCTAGTCAATATTGCAAACACAAAGTCTTGCACCATTTCAAAGGGAGGAGAAATAGACACCACCTCTTGATAAGGAAATGGCAAAATGTTGGGATAGCATATAGGATCCAAAGTATGGATGTGGTGATTTTTTGAAAACACAATTTCTCTCAAATGTCTATGAGAAAGCTAGGAACCATCAGAAGGAATCAAGAAGGGGTTTTTAAGCTGGGACCTGAGGGGTGAATAAGAGTAAGACAGATGAAAAGGGAAGGAGTTGGGGAGAGGAGAGAAGTGTTCTAGACAGTGGATCCTGGCTCAGAATGAGCTTGGCTATAGGAAGAACTGAAAGGAAGCCAGTGCAGCTGCAACATTCATAATAAAATGAATGAGCAAAGGTTCATAACAAAAAAGTTGCAGCAACTTGAAAGTGCTTAGTAGGGACCCTCCAGGTACCATCAGGTAATGTCGTGCTTAACCAGCCTATACCTAGTCTCTTGGTTACCTCTGCCTGCATAACAAACCATCTCAAACTTACTGGCATATAGTAACAACGTCATTTATTATTATTACTTTCTCTCATGGTTCTGGAGGTTGACTGGGTCCAGCCAGACACCTTTCACTTGGGGCCTCTCACGTTGCTGTAGTCAGGTGGTGGCTGGGCCTGGAGTGACCTCTAAGCCTTCCTCACTCACATGTTTGCTACCTGGACTGGGAACACTCAAATAGCTGGAGCTAGGCCAGCTGTTGCTGCGCGTGCATCTCTTATTTCAACTCTCTCACTCTCTGGTCTTTCCATGTGGTCCCTCTAGCACAGCAGCTCCTGAGTAGTCAAACTTCTTAGAGGGTGGCCGATGACTCCCAGTACAAGTATCCCAAGAAAAACCAGGAGAAGTTGTATGGCCTTTTCTAACCTAGACTTGGAAATCAGGCAGTGTCACTGCTGTCACGTGCTATTCACTCAGGTGATCACAAAAGCCCGGCCACTATCAAGGGGAAGGGACATAGATTTTTTTTTTTAGATGGAGTTTTGCTTTTTGTCCATGCTGGAGTACAATAGCACGATCTTGGCTCATTGCAACCTCTGCCTCCTGTGTTCAAGAGATTCTCCTGCCTCAGCTTCCCGAGTAGCTGGGATTACAGGCACTCAGCCACCATGTCCAGTTAATTTTGTATTTTAGTAGAGACGGGGTTTCACCATGTTGGCCGGGCTGGTCTCGAACTCCTGGCCTCAGGTGCTCCACCTGCCTTGGCCTCTCAAAGTGCTGGGATTACAGGCGTGAGTCACCGTGCCCAGCCGGGACATAGACTTTTTGATGATAGGTGTGTCAAAGAATTCGCAGACATGTTTTAAAACTACAACATTTAGGGGAACCATATAACTCACTGTCCAAAGCAAGATACGTTTGAGAGTCAAAGTGGGCGCTTTTCAGGCATGAGCTAGGACTGTCCTTGGAAAACCAAGACATGTGGTCACCCCACTGCCGTGCCTGCACAAGTGAGGGCACAAGCTCTCTTACATTCTTTTGTCGTTCTGACATTCATCATGTCATTTTTAAACATATGGTTTACTCATTGAAATTGGTTTTAAATTTTATTTTCTGTTTCTTGATAATTTCTTGCTCTTAGATGATGAATGTTATGTTAAGGTCGCCTTTTCATAATGAATCTGGAACTTGAGAGCTACAAATCTTGCCCAACAATATCTTTCATGCAAGCTGGGACAGCTGCTGGCACTGTGGATGTAAGTGCTTAGGATGCCTTCTCTCTTAGATGAGAGAACCCCAAGCAATTTCTTGAAGCAAGAATTTGCTTCAAGAAATGCTTTTTTAAAAATCTCATTTTTTGGCTAAGTGGTAAACACACACACACACAGACACACACACACAGTGGTGACTCATCAGTTGAAATCAAATCCTTCGTCCCAAAAAAAGTGTTTTTATAAGAAGTGGGTGTTTTTTTCTTTCCCCAAAGGCAGACTGCATAATATTTGCTGCTTCTCTTTTCTGAATAATTTATTCCATGCCAGTGGAAATTGTCAGTTTCAGACTGAAGTCAATAGCATTTTATTTTCAGAGCCGTGTATGGTACCCCCATTATCCAAGGATCTGCTTTTGCCTACAACCCTAAGGGGAGTTCAGCCATCAGACCGTTTCACACCAACACAATCCCCCTCTTCCTCCCTTCCCTTTGACCAGCTACTAACCTGTTCTTCTGAAGACCCTGGAGCAGAATAAATGCCTAGAGAGAGCATTAGGAGACAGCATCCAGGTATAAAAAGCATGGCAAGTCTACTGTTTTTCAGGAGCCCAGTCACAGAATCAATCCATATCTCCTGACCCAGGTACTCCACTCAGAAGTCTGTTCTTTTCACAGCTCTCCTCCACAAAACACTTTCTTCCGTTGTTTCTTTCCTAAGACTCTACAACTCTGAAAGAAAGCGATGTAATTCATTTCTGATCCATGAAAGCAAACATCCCATTCCATTCCATTTGTCTTCTTGGAAGCTTCCACAAATGTCTCCTTGCTAGAAAACAAAAATACAAAACTTGTACTCATTTCTGTTCCAGACTGAAATACATGGGAAACTTTTATGGGTCCTGGACTATAGTCTGGCCTTCATGAATTAAGATATTTAAGAGAGATACAACAATAGAGTTAAGACTAGGAAAATAGTTCAAACACTTCTCGGGTTGAAAATAGCAGCATCCAGCAGCTGCTCAGATCAAGAGTGGGACTGGACTCAAGGTGACCAACTGCTATGGACTGAACTAAAATACGTATCTTGCAGCCCTAACCTCTGATGCAATAGTATTATGAGACAGAGCCTTTGGAAGATGATGAGGTTTAGATGAGGTCATAAGGGTGAGGCCCTCATGATGGGATTAGTGCCCTTATAAGAAGAGACACCAAATACCAGATCTCTCTCTCTCCCTGTGTACCCCCCTGTCTAACATGTGAGGACACAAGAAGGCATCTGTTTACACACCAGGAGGAGAGACCTCACAAGAAACTAATCATGATGGCACCTTGATCTTAGACCATCAGCCTCCAGAAAAGTGAGAAAATAAATTTCTGTTGTTTATGCCATCCAGTTTATGGTATTCTGTTACAGCAACCTGAGCTGACTGAGAGATCAACGGTCCCAGTTTTCCTGGAACTGAGTGGGGATCCTGGGATGTGAAACTTTCAGTTTTCTAACCTAGAAAGTCCTGGGAGCACCAGGGCAAGTTGGACTGTAGTTCTCTACCCCTGCTGCTCTGTCTCAAAGAGCCAGGGTCTGCCCTGGGACAGGAAGAGGAGGCAAAGATGCCTCAGCCAGGCCTAGAGGTGAAAGCACAAAGCCAGAGGGGCTGTTAGGCATTTAGACTTCTAGGTTCAGAGGTGCTAAGGAATGCGTGGGACAAAAGGCTCATGGTGATTAAGGTGAACAATATTGTTAACAGTGCAAGAATATTAAGTCAAAACCCCAATCTACAATGAAGTAATCATTTAACTTTGTAAAACTAACAAATTCCACCTGAACTTCTGGAGTCTCTTTCAGGTTCTTCCCAGTGAGAGTCCTTGGGAGTTAGGGGTGGTCTGGGCTTCCAGTCAAATCCTGGGCTTCATTCCTGTTCCTCTGACAGGCTCCAGGATCTCTCTCTCCATTCATCGCAGTGACAGGACGTTAATTGTTCAAACTTCCTTTTTGTCCTCACCTCCACTCTGTACCCCTATACGGCTTCAGACCAAGAGGACATGCTCCCTGTGCTACCTTGCACTGAAACGCCTGGGGGGTAGAAGGGGTGGGGAATCGGGGATGGGCAGGTAATAACATCACAGAGTCTCCTCTCCAGGTCTGTCTTCAAGAAAAAAACACGCAAAAGTTGGGAAAAAGGCAAAAAGATGCATGACCTTCACTGTCAAGCCTGCATATGGGCCATTCGACTTTCTAGTAGAATTATTATTTATTCTTGATTCATGATTTTACAGCTCTCAAAGGTTAGCTGTTAGGGTTAGCTGTTACTTTGTCAAGAACCACTAAGATACAAAGAGTTTTTATCCAGTAACAGTGCAAATAATTTTTTGTCCTATAGAAATAAAAATGACTTCTGTTTAGTAGAGAAGATAATCCTAAAGTTTACAGTTTTATTGCTCTGAAGAAAAACAGTTTAGTATCTAAATTTGAGATCTTATTCTACAGTTTTTTCTCTTACTAACCACATTTACATCTGTTTTTCTTATATACTTGGTTCTCCCATAAATGAGTTAAAATAAAACCTTGACATGTACTCATTATGAATTTGTATGAGAATCGTGCTTTTTTTTTTTTTTTTAACATTTTGGAAATTAGACTTTTTGGAGTTCCCCTCACTGCACACCCATTTTTCTTTCCCTTTGAACCCGCAATGATGCAATTCTAAGTCACAAGTCCTCTTCATCTTTCTGCCCCACAAACAGAGAAAACCTGGCCCTCCGTCAGAGCTGTGCTGAGTGGCACCTTTGGGTAAAAGTTCTTTTAAAAGAGGAATTACAGGCCGAGCCTGGTGGCTTACGCCTGTGATCTCAGCACTTTGGGAGGCTGAGGTGGGTGGATCATTTGAGACCAGGAGTTCAAGAGCAAGCCTGGCCAACATGGTGAAACCCTGTCTCTACTAAAAACACAAAAAATTAGCCAGGCTTGGTGGTGGGTGCCTGTAATCCCAGCTCCTTGGGAGACTGAGGCAGGAGAATCACTAGAGCCCAGGAGGCAGAGGTTGCAGTGAGCAGAGATCACGCCACTGCACTCCAGCCTGGGTGAAACAGTGAGACTCCCTCTCAAAAAAATAAAAATAATAACAAAAGAGGAATTACTCATTGGCAGAGTTATACATAAGAGCAAAATCTGAACACTAAAATTGGCCAGAACTAGAAAATCGAAAATTATGGTACATCAGCTGTTAATATAACACAGCTATAAGCATAATTATGATAAAGACTATTGCAGCAACATGGCAAATGCTCAAGCAAACGTGTTGCGAAAAAAGAAACATGTAAAATATGAACTGGAAGGAAAACAAACATGAAAATATCTATTAGGAAACTTTATTGGTTTTTTTCCAAGTTATATTTAACGTGGTTTTTGTCCTTTCAATGAAAAAAAAAGTAAAAGAGAAAGTTTAAAACCAGAAGAAACAGAAAATTCATGTGATATTGATATTCCATGAATAGTTATAACTGACATAGTCATGAAATTCTGGTTGAAAACTTTCATTGAGTAACTGTCCTGAAATCTCCCCAAACTCCCCCATTCCATCACCCCTCACCTCTGAAACCTTAGGAGCCCTGAGGTCCCTTACAACTCTATCGTCCTATATCATCATGGCAAGGAAAGACCAAGTGCTGTGACCATAGATGGAGCTTGATAGGATAGGACTTGAGGGGTGGGCTTCCAGAGGTTTGTGAGGGCACACAAAACCCCAACTCTCAGACCCATGGACGGGGTATGAGCAGCTCTGCCATAGAGCCCTGGGAGGGCTCTCAGGTCCCCTTTTGGGCTGTCAAATTCCAGCTGCCCATCCCTGCCCTCATGGCCCTGCCCCTGGTGCCAAACATTCTATCTGACTTACCCATATCTACCTGTGGCCAGAGAAACTGATTATTTAGCCACTAGACCCCAAATTGGGACCCCAGGGCCCTTACCCCTTTGTCCACCTTGCCTTCCCTCTACTCAGAGCATCCACGCCTAACCACAGTGAACCCATCCTGACCATGGCCTAGCTGACCTTTTGAGGACAGACCTTTCCCTCCCTGCCCTCTTGGAGAAAACCACAAAAACAAATCAGGAGCCAGCTTTGTTCCAAGGGGAATGTTTTCACCCTGCTCCCACTTCATGAAATTCTTTGGCCCAGAACATAGGAAATGAAGCATTTATGAGGTTTCCCAGAGGTATCCACGCAGCAGGACCAAGTACCTGCCAGCTCCGACCTCACTTGGAGTTGCTTTTGTTTCTCTGGCAACTGGTGTTCTTAAGCTGGCTCATCTAAGTGTGTGTATTTACAAACAGACTTTACTGGTATTCCTTAAAAAAAAAACTGCTTCCTTCTGAGTACCCGACTCAGTCTCTGTGTTCAGTGAGTCAGAGTCATATGTTGTTTTATACATTGGTGTATCCTTGGCTATTTTCTAAGCACAGATCCCAAGCATAAGCTCCTGATGGCCAGGGACATGGGTGACATTTCTTTATAGCCCAGCAGCTAACATAGTGCCCTGTATGGAATAAATACCTGTTGGCAAAGTGGAAACAATCCAGATGTTCATCAATAGAAGAATGGATAGACAAACTGTGATTTGTTTGTACAATGAAATACTACTCAGTAATAAAAGGGAATGAACCACTGACATGCAACAACATGAATGAATCTCAAAAAGATTACACTGAACAAAAGAAGCCAGACACAGAAGAGTACATACTACATGATTTTGTTTGTATGAAGCTCTAGAACCGGCAATACTCATCTCTATGACAGAGGTCTATTATAGGCTGACTGTTGGTGTATCCCTCCCCAAATTCCTATGGTGAAGCCCTAAGCCCCTGTGTAGAAGCTTATTTGGAAATGGGGCCTCCAAGGAAGTAATTAAGGTTAAATGGGGCCCTGATATGATTAGGGTGCTTATAAAAAGAGATACCTGGCTGGGCGCGGTGGCTGACACCTGTAATTCCAGCACTTTGGGAGGCCAAGGCGGGCAGATGACAAGGTGAAGAGATCGAGACCATCCTGGCCAACACGGTGAAACCCTGTCTCTACTAAAAATACAAAAATTAGCTGGGCATGGTGGCATGCGCCTATAATCCCAGCTACTTGGGAGGGTGAGGAAGGAGAATCACTTGAACACAGGAGGCAGAGGTTGCAGTGAGCTGAGATTGCACCACTGCACTCCAGCCTGGGTGACAGAGCAAGACTCTGTCTCCAAGAAAAAGAAGACACTTGAGAGCTCATTCTTTCTCTTTCCACCAGCATGTGCTAAGGAGAGCCATGAGAGGATAAAGGGAGAAGGTAGCCATCTGAAGGCCAGGAAGAGAGCCCTCTACCAGAAACCGGACTGGTCAGAACCTTGATCTTAGACTTCTAGTGTTCAGAACTATGAAAACTAAATTTGTGTTCCTAAAAGCCACCTATTCTATGGCATTTTATTATGGCAACATGAGGAGACTATGATCAGAATCGTGATGTCTTAGTTCGGGCTCCTATAACAAAAATACCACAGACTGAGTGGCTTAAACAATGAACATTTATTTCTCACAGTTCTGGAGGCTGAGAAGTGCAAGATCAAGGCACTGGCAGAGCCAGGGTCTGGGGAGGGCTCTCTTTCTGGCTTGCAGATGTCAATTTTCCTGTTTAATCCTCACATGACAGACAGAGACTGAGAGAGAGAGAACGCAAGCTTGAGCATGTGTGGTCTGGTTTCCTTTGTCTTCCTCTAAGGGCACTAATCCCATCCTGGGAAGCTCCACCTTCACGGCCTCATCTAAACTTAAACACCTCACAAAGGTCCCTTTTCCAAATACCATCACATTGGGATAGGGTTTCATCATGCAAATTTTGGAGGGATACAAACAGTCCACGGCAAGTGGTTACATCAAGGGAAGTGTTAGTGACTGGCAAGGGAAATTTCTAGGGGGAAGGAAATGTTCTACATCTTGATGGGGTGATGGTCACATGGACATTTACACATATATGCAAAAGGCATTGAGCTGTACACTTAAGACGTGTGCCTTTTACTATGTATGAATTGCACCTCAACAAAGAACTGAAAAACCACTGTTGGCAAGAATTTTTTCTGCACTGTGACTCATACCTCCCTAATTGATCAATTTGGGATGACGATTTATGAAGCACCCACTGTGTACAGATTCTGGCAGTAATCACAGGTATAGTAAGAGGGGGAAAAACAGCAGCAGCCTTGGTCCCCAGTTCTCAAGGAGCCTTTTCTAGCTCCGCAGATAATAATATCTGGACATTCTTTTTTTTTTTTTTTTTTTGAGACGGCGTCTCGCTCTGTCGCCCAGGCTGGAGTGCAGTGGCCGGATCTCAGCTCACTGCAAGCTCCGCCTCCCGGATTTGCGCCATTCTCCTGCCTCAGCCTCCCGAGTAGCTGGGACTACAGGCGCCCGCCACCTCGCCCGGCTAGATTTTTGTATTTTTTTAGTAGAGACGGGGTTTCACCATGTTAGCCAGGATGGTCTCGATCTCCTGACCTCGTGATCCGCCCGTCTCGGCCTCCCAAAGTGCTGGGATTACAGGCTTGAGCCACCACTCCCGGCCTATCTGGACATTCTTAAGTCACAGCCACTGAGACTTCTTGACACGTGAGAAACCACATTAACCCCTTCGTGCTTCCACTGAGGCAGCTGTTGGCTGGTTCCTTTGAGAGCCAGCCAGACCCTGGGTTGGTTCAGCTGCTGGCAAATACCACCAGGAAAAACAGAAAGGAAATGGAACACCAGTGCAGAAAGTATTAATGAGATTTTAAACTGTGCAATTCTGACCTTGAGGACTCCCTACATCTAAGCAAAAGAAACTGAAAAACAATTTACTCCCAAGTTTCAGCAGTTGACTTTTCTGTATTGTGCGGTGTTAATGGAGTTGTTAGCACCTTAGGACAAAGATGAGAAAATTTCCCCAGGTGGTTCCCACTCCTTTCTTTCCAGGACTTTGGCAATGCCAATGTGATGTGGTCAGACACCGCCTCAGAAGCACTGTAAATTTGGGGCAAGATCTACATGTTTTCTTCCCAGGGAGAAAGGTGCCATTTCCTTTGGTGACGCCAGCCTCTTTGCAATAAAACAAAACCCTAGAACTTTGCTTTTACAAAATCACTACATTCTAGAAAAGGCAAATATGTAGTACATGTGCCATAAACTTTTCTCTTGTGTCCTTAGCAGACATTGTTAATTGATCACAGCATTGTTAATCACTGAGCCCAGTCCCAGAATCAGTGATGTGTTGAGCTGGCTGTTACTAACTTTTGAGAGCCAGTTGTTAAATTTTCTTGCTGGCCAGTTGTTAAACATGCCCATTATTAAAAATTAAATTATATGAACTTAAATGAATTATATCGAAAGCAAAGGTAATGGATACACAAAATTCATTTCCTAATTATTTTACCACATTTTACTATTACCTATCGTTCTGAGGTTATTTACATCTATAGAATCTGGAAATACTATATAATGATGCCCTACTCGTCTCTTCCCAACTGTTTAGTGATATAGTCCTCGTAGCTTAAAATAGGCCACAATGACACATTGTTTTACATCACAGAAATTGTCAAAAGTTATGATGCAGGAGTCTGTCCTGCAGACCCTGACCCAACGACAGAAGAATGATGTGCACCAACACAGATATTTTGCTTTGCCAGTCCAGCTGAGTGTGGGGAATGCTTACAGACTCCCAGGAGAGTGCTGTAAACAGTTGTGACTGCAGCCACCACCAGCCAGTTAAGACTTTCATTTATTCAGTAAAGATTAATTGACAAAGACTTGAGTCAACACCACTAGAGGGTAATTGACATTGCCGACCTCCTGAGTAGAAAGCAATTAAACACCTGCTGTAGATCAAAGGTTAGTTATGAGTAAACAAGCTAGTTAGATGAACTGCCCCACATTCCTTTGTATCTAATCTGTTTAACTAAAGGTAAAGGGAATAGTCAGCCTTCAGCCAGTCAGTTACTGTTACCGAAATTAGGCACACTCTCAGGCCTTCCAAGAGGGTTTGTGGCTATTATAACAAAAATTTTTCCCACCAGCCTGATAGAACCCCCACACTACAAGTCAAAGCATCCCTTCTATCCACACTGAGAACTAGTTGTTAAACATTTACCAGCACACCACTGCATCAGATGACAAGAGACCCTGCAGAAGGCAAAGCATGCCAACCCAAACCATGCTGCCTGTGATGGGGGAGGGAATACTGATCATCATGCCTTTCCAAAGAAGACTTGGCATGGAAAAATGTGCTGCTGAGCACTAGATCCAGCCATGCCTGAAGCCAAAACTGCTGTACATTTTACCAATGAGACTTACCTAGGGGCACTGTTTTCTAACTCTCACAAAGACACCATATGGACTAGCAGCTTGGCCCTGGAGGGGACAGCTAATTGTTTTCTCTGGAGTCTTCTGGAAGGGTGCCTGGAGGAGTCAGCCCAGAGCAACCAGCCAAGGTCAGTCAAAATCAGAAGCAAACATGGGCATTACAGCTGGAGGGGCTGGACAGAGGGGTGTAGCAGAGAGACCCCCAGACCTGAGAGAGGTGCAGGCAGGGGGTGAGACTCCAGAGCTGATCTGGAGGTTCTTCTCAGGTAACCTGGTCTGGCCACTTGGGGTGGCAGAGGCTAAAAGGCAGAGAGCAGGCCCAGGGCTCAAAGACCCTACTCCCAGAAATGGTAATGCAGATCCTTTCCTCTCAATTTCAGTGAAACACATGAAGGGGAAAGTCCCTACAATCTGGGCCAAATGGGGAATCATAGGCAGAACCTCATGGCCTGAAGCTCTGCCTCCAGGGTCAGGAACTCCAAGCTGTTTCCCTCTCAGTTTCTTCTCTCTCTTTTAAATTTAAAATACACCTCTGCTCTAAAATATTCAAGTCTTATCTTCACTATGTTCCTCTAGGAACTTCTCCTAAAACGCAGATTTAGGGGCTACGCCTCTCGGAAATGTGATCAAGAGGTTTGGGAGCCCCTGAGATACAACCTCGTTATTTTATTGCTGGTTTTTCTGCAATGGCACCACTGCCAAAGGCAGCAGAAGCCAACTTATTGGAATGGAATGGAGGTAGAAGGGTAGCTCTGGGGCTCTGGTGGCGGGCAGGACAGGCTGCACAATTTGCGGGGCTCCATGTCAAATGAAAATGTGGGCCCCTTTTTCAAAAATTACTAAGGATTTCAAGGCAGTGACAGCAAAGCATTAAGACATGGGCCCTTCTGAGCCCAGGGCCTGTACGTAACAGCAAAGGTCACACACCCTTGAGGCTGGTCCTGGTAGCTGGTCTCCAGCTGCCTGTGGAGATCTTGTATTATCTGAGTATTTATAACCCAAGGGATGCCCACCTGATTTTCAAGGACTGAGGCTGCAGAGAAAGGCAGTGAGTCTTGCTGGCCCCATCCTGACTTGGAAGGAGAGCCGCAGTCTTGGGGTACCCAACAAAGCAGATCTTCAGGGGTTGGAGAAACTTCACTTTCTCCCAGGGTGCAGAGGCTCCAGAGCCTTGGCTTGGTCCCTGCTTGGCTCTGGAACGGATACAGAAGTGTCTTAGGCACAGAGGACTACAATCCCGCCCTGCCTCCCAAGCAGCCCCAAGTGTCTCAGACATGACTCTTTCTCATTGGTCAAGGCACCCCTTTTCACTCTGATCCTGTCCTGAGAAAAACGAAAACAAAAACAAAAACTAATAGGATGACCAACTCATCTCAGTTTGCCTGGGACTTTCCCGGTTTTAGCACTGAAAGCCCTGTGATCTGGTAAGCCTGGCAAAAAGGATGACTGGTCATCCTAGAAACCAGTCATGGCAAATGTCCATAGGAGGCCTCCTTCTGAAAAGGCTGGAGTCATTCCTGTGGCCAGGCATCTCCCAAGGTTAATTGGCTAAAACCCAACAATTGGATGCAGCACAGGTGCAACTCCTTCAGCATCTCCAGGTACATTTTTCTGGGCATTCCCCGGGGTCTTACATAAGTCACCATCATGTATAGCAAGGGTATCTTCCTAACTGTGACTGTAGTTAGTGATTGGTAACAGCTGCTTTGGATTTTTTTCCACCTGGAAACCCCATCCATGCCCCGGGCAGTGCGTCTCATCTCTGGCTGCACATTAGAATACCCTGGGAGGCCAGGCTTTATTGTTGCTCAAAATGCCTAGATCATTCTGACACACACCCAGGATTAAATGCCCACTGCTCTAGGGCCTAGAGCAGTGGACGTTTTACTGCCCCTTTGTCCAAAACAGCATTCTGAGGTCAGTCAGGCCCTGCCGAGGGTCTCCTTCAGCCCACCTCCCTGCAAGTGGAGGGGTGCTCATACACAGGCATAAATCCTAGGTTAAGCAAGTTTGCTTTGCATTTTTTTTAAAGGGACAGGGTCTCATTATGTTGCCCAGGCTGGTCTGGAATTCCTGGCCTCAAGTGAGTTCCCATCTTGGCCTCTCAAGTGATTGGAATTATAGACATGTGCCATGGCACAAGCACTTTTTTTTTTTTTTTTTTAAGTTTTTTTTTTTTTTAATTTTTTATTTTTTATTATACTTTAAGTTCTAGGGTACATGTGCATGACGTTTATATCATGTATAACTCCCCAATGCAATCCTCCCTCCTCCCCCCTCCCCATGATAGGCCCCAGTGTGTGATGTTCCCCTTCCCGAGTCCAAGTGATCTCATTATTCAGTTCCCACCTATGAGTGAGAACATGCGGTGTTTGGTTTTCTCTTCTTGTGATAGTTTGCTAAGAATGATGGTTTCCAGCTGCATCCATGTCCCTACAAAGGACGCAAACTCATCCTTTTTGATGGCTGCATAGTATTCCATGGTGTATATGTGCCACATTTTCTTAATCCAGTCTGTCACAGATGGACATTTGGTTGATTCCAAGTCTTTGCTATTGTGAATAGTGCCGCAATAAACATATGTGTGCATGTGTCTTTGTAGTAGAGTAATTTATAATCCTTTGGGTATATACCCAGTAGTGGGATGGCTGGGTCATATGGTACATCTAGTTCTAGATCCTTGAGGAATCGCCATACTGTTTTCCATAATGGTTGAACTAGTTTACAATCCCACCAACAGTGTAAAAGTGTCCTATTTCTCCACATCCTCTCCACACCTGTTGTTTCCTGACTTCTTAATGATTGCCATTCTAACTGGTGTGAGATGGTATCTCATTGTGGTTTTGATTTGCATTTCTCTGATGGCCAGTGATGATGAGCATTTTTTCATGTGTCTGTTGGCTGTATGGATGTCTTCTTTTGAGAAATGTCTGTTCATATCCTTTCCCCACTTTTTGATGGGGTTGTTTGCTTTTTTCTTGTATATTTGTTTGAGTTCTTGTAGATTCTGGATATTAGCCCTTTGTCAGATGAGTAGGTTGCAAAAATTTTTTCCCATTCTGTAGGTTGCCTGTTCACTCTGATGGTAGTTTCTTTGGCTGTGCAAAAGCTCTTTAGTTTAATTAGATCCCATGTGTCAATTTTTGCTTTTGCTGCCGTTGCTTTTGGTGTTTTAGACATGAAGTCCTTGCCCATGCCTATGTCCTGAATGGTACTACCTAGATTTTCTTCTAGGGTTTTTATGGTATTAGGTCTAACATTTAAGTCTCTAATCCATCTTGAATTAATTTTCGTATAAGGGGTAAGGAAAGGATCCAGTTTCAGCTTTCTTTATGGCTAGCCAATTTTCCCAGCACCATTTATTAAATAGGGAATCCTTTCCCCATTTCTTGTTTCTCTCAGGTTGTCAAAGATCAGATGGCTGTAGATGTGTGGTATTATTTCTGAGGACTCTGTTCTGTTCCATTGGTCTATATCTCTGTTGTGGTACCAGTACCATGCTGTTTTGGTTACTGTAGCCTTGTAGTATAGTTTGAAGTCAGGTAGCGTGATGCCTCCAGCTTTGTTCTTTTGACTTAGGATTGTCTTGGCAATGCGGGCTCTTTTTTGGTTCCATATGAACTTTAAAGCGTTTTTTTTCCAGTTCTGTGAAGAAAGTCATTGGTAGCTTGATGGGGATGGCATTGAATCTATAAATCACCTTGGGCAGTATGGCCATTTTCACGATATTGATTCTTCCTATCCATGAGCATGGTATGTTCTTCCATTTGTTTGTGTCCTCTTTGATTTCACTGAGCAGTGGTTTGTAGTTCTCCTTGAAGAGGTCCTTTACATCCCTTGTAAGCTGGATTCCTAGGTATTTGATTCTCTTTGAAGCAATTGTGAATGGAAGTTGATTCCTGATTTGGCTCTCTGTCTGTTACTGGTGTATAAGAATGCTTGTGATTTTTGCACATTAATTTTGTATCCTGAGACTTTGCTGAAGTTGCTTATCAGCTTAAGCAGATTTTGGGCTGAGACAATGGGGTTTTCTAAATATACAATCATGTCATCTGCAAACAGGGACAATTTGACTTCTTCTTTTCCTAACTGGATACCCTTGATTTCTTTCTCTTGCCTGATTGCCCTAGCCAGAACTTCCAACACTATGTTGAATAGGAGTGGTGAGAGAGGGCATCCCTGTCTTGTGCCAGTTTTCAAAGGGAATTTTTCCAGTTTTTGCCCATTCAGTATGATTAGCTGTGGGTTTGTCATAAATAGCTCTTATTATTTTGAGGTACGTTCCATCAATACCAAATTTATTGAGCGTTTTTAGCATAAGGGCTGTTGAATTTTGTCAAAAGCCTTTTCTGCATCTATTGAGATAATCATGTGGTTCTTGTCTTTGGTTCTGTTTATATGCTGGATTACGTTTATTGATTTGCGAATGTTGAACCAGCCTTGCATCCCAGGGATGAAGCCCACTTGATCATGGTGGATAAGCTTTTTGATGTGCTGCTGAATCCGGTTTGCCAGTATTTTATTGAGGATTTTTGCATCGATGTTCATCAGGGATATTGGTCTAAAATTCTCTCTTTTTGTTGTGTCTCTGCCAGGCTTTGGTATCAGGATGATGTTGGCCTCATAAAAAGAGTTAGGGAGGATTCCCTCTTTTTCTATTGATTGAAATAGTTTCAGAAGGAATGGTACCAGCTCCACCTTGTACCTCTGGTAGAATTCAGCTGTGAATCCATCTGGTCCTGGACTTTTTTTGGTGGGTAGGCTATTAATTGTTGCCTCAATTTCAGAGCCTGCTATTGGTCTATTCAGGGATTCAACTTCTTCCTGGTTTAGTCTTGGGAGAGTGTAAGTGTCCAGGAAATTATCCATTTCTCTAGATTTTCTAGTTGATTTGCGTAGAGGTGTTCATAGTATTCTCTGATGGTAGTTTGTATTTCTGTGGGGTCGGTGGTGATATCCCCTTTATCATTTTTTATTGCGTCTATTTGATTCCTCTCTCTTTTCTTCTTTATTAGTCTAGCTAGCGGTCTGTCAATTTTGTGATCTTTTCAAAAAACAACTCCTGGATTCATTGATTTTTTGGAGGGTTTTTTGTGTCTCTATCTCCTTCAGTTCTGCTCTGATCTTAGTTATTTCTTGCCTTCTGCTAGCTTTTGAATGTGTTTGCTCTTGCCTCTCTAGTTCTTTTAATTGTGATGTTAGAGTGTCAATTTTAGATCTCTCCTGCTTTCTCTTGTGGGCATTTAGTGCTATAAATTTCCCTCTACACACTGCTTTAAATGTGTCCCAGAGATTCTGGTATGTTGTATCTTTGTTCTCATTGGTTTCAAAGAACATCTTTATTTCTGCTTTCATTTCGTTATGTACCCAGTAGTCATTCAGGAGCAGGTTGTTCAGTTTCCATGTAGTTGAGCGGTTTGGATTGAGTTTCTTAGTCCTGAGTTCTAGTTTGATTGCACTGTGGTCTGAGAGACAGTTTGTTATAATTTCTGTTCTTGTACATTTGCTGAGGAGTGCTTTACTTCCAATTATGTGGTCAATTTTGGAATAAGTGCGATGTGGTGCTGAGAAGAATGTATATTCTGTTGATTTGGGGTGGAGAGTTCTATAGATGTCTATTAGGTCCGCTTGGTGCAGAGATGAGTTCAATTCCTGGATATCCTTGTTAACTTTCTGTCTCGTTGATCTGTCTAATGTTGACAGTGGAGTGTTGAAGTCTCCCATTATTATTGTATGGGAGTCTAAGTCTCTTTGTAGTCTCTAAGGACTTGCTTTATGAATCTGGGTGCTCCTGTATTGGGTGCATATATATTTAGGAGAGTTAGCTCTTCCTGTTGAATTGATCCCTTTACCATGATGTAATGGCCTTCTTTGTCTCTTTTGATCTTTGATGGTTTAAAGTCTGTTTTATCAGAGACTAGGATTGCAACCCCTGCTTTTTTTTGTTCTCCATTTGCTTGGTAGATCTTCCTCCATCCCTTTATTTTGAGCCTATGTATGTCTCTGCATGTGAGATGGGTCTCCTGAATACAGCAGACTGATGGGTCTTGACTCTTGATCCAGTTTGCCAGTCTGTGTCTTTTAATTGGAGCATTTAGTCCATTGACATTAAGGTTAATATTGTTATGTGTGAACTTGATCCTGTCATTATGATATTAACTGGTTATTTTGCTCGTTAGTTGATGCAGTTTCTTCCTAGCCTCGATGGTCTTTACATTTTGGCATGTTTTTGCAATGGCTGGTACCGCTTGTTCCTTTCCATGTTTAGGGCTTCCTTCAGGGTCTCTTGTAAGGCAGGCCTGGTGGTGACAAAATCTCTAAGCATTTGCTTATCTGTAAAGGATTTTATTTCTCCTTCACTGATGAAGCTTAGTTTGGCTGGATATGAAATTCTGGGTTGAAAATTCTTTTCTTTAAGAACGTTGAATATTGGCCCCCACTCTCTTCTGGCTTGTAGAGTTTCTGCCGAGAGGTCTGCTGTTATTCTGATGGGCTTCCCTTTGTGGGTAACCCGACCTTTCTCTCTGGCTGCCCTTAAGATTTTTTCCTTCATTTCAACTTTGGTGAATCTGGCAATTATGTGTCTTGGAGTTGCTCTTCTGGAGGAGTATCTTTGTGGCGTTCTCTGTATTTCCTGAATTTGAATGTTGGCCTGCCCTACTAGGTTGGGGAAGTTCTCCTGGATGATATCCTGAAGAGTGTTTTCCAACTTGGTTCCATTTTCCCCCTCACTTTCAGGCACCCCAATCAGACGTAGATTTGGTCTTTTTACATAATCCCATACTTCTTGCAGGCTTTGTTCATTTCTTTTTCTTCTTTTTTCTTTTGGTTCTCTTCTCGCTTCATTTCATTCATTTGATCCTCAATCGCTGATACTCTTTCTTCCAGTTGATCGAGTCGGTTACTGAAGCTTGTGCATTTGTCACGTATTTCTCGTGTCATGGTTTTCATCTCTGTCATTTCGTTTATGATCTTCTCTGCATTAATTAATCTAGCTGTCAATTCTTCCACTTTTTTTTCAAGACTTTTAGTTTCTTTGCGCTGGGTACGTAATTCCTCCTTTAGCTCTGAGAGGTTTGATGGAGTGAAGCCTTCTTCTCTCATCTCGTCAAAGTCATTCTCTGACCAGCTTTGATCCGTTGCTGGCGATGGGCTGCGCTCCTTTGCAGGGGGAGATGCGCTCTTATTTTTTGAATTTCCAGCTTTTCTGCCCTGCTTCTTCCCCATCTTTGTGGTTTTATCTGTCTCTGGACTTTGATGATGGTGACGTACGGATGGGGTTTTGGTATAGGTGTCCTTCCTGTTTGATAGTTTTCCGTCTGACAGTCAGAAGGACTGTCTGTTGGTCTGTTGGAGATTGCTTGAGGTCCACTCCAGACCCTGTTTGCCTGGGTATCAGCAGCAGAGGTTGCCGAAGATAGAATATTGCTGAACAGCGAGTGTACCTGTCTGATTCTTTCTTTGGAAGTTTCCTCTCAGGGGTGACGCCACCCTGTGAGGTGTGGGGTGTCAGACTGCCCCTAGTGGGGGATGTCTCCCAGCTAGGCTACTCAGGGGTCAGGGACCCACCTGAGCAGGCAGTCTGTCCGTTCTCGGATCTCAACCTCCGCGTTAGGAGATCCACGGGACTCCCCAAAGCTGTCAGACAGAGTCGTTCGCGTCTGCACCGCCCCCGCTCTTTCCCCTAATGGGCTGCAGCTGTGCGCTGCCCGCAGAGGTAGAGTCTACAGAGACAGGCAGGCTTCCTTGAGCTGCTGTGAGCTCCACCCAGTTCGAGCTTCCCAGCGGCTTTGTTTACCTACTTAAGCCTCAGCAATGGCGGGCGCCCCTCCCCCAGCCTCGCTGCTGCCTTGCGGATAGATCGCCGCAGACGGCTGTGTTAGCAGTGAGGGAGGCTCCGTGGCGTGGGACCCTCCCGGCCAGGTGTGGGATATATTCTCCTGGTGTGCCTGTTTCCTTAAAGCGCAGTATTGGGGTGGGAGTTACCCGATTTTCCAGGTGTTGTGTGTCTCAGTTCCCCTGGCTAGGAAAAAGGGATTCCTTTTCCCCTTGCGCTTCCAGGTGAGGCGATGCCTCGCCCTGCTTCAGCTCACGCTGGTCAGGCTGCAGCAGCTGACCAGCACCGATTGTCCGGCACTCCCTAGCGAGATGACCCCAGTACCTCAGTTGAAAACGCAGAAATCACCGGTCTTCTGTGTCGCTGGCACTGGGAGTTGGAGCACAAGCACGTTTTTTAAAACCCAAAAGAATATCAGCCCTGTTCTGTTTTCTTGATTGTCAAAGCATTCGGCACTGCTTTTGGTGATCAAATTAAATATTTTCTCTCCAGGTTCTTGCCATTTAAAGACTAAAACTCTGAAAGCTCCTGGTTTCACAGACAATGGCCAGGGGGCTCTATTGACTGTCCAGCTGGAATGTTCTTGCTCTGTGGATACTGTGAGTCTGATGACTAACCATGTTCCTTTCTTTACACTGGCTGCTAGGAAGCTCAGAGTCAATTTGTAGCTCACTTCTAGGAATTGTACAGAATTATACTTAGTTTGCTAACTTTACTTCTGTTTTTATCTTACTTCCTGAGCCTACTTTCCCTTCAACCCCATGTACTTAGCTATTTATTTTGTCGGATTGAATTGGACGTATATACCAGCTGCCACAAGTCCTTTCAGAAGTGAAGAAGGGAATAATAAATAAACAAATAAAATGCAAATGGTAATGCTATTATTAGGGAGAGGCAGAGCTTCTGGTTTTTGATGCAAAGCTACCTCCTCAGGATGCGATGCTTTTCTCCCTGACTCATGTAGAAAAAATGGTAATGCCCAACCCAGGAAATGCCTTTCATCCTTCTCTCTGACACTGTCTTCTGGCCTCTTCACACAGTTGTGGTAGACACTTGCCTTCAACAGCACACTATCCTCCCCAATCAAGGCTACGATTCTCTCTACTGGGTTACAAGCTCAACTCAGGACTCTAGGAGAGTGATTTCACTGCTGGGGTAGAGTGCTGCCACAGTTGTTCCAATTAATTTATTTGATTTATTTGCATGGTTATGAGAAGGGCTTTTGAAATCAATATGCAAATGTAATTTAAAACTTAGATCAATATTCTGAGCCAAGAGCATGGGCATTTTTAACTGGAATGCAGGATAGCCTTAAATGGCTGAAATTATGGCTCTTTGTGACTGATGACTTGGTTCTCTATGGGGTTTTATTTGCAGATGCCAGGAACTTGGTTATTCCAACAGCTCTCTTGTTCAGAAAGCAAGGAGGCTGTGTAGGGTGTTCACGATTTCTTCACTTTCTTCCAGCTGCTTGACTATTCAGAGGTTCTGTACAAATGGCTAAGGCAAACTCTCTGTATTATAAGCAACATTTACAACTCAGTCCATGAACTGTATGCCCACTTTCCATCCTAGAATCCTAGTGCTGAAAATTATCTGGGTGAACGTCTAATGCAGGCCTTTCATTTTATGAATAAATAAGCTTAAGGGACTTGTCCAGGATCCACATAGGGAATGAGTGGCAGAGTTTGGACTGGGATCCAATCCCCCTCACAACTCTGACCAACCCAGAATCATATGCATAAACTTCAATTCTAGCCTCCTAAGACAAGCTTACCAGGGATTTCCTCCAGTCCTACTCTACTTCCAACCTACTTTCTATATTCAAGATACTCTCACGATACCGTCTATGCCCCAAACCATCTGAATACACAGCCTTCTGAACCCATAATTGAACATGAGGCCTAATTGAAGCCTCCCGTGGGCAACAGGAACTCTGTGTAGGTGAACCCAGCCTTGCCTCCTCTCTCAAGTCAGGGAATGCCTACATTCCGGACAGATGGACACCTTGCTTATTAGCAAACCACTGTTGTCAGGAGTTGTCCCCAGCCTTGCACATTATCTCTTTCAGGGACCATCTCACATTTCCAGGGAGATTACATGATTTTCAAAAGCCTCCTTTAGAGACAGTCCCACCCTTGCAAATTGGGACACAGTACAAAGAACATTCAGGGAGTAAAGTCCAGCCCACGCAGCTCAGGGACTGTTGCCCTCCTTGTCTTCCTGAGACTGAAATTTCCTACAACACCTCACCCTTCCCCTTCTAGGTGCTCTGCGAGTTTAGGGAGAGATGTTTGGTAAATTGACAGCATCTGGATCATATTAGAGATTTAAATGTCAGGCTAAAGATATTTTCTAGTCTTTTCCAGAGGGCTAAGATTTGAGTGCTCATCAATTCATCTCCTCCATAACTACTTGGATTTTACACTGTAAATGTTCACAGATTAGCTGTTTCTAATGCCTCTCCATCTCAAATGGTAGATAAAAGTGGAAGCGCTCAGGCACCACCAAGCTGCCAAGAAGTCACGAGCTGTAGGCATGTGACCCATTATTTGGGTGTTCAAGATTATAGTAACGCTGGCTGGAGTTTATTTCACACATCCACCCTGCTGTCTCTGGCTCTGATCCAGCCTACAGAAGGGAGGCAGAAGATTTCTTAAATGATGGTAAACAATGAGGTCACAGTCCAGAACAGCCCAGCCCTCCTGGCCCCAGCCAAGAGAACACATTCTTAATGGTTACAGGAGCCCTGTGATTTGCTCTAAGTCAAGGAGTCATGGCTGGTAGGACCAACCAGACTGGGACTCACAAATTAGGAGATCCACTTAAGGGCAGTGGCTTGGAACTGAAGAGTTCTCACATGAGTCCCCAGATCAGTACCCTAGGCTCTAAACTCTAGCACCTAATGCAGTACCTAGCACATAGTAGGTGGTCAATAACCCCAGGGGCCTTCCTCCCTGCGCTGTAATTCCAGAACCCAACACAACACCTGGAACGTAATTGGTAGTCAATAAATGTTGGGTGAATTATTGCATTCATAAATCAATAACTGGATGGATAGATGTATGGAAGGATAAATGGATGATTTGATGAATGTTGTTTAACCTCTACTTAAAACTATCAAGTCAAAAAACTGGACTCAGCTCCTTGCAATTCCTTTATGGGTTGAACCCTTACTCTTATTGGCACAAAATTCTCCCATTGATTGAACCAAACTCTACCATACTGTACTTTGCCCTTGGCAGTTCTAGTTTTCTCCTATCTTTCTGCTCTTTCTAGAGAGAATTTCAAAGGCAAAGCAGACCCTCTCTGCATTCTCATTCTCTTCAGTAGCATTAGAAGCTAGTAAGAAATGCCATATTTGTTTAGCTGTAGAATCACAAGGGTACACTTTAAGAAATCAACAAGTCTTTATTACCTCTAAGACTCCACCTGTTCTGGTTTTCCCATGCATGGGTGGAATGATTTCTCTGAAGAGTCCTAGGTTTAGGGATCCTCGCTCCCTGTACCAACAGCAGGCATCTCTATATCAACATGGCAGCCACAGGAACCCCCTGGACACTTCAGTGACTTTGTAGTGTGTCAATTAGCTAGGCCAACCTACATTTTCCAGAATCTTCTTTCATATATGTTTTCAATTAGAGTGGGTATATTTTCCCCAGTTTAGATATTTGAAAGGATCTCCTAGGCTCTACAGAGTATACTCACATAAGGCTTTTATTTAAAGGCAACAGGGAATGAAAGAGAATGCAGGGAAGCAGTGTAGGTCTGAAAGGCATTTTGCAGCACAAGGTTTGTCCACAAGGGCCCAATCTTTGTGCACACAGACCGCGTTGAATCTCTGGATTGAACTGTCAAGATCTGTGCTAGGGATCTTAGCTTCAGGAGAACCCACTGCAGAGAGCTATGTGGCTCTGTAAGTAGGCAAGTCCGGCTACTCAAACCAGTGAGGCTAGGTGCAAACCACCAATAAGGAAGATAACACGGGGGAATGCCAGGGGAGTGTTGGACCTTAAATAGTACATCCCATGTCCCGCTGCCCTTATCTTGGTCAGGAGCCAAAAACAAAACATTGAAGTATCCCTGGAAATAAAAATAGAACTTTGCCAGTGATATGGTTTGGCTTTGTGTCCCCACCCAAATCTCATGTTGAATGGTAATTCCCAGTGTTGGAGGCGGGGCCTGGTGGGAGGTGATTGGATCATGGGGTGGTTTCTAATGGTTTAGCACCACCACCCCAGTGCTGTCTTGTGATAGAGTTCTCATGAGATCTGGTTGTTTGAAAGTGTATAGCACCTCCCCCTTTTCTCTCTCTTTCTCTCTCCTGCTTTGCCTTCTGCCATGACTGTAAGTTTCCTGAGGTCTCCCCAGAAGCAGAAGCCTGTGCAACCCACACAACCATGAGCTGATTAAACCTCTTTTCTTTTATAAATTAACCAGTGTCAGGTATGTCTTTAAAGCAGTGTGAGCATGGACTAATACAGCCAGTATCTCTATGGTGGAACACAAGAGAGATTCTTGGGAGATAAGAACGGCAGAGAGAAGCAAGAGTTGTTTTGCAGCTCACACATGTTGCTGATCTGCTGACTCACCTCATTGGCAGGAAGCCACTGCTGGACCTGCAACTGCTCTATCTTCTCCTGGATCCTCCTTCAGTTTCCGTTTTCTCGGCCAGTCATCTATGTTTAGCTCTATGACAGAAGGCCCCAGCTTCTCCAAGACACCCAAACCACCTACATCAGAGGCAACAAGAAAAGACACGGGTTTTAATTCATCTTTTTGGGACTCCACCTTGTACCTATGGATTCCAACTTGTTCTTGATCTCCCCACTCTGTGTCCATCCTTCCTTCCCAACTGCATGCACTGTGGACTTAAAGTTACAACACCACATGTGAAGACAATAACCTTCCAGAAGCTACTTAACCTGTTCCCATAGTGATGTAAGGACATATCTCTGTAACAAATCTTTAAAAATACGTGTCTAGCTAGCTAGCTAGCTAGCTAGCTATCATCTCCCAGTGGCTCTGCTTCTCTGGTTGAATCCCAACCCCTGGCTGATACAGGTACTCTGCCACCTTCTGGGAGCTTACTCATTGGCATCTTCCTCCTTCTGTGTTGCAGAAAATGCCAGATGGTGGCCAATTCCCTAGGCTCTGCCTGTATGAACACTGCCATTCGAATTGTAGGCTCCTTCTGACAGTCTCTATTCTGTGTGCAGGTGGAAGGCTGGGCAGGCAGCCCTGTTCTTCGTATGGAGTGGGCTGCACAGACTAGCAGATGCCAGATAGACAGCCCAATAAACTCAGCTAATTTCTCACAAGAGGAAAAATGCCAAAACAGTGACAAGAAATAACTGAAGAAGTCCACTAGTCATGAAAAATAGTGATTCTTGGATATCTAATAAACCTTGCGACAGGAGATAAGGTAAGATAACGAGACAGAGACAGGGGTGCCTTGCCATATGGATTTCAGGGCCAACTTCCAGGGCTTCCCTTGGTACTCATAGAATGCCCCAGTGTGCACATAATATAAAGATATATTTTCTCTGGATTCAAACCCAACAGGTGGAGCTTTGCACATCTCTTATCAGAGAGGTTGCAAATTGGCAGTCCATGGGCTGAAGTTGGCCTGCCAACATGTTTTCTTTGAACTCGACAGTGTTTTTAAATTTTTTGCCAACTTCCACAAATTGGGGATTTCACATTAAAAAAAACAAACAAACAAAATTTCCCACTTTTCTTGAAAAAAATCAGAAGGTTTGGCAAGTGTAGGCCTTTTTTCCGGCGTGGCAAAAATCGACTGTAGCTGAGTAACAGCTGCTCTTGTTAAACAGGGATAGAACTCTCTAGCTCATGCTGTTCCACCCAGCCTGCTTCTCTTGCTTATGTCACCTGCCTGGTTTCTGAAGGCATCTAAGTTTACAAGCACTGGCATTCCCATCTGTAGCAGATGCTGCCTGGCATCCTGCTCATATCCTTTCCCATTGCAGTAGAAACCCAGGCTGGACTTCAAACTGCCAGGATCTGCACCTTTTTGCCTGAGGACTTCCTTTGGCACCACTCCCTCTCTGGTTGCTCCCCAACAGGCCATAAGTGCACCTTCTCAGCAGTCTTCAACTGATGAGAGTTGGTGTATAAATACCGTAGCTTCCTTCCCATTGGTTGGAATAACTCTGAGGCACACATGTGGTACCCTGATTTTCAGAGTTCCCCAACGCCATTACATTCTAGATACCCACAGTGGTAGCTGACTTGATAACATGACCTTTAAAGGCTGCCTTATCCTCCCTATCTCTCCTCCCCTCTCCTTTACCAGTATTTTTTTTTTACCACCTGAATAAACCACTTGTACATTTTATTGTATAGTAACAAGAATTCATAGCAGTTATTTTCTGTAAAGTTGCATGAACACTGAGTTAGCAAATACTGAACAAGTGTTCCTAGGATAGAGGGTTAGGTTCCTGTGAGCTTCCGGTCACAACATTTTTGTCAACTAATCAATAGATAACCTTGTTTTAGGTATGTCTATGTTTAAAGACATCTAAATTAATATATATAATTAATTCATTAGCATTGAACTCATGGCCAACAGCACTATGGCTTATGCCTAAAAGAAGCTCATCTCACACATGAATTTTCCGTATAAGGCACATTGCAGCCTTCTTTTGCTCAGGAGCACTAGACAGCCTTCAGCACTACATATGGGGACCATTTTAAACATCAAAGTAATCAATAAAAAGCACAAAAATTGGGAAAACATGGTGCTGTGCAGAACATGAAAAGGACACTTGTTTGCAATATGAAACCTGAAACATGAATGCAGAGTATCACTTTGTTTGACCTTAGCTGAGAGCATGTGCATTGAGTAACTCAAATTTTTTGCTGCCCTGTGCATATCCATAATCAACTGTGAAAGTGCCAAGTATATTGATTTTGGAAGTTACAAATTAATTTTAGTGAGTAGGCAAGTTTGTAAATATGAAATCTGTTCACAATGAGGATCAACTGTACCCCAGAGTCTGCCTCTAGGAGACCTCAAGTGAGGACATTATTAGAAGTGCTTTCTGTTCAAGTAATTTCCTCTTCAAATACTTCAGTATTTTAAATTCAGAAATATACACAACTGGTAAGAAATATAACACAGTGGTTTTCAGGCATTGGCCAGTAGGTAGCAGAGGTAATGATCCCTGAGAGAGAGAAACCAAATGAGGTGAGTCCTGTGATTCACCCAGTGTATTGCCTGGAGGCAGTTACAAAGTTGTAGTGCAGGAAGAAGGAAACCGGGTGGAACTTAGTGGTTCCCCTGAGTTGAAGAGACTGAGCTAGAAGTCTGGGGAGGCCAAGGAGGTTACAGTTTGCAGTTCTGAAGAGTAGAGAGGTACACGCAGAGACAGCTCCAGTGATTTGCAGAGTCTTCATATGAATTCTTATCAGAGTGAACATGTGAAGTAACAACCCAGTGTGTGTTCTGGGAAAAGATCCACCTGAAAGGAGCAGAGGGAATAATCTTAAGAGCTCACAGAGAATTAGGGATAGTGTTTCCACCAGTCAAAGTGGAAGACCCTGTACTTCATGGGGCATCAGATAGAGTACTCAGAAGGGTCTTGCCTCAGTGGTGGGGAAAAATTGACCCTCAACTAAAGACTGCTCAAAAAATCAAGCTATTTTCCAGTAAGTTAACTATATTCTAGAACAAAACTCAACAATACTTATAGGAAAACAAAAATGTCCAACACTCATCAAGATAAAATTTACGATGTCTGACATCAAATTAAAAATTACCAGGCATGCAAGAAGTAGGAAAAAATGACCCATAATGAGGAGAAAAATTAATAGAAACAGACCAAGAAATGATGCAGATGATACAATTAGTAGACAAGGACATTTAAACTATTATTATATTTTCCACATGTTTGAGAAAGTAGAGGAGACATCGAGCATGTTAAGTAGAGACATGGAAGATACATATATCTTTTATATATATATAAAAGATTCAAATAGGACATCTAGAGATAAAGTTAGAATGTCTGAGATGAAAAATGCACTAGATGGGATTAATAGCAAATTAGATACTATAGAAGAAAAGATTAGTTGAATTGAAGACATAGCAATAAAAACTATTCAAGATGAATTCAGAGAAGAAAAAGATAAGTCAGGAGCTTTATTAGAGTATGGCTTCTAATGGCACATCATTTGAGTCTGTCCCTGGAACCTTATTGACACATGGTGCTTGTGGACCTTGGGAGGGCACAGAAGGGAAAGCTGGACAAGGCGCTAAGTTTCCTAGATACTGTGTGAAGCAGAAGAATAAGGCTCCTGCCCAGGCTCAGGCTCCAGATGTCTCCAACACTCTCTGACTTTCCTCTTTCAGGCCTTAGAGATTTGGTGGGTAGCTGCTTCTACCTGTTATATTTTAAGAATATATATTTAACTGACAAATAAGAATTGTATGTATACAATGTGAAATTTGATGTACATATACATTGTCTAACAATCACCACAATCAAATTAATTAAAATATCCATCACCATCCATAGTTATCATTTGTGTGCGTGTGTGTGTGTGTGTGTATGTTGAGAACACTTAAAACCTGTTCTTTAATCCAATCCAAGTAAACAATACAGTATTACTAACTATAGCCACCATGCCATACGTTCGATTCCCAGAACATCTTCATCTCATAAGTGAAAGTTCATACCCTTGATGAACATCTTCCCATTGCCCCCACCCACTGCCCCTGGCAACCATTTTTCTACTCTCTGCTTCTGTGAGTTCAACTTTTCAAGATGAGACCACACACTTTTGAAGGATGTTCTTCTGAGGAAATAGGAAAGAATGGCTATGAAGTTTCCTGTCTCCTCAGTTCTTTGCTCAATTTTTGTCCTCCTATAAACATAGTTTGTTTCTGTTTTAAGACTTGCTATTCTTAAAACAGAATAACAAAATAAAGAAGAAATAAATGTCTTACATATTACACTAAATTTTCATAGCTCTTGTTTGTTTCTTAAAGTTTTTTTAAGAGATGGGGTCTTGTTATGTTGCCCAAATTGCTCTCAAGCTTCTGTCATCAAACAATTCTCCTGCCTTAGCCTCCCAAAGTGCTGGGGTTATGGGCACAAGTCACTGGACCTGTCTTATAGCTTCTGTTTCTATTGGATGATAAAATATAAAATCAAGGATGAGTTTGCCTTTCTCAGCAACTTCTCTGAGTTTTTGTCTTAGGCCATTTTTAGTGCTATCACTGATTGCCACAAACTGGGTAATTTATAAAGAACAGAAATTTATTGGCTTACAGTTCTGGAGGTTAGAAAGTCCAATATCAAGGTGCCAGCATGGCAAGGGCGCTCTTTCTGCATCAAAACATGGCATCAGGCACCACACAGCAAAGGGCAAAGAGACAGAGAGAGCAAGAAGGGGTGAACCTACTCCCACAATAGGGAACCCTCTGCCATGATAAAAGCTTTGGTTCACTTATGAGGGTAGAGACCACATGATCTCAACACCTCTTAAAGGTTCTATCTTCCAATTCTGTCACAATGGCAATTAAATTTCAACATGAATTTTGAAGGAGACAAACATTCAGACCACGTGAGCCCCTTCTCAGATATTACTAAATACACCCTGAATAAATGCTGGGGTCCTGCACAAAAGAATATTAAAACCTCAATAAGACACCACTAACTTTCTTTTAATTAAAAACTATTTCAAACATACTGAAAACTATATAGTAGACACCCATATATTTATCTTCCAAGTTTTTAAAAGGTTGATAATTTGTTGTATTTGCATCAGAACTTTTAATTAATATTTTGAAGTTACGGATATATACAGATACAAAGAAAGGAGCTGAAGCCTCCTTTCTCCCCTTCTAGTCTCTACTTTCCCTCCATTCCCAGAATTAATCATCTCCTGAAGGTGTTTTTCTTTTTAATAATTTTATATATTATCATATATGCTTAATATGGAGTATCATTTTTATTATTATAACATTTACATAAGTAATATCACACTATCCTTTTGCAACTTACTTTTTTCACTCAATATTATGTTGTAGAAATTTATTTGTGCTGATTTGTGTAGATTTAGTTCATTCATTCTAACTGCTTTATTTTATGATGTTACATGAACATTTGGTAATTTCATGTGTTTTTGCTATTACAGTGTTCAGTGAACATCCTTGTAAATGTCTCCTAATGAACATGTACAAAAGTTTCTCCCAGAAGTAGAAATGCTGCGCTATAGAGCGTGTGTGTCCTCAGCATTACTGGGTATTCCCAAAATGTTCATCAAAAGACACCAATCTATACACCTGGCAACAACATAGAAGCAGTCCCTTTCCTCTACATCTTTAGCTGAATCAGTATTATCAGGTTAAAAAATTCGTCTATATCTAGACTCCCATTTCTGTTCCATTGATTTGCTTCTCGGTTATATGCTAATACCACACTATTTTAATGATTATAGCTTTATAAATCTAGATATCTGCTAAGAGGGATTTACCTCTTTGTTCTTCATAATTATCTTATTTATTCTTGTTATTTTATTCTTTTGTAAGAATTGTAGGATAGATTGCTTGTTGTATTAGTCCATTTTCTCACTGCTATAAAGAACCTCCCTGAGACTGGATAATTTATAAAGGAAATAGGTTTAATTGACCTACAGTTCCACATGACTAGAGAGGCCTCAGGAAACTTACAATCATGGCAGAAGGGGAAGAGGCACCCTCTTCACAAGGTGGCAGGAGAAAGAAGAGAAAGCAAAGGGGTACAAACCCCTTAGAAACCATCAGATCTCATGAAAACTCACTCGCTATCTTGAAAACAGCATGGGGGAAACCACCTCCATGATCCAATCAACTCCCTCCTCGTCCACAGGTGGAGATTACAGGTCCCTCCCTCAACACGTGAGGATTACAATTCGAGATGAGATTCAGATGGGGACACAGAATCAGAGCCTATCATTGTCAAAATCTGTGGAAAGCTCAGTTAGTATTGGAATGTAATGACAGTGAATTTCTAGATGAACTTGGGAAGAATTGACATCTCTTTCACATCGAGTCTTTCTATCCAGGCTCATGCTATGTCTCTCCAGGTTTACTTTGATTCCTTCAGTAAATTTTATAGTTTTCCCATATATTGTGTGAGATTTATTACCAGGCAGTTAGAATTTTTGTTGCTGAAATGCCACTTTTCACTTACCAGAAAGGTGAAGATCAAAAAGATTAATAACACTCTCCACTGGTAAGATTATAGGAAAATGGACAATCTCATACTTCATTAGTGTAAGTGTAAATTAATACAACCTCTTTGGAGTATAATTTTTAATAGCTCTAAACTTTTTAATGCATACATTATTTGAGACATTTCATTTCTAGAAATTATTCACAAATATATGCACAAATATGTAAAATTTTTTGTGCATGATATTAAGGCAGTATAATTCTAAAAGTATAAAATTGGCCACAACCTAAATGTGCATCAGTAGAAGCTTGGCTAAATCAATCATTGATTATTTGATCTGTTCAATAAGATATTATGCAACCATTAAATAGAATGAGGCAGCTTTATAAATACTTATATGAAAAAATACGCAAGATTGGCCGGGCGCGGTGGCTCAAGCCTGTAATCCCAGCACTTTGGGAGGCCGAGACGGGCAGATCATGAGGTTAGGAGATCGAGACCATCCTGGCTAACACGGTGAAACCCCGTCTCTACTAAAAATACAAAAACTAGCCGGGCGAGGTGGCGGGCGCCTGTAGTCCGAGCTACTTGGGAGGCTGAGGCAGGAGAATGGCATAAACCCGGGAGGCGGAGCTTGCAGTGAGCTGAGATCCGGCCACTGCACTCCAGTCCGGCGACAGAGCGAGACTCCGCCTCAAAAAAAAAAAAAAAGGAAGATTTTCTTTTTTTCTTTTTTCTGTTTGCTTTAGATTTACTTTGCTCTTCTTTTTCCAGTGTCTTAAGGAAGTAGGTTAGGTTATTGATTAGAAATCTTTCTGCTTTTTTAATATAAGCATTTGCAGCTATAAATTTCCCTGTAATACTGCTTTAGCTACATTCCTTAAGTTTTAGCATGTTGTGTCTTCGTTTTCATTTATTTCAAAGTATTCTCTAGGTTCTCATGTGATTTCTTCTTTGGCCCATTAGTTATTTGGAGTATGTTGTTTAGTTCTCAAATATTTGTGAATTTCTCAAATTTCTTTCCGGCATTGATTTCCATTTCATTCTATTTTGGTTAGAGAACACACTTTGTATAATTTAAATCCTTTTAGAGTTACTGAGGATTGTTTAGTGGTTTAGCGTATAATCTCTCCCGGAGAACAGTCCATGTGCACTTGAGTAGAATGTATTTTACTATTAATGCGTAGAAGAAAGGAACACCTCTTAAAATCTCCTTATTTTCGTATCATACTGCCTCTTCCCTACAGTTATTTCAAAACATCTCACACTCTAAGCTTGAACTCTCTTCCTCTCATGCTCAGTCCATAAGGTGTTCTTTGTTTTTCTCCTTCTTCATCCTCCCTCTTACCTCTTTATTATGTAATCAACTTAGCCTCTCCTATGATGGCCTCTCCTCCTTTTCTTCCTTTTCCTCCTTCTCTTTGTTCTCTAGGTTTTCATTATCCAGCTTCTCCTAGAACAAAATGGAACTTGAGAACTGACCCCAACGTAAGATTTCATCCCCTTTCCCCATGCCTCTTTAATCTCTCTTTACCCATTTTCCTGAATCTGCGTTGCAAAAAGTACAAGAACCAGCCTGGCAAGGAGATAACTCTCAATATGATCAGAACACTAGGGTTAAAATGAGCTGGTGAAGACACATTCTCCTTCTACATCCACCTTCCATGGATCACAGACCCCATGGGAGATCCTTGTAAACAAAGTCTTAATCAACCATAGCAGGATTATCCTCCTGCCTCAAAGTCTCCCACTGAAAATTCCTTCTCAGCCCTCTGTGTACCTAATGGAACCAAATGTGAAGCTTTGATGGTGGCAACCTCAAAGTTGGAATCGATTTAGCTTAATTCATTATTGATATTCTACTAAAAAGCCCCTTTGAAGTCACAGCATCAGCAGATGCCAAAAACCTAAGATCCCTTACAGCTCTCTAAGCTCTTACAGCCTATGGAGAGGTGGAAAGGTAATTGCACTTTTGTTGAACAAAGACTTAGAAAAATATCAGATATTTATATTTTATTTTTCTCATATTAACCCAGATATTTGTACACATCTCTGTGATTGCTCTCAGAACATTATATAACTATAATTATGTGTGGGCCTTACTGGCTGTATCTTATTCATCTTTTCATTTCTTTGCTAAGCACTATGCCTGGCACATAGTAGATATTCAATAAACATTTGCAGAATGAATGGAGACAACACAATAATAAATACACCCAGTAGGGCTTCACAGTGCTTTTCCAAAAGAATATTTTTAGGTACTGAAAACCCAATATATTGGTAACATAACTCAAAATCTATCCCAAGCCATGCATTATTCTTTTTTCAGGTATAGTCCCAAAAGTTCAGTGGCATTTTCAATCCCTTCAATCCTACTTCCAGCCAGTGTAATTATTGGCAAAGCCTATTTCAAATGAGTGCTACAGATGCACATGTGTGCTCTCACACACACACACACACACATGCACACACACATGCACACACGCACGCACACACACACAAGCCACATATTTTCTAATCTGAGCATAGAGGATGGTGCACTCACCCAGCCTCCTACATCAGGAGTGGACCTTTATTCTCAGAATTAGAGGGATAATGGAAGACAGAGATGCACGTGTCTCCTAAACCTCTCAGACCTTCAAAGACACCTGGACCTCAAATTAGGGGATAAGATTTTTGACATACTTATATATTTTGTTCTCATAATTTCTTCTGTACCCTAGCCTTTTCCTTATTCTGATAACTAGCATTACTGGTCTTCATTGCTTCCAGGACAGAACGGCATTGCAGAATGCTGACAGCATTCTATCAGAATTGAATGCTTGGCTTTTGAGGTTCAGAACACTAGATCAGGACATAAATAAAAAGTTGATAAGAATACCTGAAGAGCAACAACAGAGCCTCCTGGTTCTGTGCAAGGGCCAGAAGTTCCCTGAGCAGAGTCTGTTGAGAGTGAGACTATGGCATCAACAGTGTCTCATGCCACCCAGGGAGGGCTCATGTGGCCAGCTTTAGGATGGTTACAATAAGAATTTTTGTCTCTAGTTCAGTAGAACAAGAGAATCATTGGTGGCTGGAAAGATGCAAGAAATAAGGAGAGAATTTCTCTGGGAGTGTCCTCAACATGAAACTGAAAGGCACACCACCAAAATTTTTTGGTAGTCATTCTTCCAGTACATTTGCCCCTAGGAGCTGGCAGGAGCTTTCTGAAGTTTCGTTTCTAGGCTCAGGAAGATGTTGATTTGGGTCATGGCCATTGTCCACATCTAGGTCATTCAAAAAGGCACTGTTAGGTGTACTCTTGCATCCCCAACCCCCTAGTAGGATCCACATGGGGTGAGCGTAGTGTCGTTACCTCCCTCCCAGTGTGACGCTCACCTGCCATTAGTGAGCAGTCTACTGAGCAAAAGAGGTAGTTTCCTGAAAAATTGTCCTTAGAAGAAAAAGTAGAATTGAGTGATTAGAATCAATTCTAGAATCTTGCTAGAGTCACTGGGACTAACTGGGTTTTTACAACAGGTTGACTTCATGTCAGGCATGACTTTGATTTACCCTTTAGCATATTATTCTAGGCATAATACAGAATATGTTGAAGAATGTTTGACTTCTGTTAGGACTTTAAATCTAAGAGAGTACTAATTACATAATTACATACTTTATAGCACAGAATATAGATCAGAAAACTTGTCATAGTCTGATTTATATTTTAAAAAGCAGAAATAACCTTGCTGAATACCATAGGAAGTTATTTATTTCACCAATTAATTCACTCCACAAGTATAAATAAAAAAAGAAGAGATAAATTATTATTTTGGTTGATACCTGTGTCTTAGTTTGAGTTCCCCTGAAAGCAGACTCTGAGATAAAAGCTTGATGTAGACGGCTTATTTAGAGGAGAACCCAAGAAGTGCAAGTATGGATGGAGGGGAGAGTAAGAAAAAGACAGTGAATAAAGGATGCACAGATGACCGGGTTACCACTGTGGACAACTGGGTCCTCAGTCCTGCCAGGAACTCTAGAAATCCTAGAACTCTAGGAATTCTGGAGAATTATGTAAACTCTATCTCAGAATAGTCCCACCAAGGCTATTCACTATTACCCACTATTACCTACTGAAATACTTATCCACCAGTTTCCTTTTCTTAAGGATTGAAGTTATTTCTGAAGTTAAATCCCTAGCACTCCTGGCCTGCTCTGCAGGAAAGGTGAGCTGCTCCTTCATGCTGGGGAACCCTCAGGCAGAGAGACGCAGGCCCCGGAGGTGGGATGCTATTTCTGCACACAGTTACTGTCCATCTGCAGCTGCACATGAACTCACAGCTGGGGCAGAGGAAATAGAGAGCATTGCATCTGCCATGGCTGCTGCAATCTCTTTGGGAATTAGAACATTTCTAAATTCGTGTATATATCTTTTAAGTACCCTCTGCCAGGAGAGGAATTGTTGAAGGGAAAGCAAAGAGACTTTGGATTCTGGTGGGTTCCTGAAAAGTATCCTAAACTCCTCCCCTAAGCCAAGTCCCAGGACAGAAATGATATAGGGAGGTAAATAACAGAAACCCCCAATAGTGTCCCCATCTTTTACAGCACAGGGAAATGACAAGATCCCAGAATCTCCTTCAAACAGCATGATGTGGCAGCAGAAGAAGCCTGCTGGGTGTTTAGGCTGGTGGGTGTAAGGCAGCCTCACAGAGTCCCTCATTCCCCCAAGAAGAGGGATGTGGGCATGTCACAGAAACTCTGTGACCCACAAAGGCCTTGGTTATGGAGAGCAGGTGGATGTAGCAAAACCTCTCCAGAGAAGTGTCTGCAGACCAGATGGGGACAGAACCCTTTCAGAGGACTCTGATGTACATGTCAAGGACAAGGATAGGTGCCTGGGCCCTGTGGGACCCCTACAAACTAGACCTTGCCCTGGGGAGAAAGTGAATGGTGAAACCTTCAACCTCCTGTGGTTGGTTTTACTACCAAGGAGAAGGGGTTCATGAATTCACTTACAGTAAAAATAAAAATTTTCATCCTGCCTTGTACATCTGAGTCTATGGCCTCCATAGACATGGAACAAAGCTCCTTTGTTGCCCTCTCATGCCCAAGCAGAACATATCCTGGGACCAGAGAGAAACAACTTGAGTGTGGGCCCCTTTCTTGTCATGTAAGGGAGATGTGTTCTTTACACTAGTGCTCTAAGACCTTATCATACATTAGAGGCATTCAGAGGGCTTGTTAAAACTCAGAAGCCTAGGCCCAACCCCATAAACACTGGCTCAGTAAGTCTGAGAAAGGCCTAAGAAGGACCTTTGTTCTTGGTTACTTTTTGATATGGTTTGGCAGTGTCCCCACCCAAATCTCATCTTGAATTGTGACTCCCACAATTCACATGTGTCCTGGGAGGACCCAGTAGGAGGCGATTGAATTATGGGGGTGGGTCTTTCCTGTGCTGTTCTCCTGACAGTGAATGAGTCTCATGAGATCTGATGGTTTTAAAAATGGGAGTTTCCCACACAAGCTCTCTCTCTGCCTGCTGCCATCCATGTAAGACATGACTTGCTTCTCCTTGCCTTCCACCGTGATTGTGAGGCCTCCCCAGTCATGTGGAACTATAAGTCCATTAAACCTCTTTTTCTTCCCAGTCTCAATTATGTCTTTATCAGCAGCATGAAAATGGATTAATATGCCCTTACATTTAGTGATGGCCCTGCTGATCATGGCTGTGCACAGACAAGGCACTTCAGGCACTGCGGACACCAGTCCTCTCCATGTTAGCCCTGTGTAAAAGCCATTCCCTGCCCATGCTTGCCCCTGTGCCATTTAGACACACAGTAAGATCCTACTCTGCAGCACTGTTCCTTCCCAATAAAATCCATAGCCAGATCATGAAAGAGGAAACAGAGAGTGAGGATGTGGGCTAGGCTACCTTGGGCAGTCTGCGGAAAGGGAGGAGTTGGGGTTGGTCATTTGGATAAGTGGTTGCATGCCATCCATTTCCCTTCTTCCCTCTCTGAGGTCCCGGAGTGTTACCTTGCTGTTAAGAATTTATTTGTTGCATAATGCATACTGTATATCATATCACTCATCTCTGAGAGTCATTTATTGGACAACCATGTGTTGCCGGACCAGGTACTGTGCTGAGTGTGAAAGAGACACAGATGGAGCAACCACTAATGGGGGAGACCAAAAAACAAACAGCCATCACTGTGTGTTATAGCTGTCTCAGTTCATTTGTGTTGCTGTAAAGGAATACCTGAGGCTGGGTAATTTATAAAGAAGTTTATTAGGCTTGCACTTCTGCAGGCTGTACAAGAAACTTGTGCCAACATCTGCTTCTGTTGAGGAACTCAAGCTGCTTCCATTCATGGTGGAAGGCAAAGGGGACACTGCACCTGCAGGGATTACATGGCGAGAAAGGGAGTAAGCAAGAAATGGGGGCTATGTCAGGCTCTTTTTAACAACCAGATGTCACAGGAACCAACAGAGTGAGAACTCATTCACCCCGTCTCCCTCTGCCCCAAGCAGGGAATTCACCTGTTCATGAGGGATCCACCCTCATGACCCAAACACCTCGCATTAGGCCCCACCTCGAACACCGGGAATTAAATTTCAACATGAAGTCTGGAGGAACAAACATTCAAACCACAGCACCAAGTCAAACAAATGCCTGGGGTTAAGTTCTTTAACCTTTGGGGAATCGCCTCTCCAGCTTCCCTTATTCTTGCTGTTTTCACCTCAGCTTGAGATGGGAAGAACAGCAATTGGGCCGTTGATGACATCTTCTTGAATTGCTTGGGCCAGGTCTGCTATTGCTTTGCAGATTTTTTTTTTTTTTTCACTAGCTGAAGTCTACTGTTCCTTTAGTGAATACTCTCAGACTCTGATTTGTTCTGGCACTTTAACCTGCCATCCACCTGAACAGAAAATTTTCATTATTTTTCTAGGCAAATAGCAGACTTTTTAACACCAAAGCTGACATGTCTTATGAGAAAACAGACAGATGAAAAGCTAGAGAGAGAAACATACAGACACCCCAGTGGCAGTCTAATTTTGGTGTTGATCATCTCACCTCTCTGAGCACTGAGACAGCCTGGAGGTTAGATCAACGATGCTCTGAGTCCCAGGAGAGACCCATGGCCTGCGTCTGGGGCTTCACCAGATCTAGTTTATCTTGAACTGGAGCCAAGAGTCCCAGGCCAGAGTCACCCAGCCCCAGTTCTTTTGGGAACTTTTTTCATGGACTATCTCCATCATGGGAAGGCCAAGTTCAAGCCCCTGGGCTGAGGAGGTTAGTATGATGTCTAGCCTCACTAGAGGTTAGGACAGAGATGGAATAGTAGAAGGAGAGAATGGAAATGACAGAGCGAGAGCAAGAGTTGAGAGATGGCGGAGGAGGGTGGGAGGGTAAGGAAGGCAAGAGGAACAGTATCTGTTTCCTGCGGCTGCCATAACAAAGTCCCACAAGTGGGTGATTTAAATAACAGAAATGTATGATCTCACAGTTCCAGCGACGAGAAGTCCATGATCAAGGTGTTGGCAGGGCTATTTCTTTCTTAGGACTGTGAAGGAGAGTCTGTTCCATGTCTCTCCTAGCTACCAGTGGTTTCCGGCCATCTTTGATATTCCTTGGCTTTTAGATGCATCACCCAGCCTCTGCCCTCTTCTTCACATGATGTTCTCTGTGTATGCCTGTCTCTGCCCAATGGTCCCCTTTTTGTAAGAACACCAGTCATATTAGACTAGGGTCCACCCTAACAACCTCCTTTTAACTTGATAATCTACAAAGATCCTATTTCCTGTCAAGGCCCCCTTCACAGCTTCCCCAGCAGAGGCAGGGCTTCAATTGTAATTTTGAAGGACACGATTCAACCCATGATGGGAGCAAGGGTGAGGAAGAGAGGAGGAGGGAGCAAGGTCTGGGCCTCATGTGCCAGGTGACAGGGAGGGATGGGAGGAACTGGTAGCAAAGCTGGCAGGGACAGCAGCAAAGTCCTGGGGAGTGGAACAGTGTGCTTTGCGTGCTCTGGAAAAATAGCAGTGAACAATCAAACAAAAGCCCTGCCCTGGTGGAGCTTACGTTTTATGGGAGTGGGTGGAGAAACGGACAATAAACACCTTAGTATTTTAATTTGCCAGGTGTTGAGAAGAGCCACAGAGATTCTCAAAGAAAGCCCCATGTGGAGGAGGGGCTTTCAATGTAGAAAGGTGGGTCCAGGAAGGCTTCATTAAATAGGTGACATTGGAGTGAACACAAAAATGAAGAAATGAGCCGTATGGATGACTTTCTGGGGGAAAGAGTGCTCAAGTGGCGGGCTGGCCAGGGTGACAGCTCTGGGGTGGGCTGTTCTTGGCAAGTTCAAGCACAATGTTGCTGGAGATGAGTGGAAGATGGTGACTGTGCACACTCAGTTTTCTGAAGGCCTCCTGGATTTGAAACCTTCTAATCCTTCATCCTCATTAACCTCAAAATGTCCCCAGAAATTCTCCCAGGGTGTCTGCCTCTTGACTTTGGAAATGACACAGTATCCCCACCTGGCAATACACCCTGATTTGAGATTTGGAAGACACAATTCAATCCAGAAATTGCTAAGTACTGTCCACTGGGGCATTACAGTGGGATCCCAGAACAACCACATGTAACCCACTATTTCACCTCTGACTTCATGAACACATGTGTACACACGCTTGTGCATGTGTGTGTGCACAGACGCACCACACACACTGGAAGAAACAACTGAGTCAAAAGGTAAGACTTTTTTTCATGAGATTTTCAAGCTGACATTCTAAGATCAAAGACAAAAACAATGAGCAAGTTCATTGCAGGACTTCCCCAATGGCAGTTTTTCCCCCTCCACTCTTGGTTGCAGACAGCATGGGTGCTTTACAGCCATCAAAAGAAACACAGCTCATGGTGATGGCCAGCTATCCTTCAATCTGTTCAAGACAGAAGCCCGAAAACTGAGCATGCTGGATTCTCTTCTCCCTTCTACCTACCTCACTCCCTCAGTGATCTCAGGTCTCACGGCTTCAAACACTATCTGAGTGCTGCTGGAGTCCAGCTTTGTATGTGCAGGCCAGACCTCCCCCTGACCTTCAGCTATCCCACATCCTGCTGCCTCCACTTCACCTCCTCTTAGCTGTCTAAAGGACACCTCAAATGTCACATGTTCCAAACCAAGCCACTGGCATTCATCTCCTTCCACCTTCTCTCCTTCCCCATCTTGGTTAATGGCATCTCTATTCTTCCAGCTACTCAGACCAAAAATTTGAACTCATCCTTGACTCTTCTCTTCCTCTCACATTAGTCATTATTCATCAGCAAATCCTATATGTTCTTCCTTAAAGTATATCCACAAGCTGACCCCTGTCACCACTGATGCCACTTAGTGCAAGCCAAGAACCTCTTGGTTGGTCTCCCTGCTCCTGCTCTTTGCCCCCCACTGATTAGTCTCAACCCAGCAGCCAGAATGATCCAGTTAAAACCCAAGTCAGATTGTGTCTGTCCTCTAAGGGCTCCCCTCTCACTCAGAGGAAAAGCCAAAGTTCCTTCAATGCAAGCAGGGGGTGTCCTGTATGGTCCTCCTGCCCCCCGCCCCCTTGCCTCTCTTATTCCACTTCCCATCAGGCTCCACCCTGCTCTCTTTGCTTCAGCCATGCTGATGTTTTGCTGTTCCTCAGACATGCCGGCATACTCTTGCCCTAGAACCTTCACATTTATCATTCTGTCTGCCTCGAACGCTCAACCTCAGATAGCTGTGCAGCCCTCTTCTTTACACAAATGGTAACTCTTCCATGAAACCTTTCTCCACCACTCAATGTCCATTTCCAAGCCCAGCCCATGCTCCCCAGCCCCATGCCTGCTCTGCTTTTTTGCCTTCATCCTCATCACCATCTGACCCAGTGGATAGTTTTAGTTGTATCTCTCACTAGAATGCAAGCTCCATGAGACACACATTTTTGTCTGTGTTATTCATTGCTCTACTTCCAGTTCCCAGAACAGTTTTGGCACATAGCGTGTGTTCATTAATTACGTGTTGGTTAAATGAAGGAATCTTTATGATGGAAGGAGCAATTCACTCCTCTTCCAGTGTCCCCCTCAGTGCCCAGGGCAGAACAGGCCTTCAGCTGCTCTTGTGGGAGCAGGAGGGACTTGCAAAATCATCTCTCTTAGCTCCCTCATTTTCAGGAGGACAGGGACAGTGGTCCCCAGGAAGGGAAGGAGAGTCCAACCTAGTTTGGCTGATCCCCTGTGGGAGGCTGAGGTACAGACAGACAGCTGCAACTCCTTGCATCTATGCCACACACACAGCCTTTCTGAATCAGAGGGTATTATTCTTTCCTTCTGAACTCTTGGGATATTCCTGTTTCGATTTGGCTCTAGCAGTGACGACGCCGAGTTGTGCAAAGCCTGGGAACAGTGAGGGCATTAGGACCAGGAGTGAGGCGCACGCTTGGCTCTGGGTTGTGTCTGGCAGAGGGATCTCGGCTGAGTGGAGCTATGTGTGAAAGGAAACCAGGCACTGCCTGCCGGCTTTACATCTGTTGATCTGACCTGACTGGAAGCGTCCAAAGAGGGACGGCTGTCAGCCCTGCTTGACTGAGAACCCACCAGCTCATCCCAGACACCTCATAGCAACCTATTTATGCAAAAGGGGAAAGAAACACCTGAGCAGAATGGAATCATTATTTTTTTCCCAAGGAGACAACCGGGGTAAAGGGAGGAAAGCAATTCAATTTGAAGTCCCTGTGAATGGGCTTTCAGAAGGCAATTAAGGAAATCCACTCAGAGAGGACTTGGGGTGAAACTTGGGTCCTGTGGTTTTCTGATTGCAAGTAGAAGCAGGTCTTACACATGCTGTTGGCAAATGTCAGGAGCAGGTTAAGTGACTGGCAGAAAAACTTCCAGGTGGAACGAGCAACCTAGGTTCTGCTGCAAGTTTGAAGGAGCCTGGAGCGGGAGAAAGCGAACTTGAACATGACCTGTTGCATTTGGCAAGTTCCAGCAGCATGCTGCTAAGGAAGCGGTACAGGCACAGACCATGCAGACTCCAATTCCTCCTGCTGCTCCTCATGCTGGGGTGCGTCCTGATGATGGTGGCGATGTTGCACCCTCCCCCGCACACCCTGCACCAGACTGTCACAGCCCAAGCCAGCAAGCACAGCCCTGAAGCCAGGTACCGCCTGGACTTTGGGGACTCCCAGGATTGGGTACTGGAGGCTGAGGATGAGGGCGAAGAGTACAGCCCTCTGGAGGGCCTGCCACCCTTTATCTCACTGCGGGAGGATCAGCTGCTGGTGGCCGTGGCCTTACCCCGGGCCAGAAGGAACCAGAGCCAGGGCAGGAGAGGTGGCAGCTACCGCCTCATCAAGCAGCCGAGCAGGAGGCAGGGTGAGGAAGCCCCAAAGAGGGACTGGGGGGCCGAGGAGGAGGACGAGGAGGTGTCTGAAGAAGAGGAGCTGACCCTGTTCAGCCTGGACTCACATGGCCTCCAGGAGGCACTCAGTGCCCGCATCCCCCTCCAGAGGGCTCTGCCTGAGGTGCGGCACCCGCTGTAAGTAAGGCCCTTGTTTTCCCTTCCCTGATCCCAGGGCATGATCAGGTGGTAGCAAACTCGGGGACGCAAACTTTCCGTACCCTGCCTCTCCTTGAAAAGCAAGTGCTTTTCAAGATGCAGTACCTGGGCCAGCAGCGTCAGCATCCCCTGGGCACTGGTGGGTTCTCAGAAATGCAGATTCTCAGACCCCATCCCAGACCTGCCAAACAAGAAACCCTGGGTGGGGTCCAGTGATCTCTATGAACAAGCCCTTCAGGTGAGAACCATGGTCCTAGAGAGCAGAAAGTGCGGACTCTTGCTTGTTCATTCTCTTCTCCATCCTGAGTTCTAGTTCTTCTGTCTTTAGGTCAAATGGCTTGGTTTCTACAACACAGAAGGGAGGTTAGAGCAGATATTCCCCAGTTCTAACCCTCTGACTCCACTACATTTTGATTTTAGGGCTATTGTTAGTGTTTGCTTTTAGTTTGGATCAAAATAACAATTGCAGTTTACATTTAGGGGGCTCTTCCCATGTGTCTGGATTTACTTTACAAGCTTTTAACATATTAACTCATCAAGTCCTGGAAAGTCCTCGCAGCTCTGCAAGATGGGTGCTAGTAATATCATCATGCTTATTCTATAGGTATGAAAACAAGGCGAAGTGGCTTTTGCAGTCACGCTGCTAGTAGGTAACAAAGGCGGGATTTGAATGCAGGCATGTGAGCTCCAGTCCGCCTGACCCACCGCTCCATGCCACCCTCCTTGGGTCACTAGACTAAGGAAACAAGTCCAGTGCCTGAGAGCCAGAATACTGTGCTGACTGCAATTTGCCCTGCTAGGGCGGCCCCGGCCCCAGGAGGTGAGCTGAGAAGTGTAGGTGATGTGCAGAGCTGTGCCCAGGGAGATGCTAGCCCATCCTCCACACCCCCTGCTCCCTTACTGTCACCATGGCTGGCCACTGAGGAGGGAGCCTTGGTTACCAGCACCCAGGGAGCAAGGCAGCTGCTTAGTTTTAGTTTGGTGATTTAGGTCCCTTTTCCTACGGGCCATTGCTCCTCCCAGAGCCTGGAGAGTTTCCTGGAAAGCAAACATTTGTGCAGAGCAGCAGTTGAGGAGATAGGGCCACACATTCCTCGGATCCCTGATCTAGTTCCCCTCAGCCTGGCTGCTCAGCCACTCACACTCAAGGGTGTGCAATTGCAGAGACAGCAGCAGGAGTGAACATCTCCTTAAATTGTGTGCCCTAGGTGCCTCACTCACCTCACCCTACTTCCATTTCAACCCCGCGACACTGTTTTCAAGCCTTACCTTTAAAAGCTCTTTTCAGGAAATTCGCACCCCATTCTAGTTTTGTGCCCTCCCTGCACCCTGGAGTTACTACAACTAAATCCAAATGATCATTGATGTATTTATCAGTCAAATCCCTGCCATGCTGTGAGCCCCTTAGAAGGTCAGGACTGAGTTTGTATTGTACATCTCAAAGCCCAACATGCAGTAAAGAAGTGATTGCTGAATGAACAAATATATAGTTTTCAAATTTGTTGACACTGTTTTTCATTGGCCTGGAGCAAGAATGATCATCCTCTTTTTGCCAATGAGAAATATTGCCTGAAACAAGAGGATCCATGACTACCAAAGTGATACGTGTGTGTGACTTGTGTGTTTGCATAGTGCAAATGTGTGGTGAATATGCGTATTTGTAGGTCATGGTATATGTGTGTTCGTGCATGTGTGTTGTATATATTCTCTGTGTTGTGTGTGCACTGCATTATGTGTATTAAATGGATGTCGTGCATGTATGTGTAGTACATGCATGTACTGCATTATGTGGTGCCTATACACTTGGTGCATGTTACTTTGTGTATGTGGTATGACATGCACAGGTATGCATTGTGCATTGTATTGTCCTGTGTGCATGTGTGTTAATGTGCATGTATTATGTGCATGGTTCATATATGTATTTTGTATTGGGGTGATGCCACATGCATTGTTCATCTGGGTGTGTGTTGCAGTTTGCTATTTGTTTTGCATATGTTTATGTGGCGCATGTGTGCACAGGTATTGTGTCATGACTGTTTCTTGTGTATGATGTGCTTCTGTGGTGCATTGTGTTATAAATGCATTGTGTGAATGGTATATGCATACATGTACAAGTGTGTTGTGTTTATTATGCATGTGGTATAAAGTGCATGGATATGTTGCATGTGGCACAAGTGCAGGTAAATTTTGTGGTGTGTGTGCTGTGCACGTAATTTGTATGTGCTGTGTGTGTAGTGTGCACGGGTGTAATTCGTGTGTATTGTGGATCTTGTGCCCGTGCTGTGCTGTGCAGTACTGCGCCTGTGGTGTGCTGTGCAGTACTGCGCCTGTGCTGTGCTGTGCAGTACTGCGCCTGTGCTGTGATGTGCAGTACTGTGCCTGTGCTGTGATGTGCAGTACTGTGCATGTACTGTGCCTGTGCTGTGCTGTGCAGTACTGTGCCTGTACTGTGCCTGTGTGTGGTGTACTGTTTGTTTCCCATGTTTTTGTGGTACGTGTGTGTATGTATTCTTTGTGTGTTATAAATGTGTGTGGTGTGAGTGATACGTGTGTATGTGTGCAAGGATGTTGTGTGTGTTATGCATGTAGTGTGATGTTCATGAGTGTGTGATGTGCACTGTGAGGTGCGTGGTGCAAGTCTGGGTACATTTTGTGCTCTGTGTGTTTGATGTGCACTTGTATGTTTATGTGTGTGTGCAACACTTCAGTGGTTGCTTCTTCCAGCCAGAGTAACCAACTCGTCTTGACTTGCCGCCTGAGACTTCCCAGATTTTAGCACTGAAAGCCTCAGGCAGTCGGGAGGAAACTCCTCAACCCCTGCGAAGGGAGATGATTGGATTCTCCAATCCCCAGCTTGCCAGGGTTCTCAGGAAACGGCCGCCAGCTCTGTGCGGAGGTGCTCAGCGCCCTCTGCTGGCCCCGACTGGGGCGTGCGGCCTGCGCAGCCCAGGCCTTGGCGGCAGACTCCCCTCTCCAGTCTGCGGTTCAAGCTCTGGCGCCTTCCCTTCCCTGGATTCCTCGCCTGCGTACACAAGAGAGTTCCTGCAAAGCAAGGCAAACGATCTCCACCCTCCCCGCAGGGTGACAGGACGCTTCTCCTACCCGTTTAAATCTGGGCCACACTACAACACATAAGAGAAACAGCCATATGTTAAGCGCCTGCTGTATGCGGGCCCTGCACGCTGCTTTCCCACCAGGACCAGACAAGCCCCTCTGGCTCAGTTCCTACACCCGAAGGCCCAAACTAGCTCTGCCTGTTGTCCTTTCACCCCTGCCCAGGCCACAGGCCTTTTTCTGAGTACCTCTAGGATCATTTCTGGAGGTCAGTTTGAATAGGTGGCATTTGAGGATAATCACCAATGATGCAAGAGCAAAAAAGAAAAATATCAGTGGAAAAGAGGTCAAAAGACAGTCTATGAAAAGAGAGGCAAAATTATAGTGAGCCTTTACTGAGCTCTTACTATGTGCTAGAGGCTCTGCTAAGTGGTTTTTGTTTTCAACTCTTCGTAGAAAACCTGTAAGGTAGGTTTCATTTCATGGATGAGGAAACTGAGACACAGAAAGATGGAGAGACTGGTGCCAGGTTATCTGACTGGGTGAGTCTGACACCAAAGTCACGCTCTTAACCACCACACTACACTTTGCAAGTCTGCCACTCTCCAGATCAGAGATTGGGCAAGTTACACGGGCTGGAAGTGTTTCAAGTTTGTTCTTCTTAGAATGGGGAGAACTCACATGGGTCCATGGGGAGACACTTGGGGAAATGCTTATCACAGCATCCTTGGTGGTGTGGAGGAGCTGGAAGCCACCTGGGTGTCATGTCACAGGGCAAGAGGAGCTGGGTGCACCCTATGAGATACTCAGCCTGAGTTAGAAGCAACAGACTCTGGGTACATTCAACAATGAAGGGAGACCTTAAAAATCCCCTGCTGAGTGAAAAAGTAAGGCACAGAAGGCGGCCTACAGCACTGTATCATTAGGGGAAATGTAAATCCATGCACACTAACCAATCCATTCTTTACAGGAACAGATCAAACTCAATGAAATGGTTGTGCTGTGGGAAAGGGAGGGTCCTCAGGGCAGAGGTGGGGATAAAACTGAATGAATACTCAGGCAAAATAGAGAGGAGCCCATGATGGAACCACAAACAGGAAGGGGATTAACTCAGCCCTTGAAAGCTGCTGTCAAAGAAGGGGCGGGAGGAACAAGCCCTGCCCATTTAGCCTCCTGTAGCATGGATGGCTTTCAAAGTTCTTCCAGGCCCCAGCTCTCCTTTGATCATCCTGGCACCCAGTGCAGGGGCAACGGATTCCTAGGATCAAAGAGGCTGCTGAGTGAGCCAGTGCTTTATATTCTACATCTAGGGACAAACTTGAGCGTGCATCAGAACACCTAGAGGGCTTGTTAAAATACAGATTCCTGGCCTCCAATCCTGTAGTTTCTGATCCAGTGGGTGTGAGATTCAACATTTGCATTTCTGCAAACTCCTGGTACTGCTGCTGCTGCTGCTGATCCAGAGACACTTTGAGAACCTCTGCTCTAAGGCACACTCTTTATGCCAAACAGACTGGCCACAGCAGTGCTCCTCAGACTTTAAGGTGCGTATGAATCATCTAGGCATCCTGTTAAAATGCAGTCAAATTCAGCAGGTCAGGAGGGCAGCCTCAGATGCTCCATTTCTATCAAAGGCACTCCAAGGTGGCACCAGCACTGCTGGCCCACAGAGCACATTTTTCAACAGCAAGGAGTTACACCGCGACTTCCCAAACGTATGTGCACACCCAACCCCCCTCACTTGTTAAAGACGTAATTGCTTGTTAAAGACATAGAGACGTTCAGACCCCCTCACTGGCAATGCTCCAGAGTTCTGAGTTGGAGCCCAGTAATCTGAATTTTTTTAAGCTGATGCTAGACAGTCTGGGGAACTAGAGGTAAAGAAAGCGAGTGGAGAACTGGTAGAGTTTGGGAAGTTTCCACGTAGGAAGCAATGCTAGAGTCAGAAAATAGAGAAGAGAGCAGAGAACAGGCTCCCTCATGGCCCCAGGAGTTTGTCTCAAACATAAATGTCAGCTCAGTGGTAGCTGGCTGTGTGCTACCTGCTTTTAACTTGCCTTTATGGTTCAGCCTGTGTTTCCCTGGTTTATGTACCCATAGCTGTGATTAAACAGTTGTGGACCTGGGGTTGAATCCTGGTACCACCTGTTACTGTGTGACCTTGTACAAGTCACTCAACCTCTCTGAGCCTCAGTTCCTCAACTGTAAAATGGGATAATAATAACACCCTTGCCTAAGGTTGTAGAGAAAATGAGATACAATGTGTGATGATTTTCCTTGTGTATTAAGTCCAAACAGAAGTTGCCTTTATCATATTCTTGAGTAAATGGCGTAGGAGTAAGTTGGAGAGATGGAGAAAAATGGAGCTGTGGATATCACATTGCTGTCCTTTCTCTGACTGAAAAGTTATTTTCTGGCCCTGGAGGCTGCTAAATCATCATAAATGTGCAGGTACAGTGGAATTATCCGGAAAGTCTTAAAAACTATTCATACTCATGCTCCACTTCCAAGGATTTCTATTTAGTTGGTCTGGGGTGAGGCCTGGGCATCAAGAGCTTAAAACTCCCCAGGTGGTTCTATCATGCAGCCGGACTGAGAACCAGGGCTGCAAGGCCCCAGGTGGTCAATGGCTCTTCACAGCCAGTGGGGAGAGCTGGGAGGGGTATCTTCTCCTTTGTTCCCCACTTCCTGCCCCAGAGGCCATAATGGGCATGGGGTCAGAGGGAAGGGCAGGGGCAGAAGAATCGCCTTGGCTGCAGCTTTGTTGTCAAGTAGAAGATGGTGTTGCAATCCACGCAGGGTCCACTCAGTTCCCTGCAAAGCCTCTGTCCTGCCAGGCCGTGATTCACCCCAAGATAACTCCCCACACCCCTTGTTGGCTCTGATAGCCTGGCCTGCAAAAGAGGAAGGAGGCAGCTGACAGGGCATCAGTAAATCCAAGAGGGTAGACATGCCCTTCGGGATGAGGGACAAGAACAGGAACAGGCTGGGCTTGAGACCTGGGGCTGGAGCTCAGCTCAATTCCTCCCACAAGAGAGGGAAGACAACCCAGTGTGGGCAGTGTGAGTGGTGCCTATGGGGCCTGGCTGTAAGTCATGAAGGGATGCCACAAACACCAAGCTTGCAGCCCTCCAGTCCACGGTGGCTGCAGCAGAGGCAGTACGTCCTCTAGACCTCCATTCTGGATCCATTACCCCTCAGTGGGGTTGCAGTGTAGACAATGCTGAGTACATATCACCCTTTTTTTGGGTCAAATGCACTCACCGTAGCAAGTGTGGTAGAGTCTTGCTCTGCACTTTAGCACTAACCCAGCTGGCCTTGGGGGTTAGATTAGACATGGCTAATCTGTACCTTGTCCTGGGGTGGAGGAAATTGATATTTACTCCAGTGCCACTCATAGTGTGGTCCTCAGACCTGCAGCCTCAGAAATGCAGACCCCTCAGACCCCACTTAAACCTACTAGATGAAATCTCTATTCTAACAGGATCCCTAGGTGACTTCCATTCATGTTAAAGTTTGAGCGCTATTATGAGGCCAGTGGTTCACGGCCCCACTCACATTAGAACCAATGAATCGTCATGCCAAGGCTCCAACCCAGACCAAGTAAATGTGATTTACAGGAATTCACTCTCTAAGTGATTCTAATGTGTAGCCAGGCTAAGGACCACTGCTTAGGGCTCTTTAGGTGACTAAGAACAGAGATGCTCTAGTCACTTAAGGTGATGGAGTTACTGCAAGTGTACACAGGAAGTAAGTAAGACACAGGGAACTGTCCAGACAAGGCTGAAGGAGGTGGACAGGAGGGAGACCCATGGTCCATAGTTCCTTTGGGGACTTGGTCTTCCTGACATCCTGCAGCAGCAGGGGACCCAGCACCTGGCCAAGTAGTCTGTATATCTGTCAGCTCACCTCCTATTGTCTTGTCACTAACAACCACTGCCTTCTACTCTAGCTGTGGTCCAGGAACCAACAGCATCAGCATTACCTGGGAGCTCACCAGAAATGCAGAATCTCAGGCCCCACCCTAGACCTACTTGACCTAAGTCTGCATTTAATGAGGTCCTGGGTGGTTCAAGGGCATATGGACACCGGAGAGGCACTGAGCTACCTCTTGGCTTCTACCACCCCATCTTTGGATGACTGTCTGCTCTATGACCTGCTATCAATTGCTTACTTTTTGCATGTCTAAAGCTCACACTTCTCGAGATGGAGGATCTGGCAGGTTTCTCTGGCCACTAGCCCGGGGAGGCTGTCCCTGTATAGGTGGAACTATGGCTCCGGGATGCTTCATAGGCCTCTGGTCAGTGTTTAGACCAGTGACTCCCAGTCTGTGCCTGTCTCTGGTTCAGAGATAGGGGCCAGGATCAGAGCAAGCCAAGGATCCCCTGAATCCCCCGGAAGTAAGCTGTGGGACTTTGGAGAACCCGCACAAAGAGAAGGGGATGGCATGTACCTTGTGACCTCTGTCCACTGATGGAGAATGACAGGCTGGCAGCATCAGCCTCCACTGCAGACTCCAGCCCTTTCCTCCCACCTCTCTTGTCTGCAAGCTTTTTCATCCATTCCTCCAACGGCTCAGCTCCAGACTGCGTCCCAGCCCAGCAGCCTCAGGCCTGGCCTAGACGTTGGTGTGGTGTTCCCAAGATAAGTGCCACCAATTACAGGCAAGCTGGGGTTTTCTTGTAATGTAGGAACTTGGCTCTGTGGGATTACTCCCCTGTTAATCTTGACAACCAGCTTGCACACTTCCTGAGAACAAGATCAGCATCTTCCTTCCTTCAGTGAACAAATATTTATTTAACAACTATAAGAAGTAAGAAGGTAAGCAATACCCAGCCCCAACCCCAAGAAGCTTGGGGTGCAATGGGGGATGCAGACAAGCAAACGGGCTGACACATCAGTGGGATCAGGACTGAGATAGAGAAGCCTACCCGAGTGGGAGCCTCCACTGATTTGATAGGAACTGGGAGTCAGTATCCCCAAAATAGCTTTAGGAAACCTGGCAGAAATCTTTCTACTCTGGCCAGGCAAGGGGAGGGAAGGAAGAGCGTCAGTACTACAGCCAGGCCATCTGGTGCAATGCTGTGACTCATTCTCTTCAGAGCCATCATCCAAATGCATTTTTGCAAGTTCACAGGGGATCCTGGGGCTGCATGAAAAGAGGGTGTGCATCTGTGTGTAAACACAAGACACCAGACTCCTCTGATCTTGGAGTGTGAAAATAAAAAGCTAGCCTGCAGAACAGCTCTGCTAGGCTAAGATTATCCCTTTTAATCCAGGACACACCCCTGGGCTAGAGAAAGGTATCAACATCCCTGTGTTGGCTAATTAGGGATTAAACCCGGGTTGATTTGATTCCAAAGCCCTTGGTCGTTCCTGTCCCACTGTTCCCACTCAGAGGATGAACAAAGGAGGTTGGGGTGGGGTTTTGGACACTTGAGCCACACATACAAACCAAGATAGTAAAATATTCACCGGATATTTCCTTGAAGCACAGAGAAATTAGCCTCATTATTTAACAATAAAAACAAACATTTCTTCCTGGATCCTCTGCATAAGTCCCTAGTCACTTGGAGCCTTGCTTTACGATGTTCAAGAGCCTTTGCCCTGCCCTGCCTCAATGGTTAGCTCAGCAATGCTATGAATGTCTTTCCTTCAGTTTCTGGTACATACCAGACCTTCCCACCTCTGGGCCTTATCAGAGGCTGTGACACCTGCCAGGCATGCCATTTCTCACCTGTACTCTCTCTCTGGGCTTGGTCCTACCCACCCTTCAGGTCTCGACTTTGATTTCATGTCCCTACCTCCAGAACGTCTCACTACAGCTGTTGAATAATGATTTGGTTATGTTTAATAGAATATAAACTCCATGCTATTAGGGGCTATCTTAGTTTAGATTTCCCCCAGAGAAGATCCTGAAAGAAGGCTTTATTTTGCAGGTTATCCCAAGAAGCACGGGTAGGGGCCCAGGAAAGTGGAGCAGAGACTAGAAGGCAGCCCCTGAGAGAGGCATGTGTTCAAGGCAGCTACCTCTGTGGGCAGCTGGAGCTCAACCCTTGGAGACAGTGTGGAACATGCACGCATCTCAGCGCTTCGCACCCTCTGCCCTTAAGTGTGAGGGTGCTGGGTGTTTAATAAGCCAACTCTTTTCAATCACTGGCTGAGCACAGCTCACTGGAGTGGGGTAGGGGTTAATTTTCCAGCTCTTCAGGGATGCTCTGACTGGGGAAATCACATTGGTCAGTCAGACAAAGCCCTAGGGCCATTAGAAGTTGGGCCATCCTGTATTATAATGAGATGGCCCAAGAGGATATGGGCAGGGGCACCACGGATTGTGCTTCAGGCATCATGTCTATTTCAGTCATCTTTCCGTCCTAACACACAATAGGCTGTCAATAAATATCTGTTAAATGACTTGATAGAGAGATGGAAGGTGAGGATTAAAGAGAAAATCACAATGAAAATAGGCGGGCCTGTCTAGAGCCTCCTCAATGAATAAACATCCTATTTCCTTACTCTGAGCTTCCTGGCAGCCACACTGAAAAATAAAAAAAAAGACGATATTCTTATTTGTATTCTTCATGAGGAGGAAGCACACCAGTTGCTCAGATGAAGGAAAGTATTTTGTGGAACTTATATCTGCAAGGACTTTTCTTCCAAAGCATCAGAGTGGGGATAAGAAGTGACAGGGGGACAACGTCCTCAATAGGTTCCCTCGGTAATGGAGAGCTGGTTTCCTAAAAGTGATTCTGGCATTGTCCCCTAATGAAAGCTGGGAGCGTGATGACAAGCATGACTCCCTGTAAGCACATTTGTAAGGCAGCCAAGACAGGGGGGTCCAGTAAGTTGCCTTTCGAAGACATGAAGGAATCAGCGTAGACAGTGCAGAATGTGTGGAGGAACTAATGGATCGCATGTTTTTCAAATAACCTTCCATCATTGTCCCTTTATGACTCTGAATCCAGAACATTATGCTAGTGCTATAGTTCAAGATGGTGATAGATAGAGAGAAAGATGATAGATAGATAGATAGATAGATAGATAGATAGATAGATAGGTGGCAGTATACTATCAGATCTTTGCTGTGTAACTTTAAACAAGTCATTTAAGCTCTCTGGGCTCTAGTTTCCTTATCTTAAAAATGCGAAAGTGTGTCCATGATCTAGTGCTGTATTATGCACCTTATCAAACTTAGTAGATTTTTAAAAAGAGATATTTTTAAAACTTTGGTGCTTCAAAGGATGTCATCAAGAAAGTGAAAAAGACCATCCAAGAGTAGAAGAAAATGTTTGTAAGTCCTATATTAGATAAGAGATTTGTATCCAAAATACAAAAAGAACCCTTACAACCCAACAATTAAACAACAAAACACTCCGTTTTAAAATGGGCAAAGGATTTGAATAGACATTTCTTCAAAGAAGATTTAAAAATGGTCAATAGCACATGAAAAGATGCTCAAATCATTCATCAGTAAGAAAATACAAATCAAAACCACAATGAGATGCCATTTTACTCCCACTAGGATGGCTGAAGTAAAAGACAGTGCAAGTGCTGACAAGGATGTGGAGAAATTGGAACACTCACACATTGCTGGTGGGACTATAAAATGGTGCAACTACTTTAGAAAACAGTTTGGCAGTTCCCCCAAAATGTTAAACATGGAGCTATCATATGACTAGTTATACCAGTCCTAGGTATATACTCAAGAAAATTTAAAACATGTTCACTCAAAAACTTACACATGAATATTCATAGTGGCATTAGTCATAATATAAGTCAAAATAGGAGCAACCCAGATGTCCATCAACTGATGAATGGACAAACAAAATGTGGTATATTCAAACAAGGAAATATTGGGCAGTAAAAAGAAATGAAGGACTGATACAGACTACAACATGATGAAGCTTGAAAACATTATGCTAAGTGAAAAAAATCAGTCACAAAAGGCCACATGTTATGTCATTGCATTCATATGAAGTGTTCAAAGTAGGCAAGTCTATAAAGACAGAAAGTAGGTTGGTGGTTGCCACATGCTGTGGTAGTTGCGGTAGCAGTGGAAACTGACTGCCAGTGGGTAGTAGGTTTTTGGGGGTGGGGTGTTGCAAATGTTCTCCAATTAGATAGTGGTGATGGCTGCCCACCTTTATACTTGAATCCATGGAATTGTACACTTTATAAGGGTGGACATTATGGTATGTGAATTATATCTCAATAAAAATATTATTAAAACATTAGTGATTTCAGGCCGGGCGTGGTGGCTCACTCCTGTAATCCCAGCACTTTGGGAGGCCAAGGCAGGTGGATCACAGGGTCAGGAGTTCAAGACCAGCCTGACCAACATGGTGAAACCCCGTCTCTACAAAAAATACAAAAATTATCCAGGCATGGTGGTGCACGTCTGTAATCCCAGCTACTCAGTAGGCTGAGGTGGGAGAATCGCTCGAACCTGGGAGGTGGAGGTTGCAGTGAGCTGAGATAACGCCACTGCACTCCAGCCTGGGCAGAAGAACAAGACTCTGTCTCAAAAAAAAAAAAAAAAAAATTAGTGATTTCAAACAATAGCCATTTCTATGTTATGGTTCTATAATTTGGACCGGACTCAGCCAGGCAGTTCTTCTGCTGATCCCCCCTGGGTTCACCCGCATGGCTACCGTCAGAGGGCTGCTGACTGCACTGAATACTAAGATGGCCTCGCTCTCAGACCTGGCAGCTGATGCTGGTCCTCAGCTGGGCACTTTAGTTTTTCTTCAACTGGCCTCTAATCCTCTATTAGGCTACATTGGTTTCATTACATGACATCTCATGACAGCAAGTGGAAGGCCTTGAGGCTTCGTCTTGGGAGTTCTCGAATGTCACTTCTAGTACATTCTATTGGTCTAAGGAAGGCACAAGGCCAGTCAGACTTAGGGGCTGAAGAAATAGATTCCATTTCTTGATGCAAAGAGTGGCTGACTCACATTATAAAGAAACACGGTGAACAGATATGTTGTGACCATCTTTGCACACATGAACATTCCTATTTCAAAGGGCATTTGGGAGGATTAAATGTAATAATTCATGTAATAATTCATGCTGCTAAAGCACAGCACCTGGTACATAAGAATCCTCATGAAGTGGTGGCTATGATAAATATTAGTAAGACGCCCACATCACAGGTGCTACCCCTATTCCTCCATTCTCCCTCAGTGAAAACAAATCATAGACTCAAAGGTGGAAGGATCTTTGGATATTACACAGTGAACCCCTCAGTATCAGATGTGGGAACTAGGTTTCAGAGGAGAGAAGTGATAGACTTGTCCCAGGCCCCTTATCTTCCTTCCCTTAAGGGGGATTCTGAAGTCTGAGCATGACCGAAGGTCTTCATCCAGGGCACATGGCACATCTCCTAGCACATCTAGCCTCACGCTCTTCCCCCCAGACCATTATCCTGGCTCAGGCTGTACACACTTGCAAGGGGGCGTCTCAGAGGAAAAGAATCACAAAAGGCAAAGTGTTGCCTGTGGGTGAAGGAAGAGGAGTCTTGCCCAGTGGTGGAAGGGAGAAGTTACAGGAACTCACTTGGCACAAAACGGCAGCTATAGGTCGTGTCCCATCACAGACATGTTTGGCCACACAGTTTTATTTAAAAATGTTGGATTAGTGGCCAACATTAAAAAATTAAGAGATTTCCCAGAAACAATTCAGGTTTCTGGCTTTTTCTGAAAATCAGGAAGATGTGGCAAAACTGTACTAAATTTCCTCCCAGTAACCTCAGCTGCTCCTTTTAGATGGGCCATGTGGTCTCTGGCCCACTGCAGCACCCACAGGGCCAGAGTCACATCTCCCTGGCTGGCATTTGAGCTTATGCTCCCTTCAAACCTGAACAAAGGGGTTGGAGCACTAGGAGGGGATGGTGTAGATGCAGTTTAGGACCTTTCAAATATCTCTGTTAGCCAGCTTCCTAGGTTTCCAGTGGCTTCTCTGAATCACCGCTCAAACCCTCTTCCTAGTTCAGGTCTACCCACCCCTCATTTCTTACTGCCTGACACTCTGTAAGGCTGGGTGGGAGCCGGGGAGAAAGAGTGGATAGATTGCAAAGCAGATGACAAGTCCTTAGCACCATTTCCCTCTCTGTCCTCACTTCCACCTCCCTCCTTGTGTCCTCTCTCTCCAAGGTCCTCATGGTGACATGAGGAGCCCAGGGTTCCCAAACAGGGCTGAGTAGGGCCATACCATCTGGACCATTTCTTATTGTCTCCTCGGCATCTCCCAAAACTTTACACACTCACATCAGCTAAGGAGTTGGATGCTTTCTATTACAAGCTTTATCCTCTTGAAGGGAAGTCATCCTGCATTTTAACAAAAAAAAAAAAAAAAAAAAAGGGAGCCACCAAAGCCACTGGATGAGCAAGGAGATTGGAAAGCTTTGCTCCTGGTGGCAGCCTGAATCACAGGAAACATTTTGCTGTTAGGCCAGGGTTCTAGGGAGATTAAGTCCAGCAGGGGATCTAGCTGAACTCCAATCACCCACCTGGCCTCCTTTGCCTGTAATCCCTGAGGTGAACAGCACCACCATGTTGCATAACTTCAAGAGACACCAGTGCATGGTGATCTCTAGGCATGGCACCCACTGGTGTTGGGCAATGCACCAGCCCCAGTGGTTGAGATGAGGAGTAAATGAGATAATGGATGGGAATATCCTACAAATATCAGTGATTGTTATTCCCAGAATACCAGCCCGGTTCCTCTGCTGTGTTGAAGGACATCCTCAGAGACATGTTCAGACAAGACCCGAAGCCAGTCAGCACATTCCTACCTGAGAAATAGTAACAGCTTCAAGTTATTGAAAGCCTGCTGTGGACAAAGCACACAACGTCTTACATAGCCCTTTAAAGTAACCCTACTTGTTATCCTCATTTTATTGAGATGAAGAAATTGAAGCTAGAGAGATATCCAGGCACTCGAGAGGTTTGCAAGAATCAATAATAGCTAGCATTTTTTGGGCTCTTACTATGAATAAGTACTTCAAATGTATTAGCTCATTTGATCCTTCCAACAACCCCATTTTACAGAAAGATGAGCAACACGAGTTTAAGTAAATTGTATGTTCAAGATGGATTAATGGAGTCAAAAGGATTGTGAGAAATGAGAATTAATGACTGAAGTATAATTGAGTCGTTGATCTGGAGACTGTTGAAAGCAAGGATAGTTCTCAGAGAGCTTACGGTACTTTCCCAGGTCACATAAGGACAGACTGGGATTTGAATCCAATGCCAAAACTTGGCCTTTTATCCACTTGATATAACATCAGCTGAACCAACACATTTTTGAGCAAGTTTATCAAGCTAAATGGAGTTGCGGTTTGGCTGCTCTCAGGGACTCTATTTGCTTGTCATACCCTCCTACTTGGTTCTGTGCTGCCACCTGGAACTACGGGCACAGAGAGGACTCATCCCATTTGCCCCATCCCTGCATGACTGTGCTGCCCACAGGCTGATGAAGCTTATCCTGGGATGAGGACCATGGACAGCCATAAACCTGTACATGTAGTTGGTATCCCTCCTTCCACTGGTGTCTGGGAGCTACACAGTCTGCACAATCCTCAGGCTCCCCTCCTCAGCCTACTGGAAACAAAATAATCCCTGGCTCTTCTTAAAAGCATCTAACAGGCCCTGAGACACAAGACTTTGTCAAATTTGGGGTTATAATATTTAGTTCCACACTCCAAGCCATGTTGTGGGTGCTGGGCCTTCTCACAAACCTCAGGCTGGGTCCACTCAGAGCCCGTGCTTGTCCTCTCCTGAAACACCAGATTATTTCCATGGTGATTTTTAGCTTTGGTCTCCAGGCAGTTCTGCAGTTGCAGAACAAACCACAGCTGTCGGTTTATGTCTTGAAGGCTGTGTGAGCTTCTTTCCCTGAGAGAGGGGAAGGATTCTTTCTGAGCTGATGCCAGAAGACAAACCTCCACAGCTTGCAGGGGGCATCCCCTATAGCCTTGTAATGGCTTTCAAGAACCCATTTGGCCTTTAACATCTCTTAGCAGCCTGTTAAGTTTATCCCACTCATACTCCTTGCGCATCCATCAGTTCACCATCTTCTCTCTCTCTCAGAAGTTGTATATGTTCATAAAACCCAGAAATTCCTGGAGCAAGGGGAGTCTATGAAATTCTCTTTTAAATGCTTGCTCTCCTGATTTTTCTACCTCCTTCTTCCTCCTCCTGCAGGAATGAACCCCCAAAGAATCAAGAACACACACTTTCAAGGCTGGAAGAGCCTGAGAGGCTCTTGTAGTAATGGGACATCTGTTAATAATGGCAGCAAACACGTGGTGCTCACTCTGTGCCACCCACTGTTCTTGCTGTTTTATAAAGATCATTTCATCTCCACAGCAGCAAACCCCAAAAAGTGGGCCCTACTGCTACCATTCTGAGGAAACCAAGGTACCCAGAAGCTAAGCAACTTTCCCAGGGTCATCTACGCAGCTAGGAAGTGGTGGAGCCTCAGTGTCCACAGCCTGAGTTACCAGGAGAGACTGCCACCCCGCAGAGAATGTTCTGTGAGATCAAAGAGAGGAACTTGAGTGCCCTAGTCACCATTTAACTAGCAGAGATGGAAGTTCTCACATCTCCTTACTTTGAGTAATATGCAAGGAGTGTGATCTTAAAGAGCTAGAGGTTAAATACAAATTTCTTTAATTGAAGGAAACCCTGCTCCATGCCAGGCACTGTGCTAAGCCCTTTATCAAACTTATTTCTCCCAAAAGCTCTGAAGTGGAAACTGTTGGGAAACCCAAACTGTTGGGAAACTGTTGGGAAACTGTTGGGAAACCCAAAGCCAAACTTGTTCAGTAGATGTCTCATACTATACTGTAGAATAGTTGTTTAAAGGTAGCTATAATTTGCAAAGATGATCATAAATATAACATTCATACTAATTACATTTGTGTCTTTTTGGAAGATGGCTATAAAACAGTCACTGTCTATTGGGTGCCTATTATTATTCTTTGATTTCCTCAGTGGGCCTAAAGGGTAATTATGGTTACCCTTACCTTCCAAATGAGGAAACTGATACCTGTAAACATTGAGTGAATTACCCAAGGAAACTTAGGAAGCAACAGAGTGAACATTCAAATCTAAATAGATCTGATTCCGAAGTCTAAGTTCTTTTGACCATCTTACTGCAAGGATGCACACACACACACGCATGTGCACATGTGTGTGCATACCACACACTTGTGTTGTTTCCAATTCTCATAGTCTATGAACTGAGACAGAGAAAGGAGCCAGGCATGGCTGGCAGGCATAGCTGTGCTCTGTTCTTAGAGCAGACAGGACTGATTTTGGTAAACTATTAAACTGCCCCCACAGGAATTCCAAACCCAGGCCTCTCTGTCCCCAGACTCCTTTCCTATCTCAGTTGGCAAATAGCCAGTCTCCCGGCAATAAACCCAAGCAATAGTTTGGGTTTTTTTGGTTCCATTTTGGACATGTTATTTGAACAGCCCTGAATTCAAACTATAAAAGTTCATATAAAGTTCATTATTTTATTTGTTTTAAGGATGGTTCTTAGAATGCTGCCATGCATTTAGGGACTTCTTTCTAAAGCTCATAGGAATTTCTCTTTCAAATAAGTGTTAGATGGGTGTTAAATCTTCTCTTCAAAATTTAATTTGAGTTAACAGTATTGAATCATGTCGGATTCCTGGTTTTGCTCACTGTGGATGGTTATGTAAGATATTTTCACGATGGGGAACTGGGTAAAGGGAACACAGGGACTCTCTGTACTATTTTGGCAATTTCTTGTCAGTCTTAACTATTGCAAAATAAAAAGTGGTAAAGTGGTAATTGAAAGAAAAAAATTACTAGAAAGGGTTTTGCTTTCCCCAAAAAACCTTGTATATAACTTCTCTAATGGTGATAATTCTGTTGCGGAATAAACATTTTACTTTGGCTACCAGGAATCTCAGAGTCAAATTTAAATTCATTCTAGAAATACCTAGGCCCTTATAACCTATGTATTTATGGTTTTTCTCCAAATGCTGACTTTCTACATTTACTTATATTCCTCAGCTCCTGACTTTTCCTCCTTATTTTTATTTTACCATCATTTTAAGTATTTGTATTGTGTGTAGTTTTTTGTGAGGGGCTTCAAATCATTTATGGAAATAAATAGCTTATAAATTTATAAACCAACAAAATAGCTAATTTATGAGATGTTTATGTGTTTTTAAAAATTATTTAGGAATTCTGTTTACCATTACCTAGACTCAATTCTCCCTCTCTACACAGGATTTTGCCCTGAGAGTCACACACAGGTTTCCTGTGCATTGAGAGTTTTCTGCCTTTCTTCGGCTGGTACCAGGCTAGCCAGCAGCGTGAGTTGACACCTCTTGGAAGGTGTTTCCCTCAGACAGGGCCAGCCTCAGCCTGGTTGTCACTCTGCCTGCAGTTCCACCTCACAGATGCCTTTAGGTGCCCGAAGTTTGGGGTCCTTGAGATGGCTCCTATTGACATGTCCCTCTGAGGAGGAACATGGTTTGAGCAGCAGCTGCAACTCAGAAAGAGGCGCTTCAGAAACTTAAGAAAGTGCCTTTTGGGCCGGGCGCAGTAGCTCACGCCTGTAATCCCAGCACTTTGGGAGACCAAGGCGGGTGGATCGCGAGGTCAGCAGATTGAGACGATCCTGACTAACATGGTGAAATCCAGTCTCTACTGAAAATACAAAAAATTAGCCGGGTGTGGTGGCAGGCGCCTGTAGTCCCAGCTACTGGAAGGCTCGGGAGTTACTCGGGGATGGCGTGAACCCGGGAGGCGGAGCTTGCAGTGAGCCGAGATCGTGCCACTGCACTCCAGCCTGGGCAACAGAGCGAGACTCCGTCTCAAAAAAGAAAAAAAAAGTGCCTTTTGTAAGCAAACCACTATGGCACATGTATTTACCTATGTAACAAACCGGCAAGTCCTGCACATCTATACTAGAACTTAAAGTTAAATTTTTAAAAATAGTAAGTGCTAACATTTAAAAATTGTGTGCCAGGTGCTGTGCTAGATTGTAGGAACATAAAAATAAAGAAAGTGGCGTCCCTGCCCTTGAATGGATGACAGTTAGAGATTACTGGACACTTAACTATGTGCATCATCCTATCTAAGCCTCGCCACAGCTCTGTGAGGTTGATAATATTGTCATTCATTCCCATCTTACAGATGAGGACAGTCATCTGCTGAGAACGATGGCAATGCTTCTCAATTGTAGTGAGAGGGACTTTGGATTAAATGATAAAGGAGCTCTTGGGTTCTGAGAATTGGGAGATAGTAGACAGCACCACTATGGGGCATAACAGGTTCTCTTTAAATGGGGATTTTAAGAGATTCCATAGGAGAGCCATAGAATGGGAGCAGCCCCAACCAGGGCAAGGGAAATGAATTAGAGGGTGTGGAATGTTTCTTGTGGGCTTCTCTTCCCCATGGCTCTCTGGCTCTCTTCCCTGCAGGTGTCTGCAGCAGCACCCTCAGGACAGCCTGCCCACAGCCAGTGTCATCCTCTGTTTCCATGACGAGGCCTGGTCCACCCTCCTGAGGACTGTACACAGCATCCTTGACACAGTGCCCAGGGCCTTCCTGAAGGAGATCATCCTCGTGGACGACCTCAGCCAGCAAGGTAGGCAAGGCTTTCCTCCAGGCTCGCCTGGGTGAGCCTTACCCCCTGGGGGGTGGAGTTCCCAAGCAAAAGATTGAAGTTTGGAACTCTTTTAGGCAAGATTCCCCAAGTACAGACCTCCAGATGAGGATTCATGAGCAAGTAACTTACGAATGAAGAACCACCAGGGGAAACCAGTAAGGCAGTGGGGGCCGCAAGACAGAGAAGCCCTGGGGAGGGTCTTGAGGAGCCTCACCTGGGGAGGTCTTGAGGAGCATCACTTCGGCCTGGTCCCGTGGAGGTTTCTCTCCCAGGCCCCACCCAGTCCAACAATCCTCTCCCCAAGACACTGAAGAATCACACGAGGCAGCCCTGTTGTGAGTGCTGACTGCCTCCTAGACCTCGGTGCAGCACTTTACACGTATGCACGTATGTGCATCGGTCCTTAACTCATCATGGCCTAGACAGACCCACTCACATTCTAGAGGAGGAAACTGGGGCCCAGAGAAGAGAGCAGACTGGAGCAGAGTCAGCCAAAAGCAGCAGAGTCAGGCCCAGAGGCCAGACTTGCAGAAGCTGCCTGTATGCTTCCTCTCACAGGAACCTCGCTATTAGGGACAGCCCTAAAGGAAGATGGAGACAGAGAAGCCCCCACCTGACTCCTAGGTCAGTGGCTCTCACACTTGTGTGTGCATCAGAATCACCTGGTGGGACTTTTAAACTACTGACTGCAGGGTGCACTCCCAGAGTTTCTGGGGATAGACTGGGGCCAAAGAGTTTGCATTTCTAACAAGCTCCCAGGTGATGCTAATGTTGCTGTTTTCTGTGGACCACACTTTGAGAACCTCTGCTCTAGTCTTTGGTTTGGGCCTGAGGCCTACATTTCTGGTGCAAATAAATGACCTAGGGACACCCCTCCTGGCCTTCTGGGAAGATCAGAATGCTCCGAGGGGAGCTGAGCATTTGCATTTTTCTAAGGGGAATGATGGAGAAGGGCTAGGATAGCCAGGTGCCTCTGTTAGTTCTTTCTACGGTCCTCACTCCAGGGATGGGCCGAGCCTGGCCATAGCAGTGAGTCAGATTAGCCAGAGGCTCTGGGAACACCTGGGGTTCCTGGGTGCAGCTGGCTGCAAATTAGGCAGGACTAATGAACAGGTGCGGGACAGGGCTGGGTCGGCTGGAAAAGTGCCCAGAGACTCTCTGAACCCTCAAGTGGGGCAGGGTCCGCCTAAGAGCACACCTGTGGTCTGGCCCCCACCATCTGATGAGCTGTGTTATGTCTGTGCCCCTCGCGAGTATGGTAAGTGGAGGAGCTGGGCCCCAGAGAAACGGGCTACCCCAGAGCTGGCAGCCCCACCAGAGGGGATCTGGACTCCCTGCTAAGCAATTAGGCTGCCCCCTCCTGGCCAACGCCCCTTCTGCCCCTCACCACTGGGCTGGCTCTCCATCCAGTGGCCCCGTATTCCCTGTTGACACTGGGGTGCAAGGCCTTTTCCACAACCAAGGCCAGCACTTGTTCCATTTCTGCAGGTCCCTCTCCTTTGTGTGCTTGCCAAGACCCAGATCCCAGACAAGCAGCACCTTGCACACTGTTTTCATTTAATCATCTTGGCCACCCAGAGAGGCAGGGCTTATCAACCCTACTCTACCTCTGAGGAAAACTGTGACAGAAAAAGGTGCTGCGGGTTGCCCTGAGCCACCCTGATGGGCTTCCAAGCTGATGGTCATGACGGCATAGTGTGATAGAATCAGCTAGGTGGGCTTCAGGGTACTCATCTGCGGTGGTAATGCCCACGCCAAATCATTAAATCAGAAAATGCTTGTGATGACCAGCCCGTGACGACCCTTTACAAGTGGAAGTCAGTATTTCTGCTGTTTTCTGGAAGGAAGGAGTTGAGGATCACCCCAGCTTTTGCCGAGTGCTATACCAATCAGACATGGGTGCTCTTACCCGCTTCAAAACCCGCTGAGAATGCCAAACAACCATTGCAGTCTGGAAGTTCTTGCTTAGTCTATTCTGAAGCTCTCTTGCTAGAAGTCTGTGCTACGTAATACTAACAAGGGTTAGAGGTATAGCTAAAGAGACCAGCAGTCGGCCCGAGGAGAGCTTCATAAATTAATGTTTGGTGGGAATATCAGTATTTGGCTGCATAGAACAGAAACCTGCTGCAGTGACTTAACCAATGAATAGAGATTTATTTTTCCTTATAGTACAGAAAGCTTGTAGGGCGGCAATGCAGGATTGGTGTGACAGCTCACAATGCCATTGGATACCCACCTTCATCTGCTTTCCACTTCAACATGCTTAGAGGGTAGTTTTGACCTCATAATCACAACAGGGCTTCTCTACCTCTGGACATCACATACATATTTCAAACAGAAAAAGGTGAAGAAGAGATAGGCAGAGGCCAGTCCAGTTTGTCCTCTTTGGAAAAAAAAAATAGTAAAATAATAGTTTTCTCAGAGTCCTCTCATTCAGTTTATTTCTACCAGAGCTGCTGTCAGCAGTGAGAGGAAGTCTTGGGAGATACATGTTTTTAGCTTCCCCAAGAAACATCAAAATTCTGTCAGTACAGTGGAAGGGGAGAATGAATGGTGAGGAATATGTTACATTTAGCAATGTTAAAGCCAATGACATCACTGAGGGGCTGCCTTTCAGACATGCAAGTTCAGAAATGTTAGTAGCTTGACTAACAGATTCCTCTCTAGGGAGTGGACCAGGGCTGACAATCTTACCAGAAAAATAATCACAAAGTAACAAATCAGCGAAGCATTTTACCAGTGAGAATTGCAACAGCCCAGTGACTGGGACTCCTTTCCTCTACTGCTCAGGACATTGTTCCCCCTGCAGAAAATCTGTGGTGCTTAGAAGACAGATTCCCAGGGAAGGAGTGTACAAAGTCTGCTGGGGGCTCTCGGGCAGGGCTGCCTTAACCTTCTCCAGCCTCCCCAGAGATCCAGCTACCAAAGCAGCCAGGCTACTTGCATCCACAGTTAAGGCCACCTCTGGGCTGGGGAACTGGGGGGAAATTCTTGCTTTTTGGCTCAGTTCTGCTCAATGCACATGTACCGAGTGCCTACTGGGGGCCAGGCCCTACACTAAGGGTTGGAGCAGAAGAGATGCATTAGGTACAACCCCTGTCCTTGGGGAGATCTTAGTCCACTGGGCTGGGGGGACTCCCCATTTCCAAGACTTCATGGAGACCATTGCTTCTCTGTGAACATATTGTTCCTTCTATCTCCACTGGCTTGTTCCTCTTGGCATGTGTATACACGGACATGCACACACACACATACACAATCAAGTTATTCTTATCTTAAACACAAAACCTAACAAGTTTCTCTCATCCTTTTCATCACCTTTTTCTTGGGCCTCTTTCTCTCCTTTCCCCTATAGAATCAACCTTCCTAAAACACTGTCTGGATTCTTGGTCTCAGTTTTGCATCTCCTGTTTTCTCTCCTGGACCCATTGTGTTGCAGACTCCCCTATCAACTGCAATGAGACCTCTTTGACCAGCACCACTAATCTCCTACCAGCTGCCAAACTTAATGGACCCGTTTGCCTTTGGCTTCCTTGACCACTGTTTTAGGTCGGGTTTCCTGAAAGCAGGGCCTGAGATGGAGATTCATGTGCATGTGATTTTTTTGAGGGTGTACTCTCAGGGGAAACCTGTAGGGGAGTGAGTGATGCAGAAGAGACAGAGGGAAGAGCTGAACAAAGATGTGGTTTCAGATGAAGTCCAGCCATAGCCTGGTCCCATGGGGAACTCTGGAGCACAGGCTGCACTGTGGGGTCTGTCTTGCTTTTTACCCTGCAATGGTCAGTCATTGACCATGATTGGGGCCAGGGCCAGCATCCTGCATCACTGTCTGGCACCTGCAGCAGAGACCATTTTAATACCCTAAGGTAAGTCTCCAGAGAAGGGTTCAGATTTCAGTTAGCATGCACAGCAGCTGGGGACATGCAAACCAAACCAAAACTGTTAAGGGGAGCTCAGGGAATCTGATTAGGACACTATATTAGTCTGTTCTCACACTGCTATAAAGAACTGCCTGAGAGTAGGTAATTTATAAAGAAAAGAGGTTTAATTGACCCACAGTTTTGCATGGCTGGGGAGGTCTCAGGAAACTTACAATCATGGTAAAAGGGGAAGCGTGTCCTACATGGCAGCAAGTGAGAGAGAGAGAGAGAGAGGAGGAAGAACTGTCAAACACTTATATAATCATCAGATCTCATGAGAACTCACTATCACGAGGACAGCATGGGGGAAACTGCCCTCATGATCCAATCACCTCCCACCAGGTCCCTCCCTCGACACATAGGGATTGTGGGTATTACCACTCAAGATGAGATTTGGATGGGGACACAGAGCCAAACCACATCAGACACCAACAGTATCTGCCACATTCTTGCTCCTGCATTTGGAGAATGTTAGCAAGTTCTCCCCTTTCCTGGTTTTCTGACAGCATCCCTCTAGTTTTTACTGGAGAGAATCATGGCCCTCCCCAACCTAACGAAGCATCTTACATCTCAGCAACAACCACACTGTAATCATGTTTTTGGTTCTTAAGACCCATGTGCTCACCACAGCTTCCAAGAGAGAGTTGCTGACAATTATCTTAGTCACAGTCTCATCGGTTGTGGCATTTGTCATTCCATTGACCACAACCCTGTTGATTCCAGGACAACTCAAGTCTGCTCTCAGCGAATACGTGGCCAGGCTGGAGGGGGTGAAGTTACTCAGGAGCAACAAGAGGCTGGGTGCCATCAGGGCCCGGATGCTGGGGGCCACCAGGGCCACCGGGGATGTGCTGGTCTTCATGGATGCCCACTGCGAGTGCCACCCAGGTTGGCTGGAGCCCCTCCTCAGCAGAATAGCTGGTGACAGGTAACTTATTCCCTGAGCTTGTAAAGCAAGACATAGGACTGGGAGAAATAGTCTACAGCATCAGCCACTCACAGAACAACCCACCTATTAATTCCTGAGTCTCCGTTAGAGAGTGATCTATTCCCTTTGGGTTTTCAGATGTTTAGGTCTTTTAAGAATATGGAGTTAGAGTTGGAAAGGAGGTTAGAGGTCTTCCAGTCCATCTACCTTGTTTTATAGATAAAGAAACTGAAGCTTGGAGAACAGCTTCTATGAGGTTGCAAATACTTAAAATTGTACTAAATTGCATGATAAGGGTAACACCTTACTATGGCTATCATTGCCTTTGGTGAAAATTCGGCAATTTTAATCAAGCTTATAACATAACCTGGGGGAAAAGTCTCTAAACTACACTAGGCCATAGATTACTCACCCGTAAAAAGAAAGCATTAGGTTCTGTGATCACTAAACAGCATTCTTTGTTTCCCCAGTTTATATAAGGGGTCCCTAATTTCCTACCTAAGGCCAGTCCTTGGAAATGTGAAGTTGGAGAGGATTGCATTACATTACCCTATAGACAAGCATCTTAGCATTTTTCTTGATCATTTCTCTGCTCTCCTTCCCCATCTGACTGTCAATCTCTTTCCTACTTCCTTGCTCAAGACAAACAGTTCCTAAACATGTCTAGTCAACCACTACCCTCAGTCTGAATATCCCACCCAGGAAAACTGAAACGTGGTGGCTGGCCCACCTTGAACCACCTAGGCACACCCCTTGGAGCTCAAGTAGGCATGTAGCAGAGTGGAATCATGATCAATAATTGTTTGATGCTGCCTAGCAAGATAGGATCAATGCTAGAACCAAGGCTTATAACTTCTATCCTTCACGCCTACCCATGGTGAATGTTTATTATCTCACTTGAAGTTCGGGATGATCAATCAAATATAAGAAAAAATTTCTGGACCACATCGGAATGAATCCTGGAGACATAGGAATTACCATCCTGCCAAATGGAGACGGTTTCAAATGACATAAAGTAAATTGTTAATAGTTCAGCATTCCATTTTAACAAAGAAGAACAATCAGAACTCAAGTGAGATCAAGACAGATTAATGTTGCCCAGTTTCATAAGACAGATTGCCTCTTGACTCACATCTCATAAGAAAAGAAGACACACATAAATTCAGCACTAGGACAAGAACTAGGACACAAAAATGCACAAGCTGGCCAGGTGCGGTGGCTCATGCCTGTAATCCCAGCACTTTGGGAGGCTGAGGCAGGCAGATCATCTGAGGTCAGGAGTTCGAGACCAGCCTGGCCAACATGGTGAAACCCCGTCTCTACTAAAATACAAAAATTAGCTGGGCATGGTGGTGGGCACCTGTAATTCCAGCTACTTGGGAGGCTGAGGTGGGAGAATCACTTGAACCTGACAGGCAGGAGTTGCAGTGAGCCAAGATCATGCCACTGCACTCTAGCCTGGGCAACAGAGTGAGACTCCATCCTGAAAAGAAAAGAAAAGAAAAGAAAAGAAAAGGCACAAGCCCTCTGAAGCTGGCAGTTTTGATTGTGTTCCATGCAAAGGACCATCTTGAAATCATAGCGATGTCTATCACTGGAGTCAGACTCTAAAGTTGATCTCGCCCATTTCTCCTCTAATTCCCATCTGTTATCACAGACAGGTGGCTCTCAGAGGGACCATGAAGATCTTCTTGTCCTACCTCATGATTTCACTGTCGAGAACCCTGAGTTCCAGGAAAATAAAAAAGACCCCTGAGGGTCACACAGCCACTTGACAGCCGGGCTGTTTTCTACGCTTCTTTTATGCAGACATTTAGAAATGCAGTAATTAATATCATTAAACTTTATGTATGTATAACCCTCACAGACTTATTTCATATGCTTTCTTTAATGACCCCCATGAGATGCCTCAGGCAGGTATTTTAGCTTCTGTTTTATAGGGGGGAAATTGAGGCTCAGAGAGGTGACATGATGTGTAAGGGCAGATAATTCGTAGCTGAGTCAGGTCTTCTGACTCTGAGTCCAGTGCTCTTTTTATTGTATACACTTTCTTTTTAAGAGTTGGAGAAGCTGGTCAGGGAGAAATGTTAGTCACCCCTAACCCCACCCTGGTTGTGACACATGTATTACCTGCTGTTGTGAGTCCCTCGTATCTGCTTCTCACATCGGGGCCCATTTCACAGAGCTAGGTGAAGGGAGAAAGACATGGCAGTACCTCAGTGTCCTAGGCTACAAAGAAAATGGGGCTCCCTGGGAAGCCCTTTGTGATTAAGAGATATTCTAGTTTCCTGTGCCCTTCCCCTCTCCTCTTTTCCCCTCCTGTCTGTCTCTGTCTGTCTGCCTGTCTACTTTTCTCATGGTCTTTGTCTCTCTGTCTCTTGGTCTCTCATTCTCTCTCTCTCTCACACACACACACACGTGCGCACACACACACACCCACACCCACACACACCCACACACACTCACTGGGCCTCTGATCCTGGTGTGTTACTGGCTTGCCTTCCTCTTTGGGTTCCATCTCTTCTGCATGATGTGACCACATTTTCATCATCTCCACACCTCATTCATGGCTTCTTGTCCACTCTGTTTTCTCTGGGCCCCAGTGTCCAGCGTGTAGGCCTTGGCAGGTGAGGATCTGGAAGAAAAGCCACCTCTGGCATCTGAGTCCCACTCTCTCCACTCCACATGGCGATGCTCTGTGAGCTGTGGCAGGGAAAGCAGCCTCATTCAGCGTGTGCTTTTCTCCCCCAGGGATGTTGCCCACATGCCTCATGCAAAGCCAAGCTGCAGAAGCCATTTGGTACAGTTCCTGACATGGAGAGGAAAGGGGCCCCAGCTGTCTGCAAGGCTTGTGTCAGGAGACATTCTGTCACCAGATGAGGACACAGTGCCCAAAAGACAAAAAAGGGTCTTTAAGAGCTCTTATTTAAAAAAAAGGTGGGGTAGGAGTGGTGAGTGAACAGTGCAATAAGCCACAAATCAGCTATTTCAGAGTCGTAGTCTCCTCCATACCCTGGCCAAGGAATTCAGAGCCTGCTGACCAGCCTTTGTTCCTTGTCCCTGCCTAGCAGGTTCCTACTAGCCATGTGGCAACTTTATTTGAATTAGTAGAAATCCTTTCCCCATGACCATTCCTTCTGACTCCCATTCCTCAGAAAATTGGTCATAACATACTGATTTTATTAGAATAAGACATCTTAATGCCAACTGTCCGTAAATTGTCAAAATAAAATTGCAAATTTACGGTAACGATGATATTAGAGGTGTTCTCTTGGGTTGCACAGTGCACAACTCCTGTAACTGTTCATAGCAACCCTACACAGAGTCTCCCTATGAGCAAGTGATTTTAGGGTGGCCCTGGGAGGTGCTGATTGATGGCCAGTTTCTACACAAAGTAACAACGAAGGGAATCAAGACTAGCTGTTGTATCCAGCTCCCAGCTGCCTTGTGTTGACTGCCAGCTCTCATACCCAAGCCAAGCAGTGGAAGCCATACCCCTGGAAGGATGAAGGTTTCTAAGGGGAAAAGGACAGTCTTGAAAGGGGCTGAAAGATGATATCATCTCAAGAAGCTGACCAAGTTATCTCTTACTTGAAGATGGGTCTTGAAGACGGGTTTGGTCCCTATCTGCGAGACATCCAGTCCTTCAGGATCAGCCAGGGCTACTGTGGGGAGAAGCAATGTGGGGCAGGGAGCAGAACACCTCCCACTCTGCCCTTTGAGGGATTAAATGATGGAAAGCAGTGTAAGAACCCCTTGTGTTTGTGCATGTGAGTCAGTGTGTGTGTGTAAGCATGTGAGAGTCTGAGTGTGGGGGGGAGCGAGCACGTGCGTGTGTGTGTGTGCACGTGTGCGAGCGTCAAGGAGCAGCAGGAGGTCAGGATGCCTCCTGGCACCCCAGAGGGAGCAGCCTTCTTTGGCTCAGATGCCCCAAGGAAACTCTCCAGCCACCATCGTACTTCATACCCCTCAGCATGACACGTCCTCATATCTGCCGCTGCAAGAGCTGGTGCCAGTCCTGCGGTCACACCTGAGCAGCAAGAGCTCTGGGAAGGGAGAATTAATTCAGAGTCGTCTGCTTCTAGTATAAGAGACTTTCCACAAACACCAAGAATACGCATGAACTTTCAAAATGGCTCATGTATCATGGACCTCGAGGAACATCCAGGCTCAGGAGAATGAATAAGGAATGAGATAAACGAGGGCTTATTCTTTATCGTGGTAAAAGGTTATGGGAAGCTTGAAACTACAGTTAGCTCTTGAATATCTGGACAGTAATGTATTCATTGATCTCACATATTTCGGTGAGCCAGTCTTTGTTAGCAGCTTGACACCTTCTGTTTGCCTTTTAAAACACAAGCACTTGATCTCCTGGAACTTAGAAAGGCTTAACATAGGATCAACCTTGTACCTCCCTGAGGGTTAAAACTCAATTCACAGGTGAGGGAGTGATGAAGTAAGCAGACACTTCCAGCTCCTTCCAAGTCAAACGAGGTAGTCTCGCTATTTTGCTTTACATGAATTCCGAGAACACCAGACACGTCTGTAGGTACAAAACCACAAAGCTAAATAGAAAACGGTGGGTTTTTTATTTTAATTATTCACCCTTTTTGAGTCAGTAATTTAGCCCTGCTTAGGCAGACACTATGGTCCATAAGAATAAACACCAAAATGGAAAGCACTCCTCACTTCATTCATTGACATTTATTCTTTATCTCTATCCAAAATGTACTCAGGGAGGCTCATGGTTAATCACTGTTGTACACAGTTAAAATAGAGGAAAAAGAAGATTTCAGAAAGGAAGAGAGGGTATTGGGAGTCAGGGGTCATATAGTTATTAGAAGTAAGTTTTACATGTGACTCTGAGCGTCCAGAAAGACAAAACAAAAAGAGAAACATAATGAATGTTTCTCCTTTGTTGTACTCCTTTGTTAAGAAGTACACAGCACAGGCTAAGTGCAGTGGCTCATACCTGTAATCCCAGCACTTAGGGAGGCCAAGGCTGGCAGATCACTCCGAGTTCAGGAGTTCAAGACCAGCCTCAACAACATGGCGAAATTCCGTTTCTCAGCACACGCACACACACACACACACTAGCCGGGTATGGTGGCTCATGCCTGTAGTCCCAGTTACTCGGGGGGTTGAGGCTGAAGAATCACTTGGGCCTGAGAAGAGGAGGTTGTGGCGAGCCCAGATTGTGCCACTGCACTCCAATCTGGGCGACAGAGTGAGAACATTTTTTTAAAAAAAGAGGCCGGGTGCAGTGGTTCATGCCATAATCCCAGCACTTTGGGAGGCCAAGGCGGGCAGATCACTAGGTCAGGAGATCGAGACCATCTTGGCTAACGCGGTGAAACCCCATGTCTACTAAAAATACAAAAAATTAGCCAGGCATTGTGGTGCGGGCCTGTAGTCCCAGCTACTTGGGAGGCTGAGGCAGGAGAATGGCGTGAACCTGGAGGCGGAGCTGAGATCGCGCCTTTGCACTCCAGCCTGGGCTACAGAGCAAGACTCCGTCTCAAAAAAAAAAAAAAAAAGAAAAAAGAAAAGAAAAAAGAAAAAAGAAATAAATACACAGCACAGAGGTCTAGGATGAATTGATTGTAGGAATGCTTGAATGCAAGTCCCTTTCTTGTCCTGTTATGATTGCTGAAGATGGCACAAATTTCATGCATTTCTTCCTAATTCAGTCACACAATTCCCTAGCTCTTGCTTCCAAAATTCCACAAGATGCTTTGCCAATAGCCAAATTTATCCATCTGCCTGATTCATTACACAGTAAGTGGAGACTCTGGAACGGGCTCTGGGTGCCTTCATTTCCTCCCCGGTCTAGGTTCTCAGTTTTCTTAGGTCAATGCAGATTACCCCCAAAATAGGGGAGACCCCCCGGGATTATGCTCCCCTTGCCTTCCAGCAGAAACACTGTGAAAGAGGCAGGAAAAGCATATTCAGATCCCTGCTCTAAATATAGACTCCACAACTCCTTACACTTATATCAGTTACCTAAAGCCATAGATTAAAGCAGATAATGAAATCGTGGGACCACCCTGGCTCTCTCCAAGATGATGGAATGGAGATGGAATTTGATGGTAGTGTAAACACAATGTGGCTGGTATCTCCCCTCCCAGGAATCTCACTTCTCTTAGAGTGATACCTTCTAGCCACCCTGAAGTTCAGGCCTGATTCATTCCATGGCACAGATTTAAGACATAATTATCATGACAGGCCAGGGGGAGGAAATGTGATTGAGATATTGGCTAGTTGGATAGCAGCTCCTGGTACACCCACTTAGTTAAAAAGTATATGACCCATGTCAATTTCCCACATCACTCTGCAGTCATATCTCCAGCCTGTGCAAAAAAATAAAAAATAAAAATAAAATTGGGCTAAAAATCACCAACAGTAGCAGGAAATGAGGAAGTAAACCAAGATTCAGGACTTTGGTTATAGATACCACATGTTCATATACGCATGCATTGACGGTAGGGACACTTCCAAGGCTTGGAAATCCTGATTTCTCAAGCCAATCAAGTTTTATGCTACAAGGAGGAAGAAGAACTAGACCTGAGAGTAGGGGTCTGTAAACTCTCTGACATCGTGCACAGTATTTTTTACATGGACATATAAGTTTTCACTCAGGAGTGGCCCATAGTTTTCCCCTGAATCTCAAAGGGATCAAGGACCCCAAAAGAAGTTAAGAGCCACAGTCCTAGAGCATTGCAGCTGAGAAAGGCCATTGTGGGAAGTAGTTCAACCTCCCATTCTACAAATGAGGAAACTGAGGCCCAGAGAGGTATAATAGGTATCTCAAGATTACATACTTCATTAGTAACAGAGCTGAGCCTAGAACCCCTCTCTGTATTTCTCAGTGCTGTCAAGAAAGGTTTTTGAAGAAAGAAAAGTATTGGCATGCTCTTTAAAGCAATGGACCCCAATTCCTTATGTAAAAACATTTTCTAGAACCCTGCTATACAATATAAATATAACACATGTATATAAATACAACAATATAAATATAACACATAACAATATGTAATTTAAAAATTTCTAAGTCACATTACAAAATAAAAAGAAACATGAAGTTAATTTTAATAATATATTTTAGTAAACCCAATAGATCCAAAATATTACCATTTCAACCTGTAACCAATGTAAAAATTATTGAGATGTTTGCATCCTTTTTTCCATACTAAAGTATTCTCAATCCAGGGTGTATTTTACTCCACACCTGATTTGGATAAACCCCATTTTAGGTATGGGTGTCTGGTAGCCGCCATACTGGGCAGCCCCTGTACAGACTATGTTTCCAGTCTCAGCAAGTAAATGCTTTATGTCCCTTGTTTGATTCCACAATTCTTTCCAGGAGCCGGGTGGTATCTCCGGTGATAGATGTGATCGACTGGAAGACTTTCCAGTATTACCCCTCGAAGGACCTGCAGCGTGGGGTGTTGGACTGGAAGCTGGATTTCCATTGGGAACCTTTGCCAGAGCATGTGAGGAAGGCCCTCCAGTCCCCAATAAGCCCCATCAGGTGAGGCCCCATTTCACACCTGCTTTGCTATTGCCTCCTCAAGATGGACTGTGCAGCCTGCCTGCCTGGGGTCTAATCCTGCCTCCACAGTTTCCTAGTAAATTACTTAATGTATGCCGCAGTTTCCTTATCAGTAAATTGAGAGCAATTATAGTATTTATTTATAGGGTTGTTGTACAGATTGAATGAGCTAATCTGTGAAAAGCACTTAGAGAGTGCCAGGCACCCAGATGTAGGTGTTACCACCATTATATTGCTGTATTCATAAAGTTCTGCCAGGCTCTTCCAGATAGCATCAGTTAATGCCCCAGTGTGGCAACCTGAGATGGAATCTTGGCCCAGCTCTCTCATCAGGTACGGTGTGGATTCCTCAGTTCCCATCTTAGCAAACAGGAAGAATTCAAGCAGGTCAATGCTAAGAACCACAGGTCTCAAATATATCCTATTGTATGGGTGACTTCTCACATGTTTGGTTTTTGTATGACTCTTCTATTTAAGTAGATACGCTAGATATCTTATGCATAACAAACCACCTCAAACTTGGTGTAAAACACAGCCATTTTATTAAGCTCATGAATTCTGTGGGTCAGGAATTCTGAAAGGACACAGTGGGGTTGGTTGTCTGCCTCCATGGTTTCTGGGGTACATAAGGATTTTAAAAGTTTCCCAACACTGTAAAGCCAATGAGAGGTGAATCCAGAATTTAAACCCAGACAGCCAAGCCCTTGAGAACACCGGTTTCACTGCTATGCTATATTTTAAATACAAGGCCACAGTTCATTATTCATAATTGCAAAATCCAAAAAGCTCTAGAAACCAAGCATTTGTTTAATAATTCATTAGGCAGCAGGCCAGGTGCAGTGACTCATGCCTGTAATCCTAGCACTTTGGGAGGCCGAGGCGGGCGGATCACTTGAGGCCAGAAGTTCGAGACCAACCTGGCCGTCATGGTGAAACCCCATGTCTACTAAAAATACCAAAAAAAAAAAAAATTAGCTGGGCATGGTGGCACACTCCTGTAGTCCCTCCAAGTCAGCTACTTAGGAGGCTGAGGCACGAGAATCACTGGAACCCAGCAGGCAGAGGTTGCAATGAGCTGAGACAACACTATTGCGCTCTAGCCTGGGTGACAGAGCAAGATTCTGTCTCAAAAACAAAAAACAGAAAACAAAAAGAAAATCATTAGACAGCAAAAGCTGCCCTGAACTGACATGGGTGTCTGCATTGGCCTTATTTATCCCACTTACTGCTTACTGTGAAAATATGTGTATGTTTCACTAAAGAAATATTAGCATATTTGACTAAAGAGTGCCAGCCCAGACCCCACTAGGACTGATGTGTAGTATATGGTGTATGTCCCTTTTGAAAGTCCAAAAACTTCTGCATTAAAAAACACACTGGCCCCACAGGTGTCAGAAAAGGAATGCTGAACTTGTAACATCAAAATCCAGTGAGCATTTAAAATGTAGCATGCACAGAGCTACGTATTTTACATGGCTTACCTGTTTCATCCCCTCAAAACCCAATTATGAAACTCTATTTTATCCCCAATTAGAGGTGAGGAAGCTGAGCTCAAAGACACATAGCCCATCTAAGATCTTACAAATTGGGAGTGGCAAAATTGGAAATTAGACTGAATAATCATTACAATATCAGTTTTTAGTATTCTGGTGCAATGTAGAATTTTTATAACCTAGCGGCCAGTAGCTTTGCTAATGCATTGCTTTTTCTTTTGTAATTAAGAAAAATCTGAACTCTTAGTCATTTATACTTTGAAAAATTCCCAGAGTGTGGCTGCATTAAAATTTGTTTCTCCTAGATGAAGAGACCCTTTTTCAAAAACCTTCTGACTACATCTTTCTCTGTTTAAAATCTCTCTGAGGGATATTATGATCTCAATTCCCTTATTAAAGGTTTCTAGCTTCCTGTGTTTATAAATCATTTATTTTTCCCCTAGAGCAGTGGGGACTTATCTGCTTCCAGGGTCCCTGGTGGATTCATCATAGAATTGGGGAGAGGGTGGATGGTCATTAGGAAAACAAAAGAGGGTGAGAAAGAGAAAGGAGGAATGAGCCTGACCATGTCGCTGTGTCAGGCCAGGTGCTACCTCTCTCAGGGTACCTTATTTTAACCAAGGCCTTCTTCCCAAACATCTTTCCAGAGGGACTCAAACCAGAGGGCAGGGGAGCCTCAGGTGTGGTCCCTGGGCCCTCTCTAGGAGCAGTACCTGAGAATAGAGTATAAAAGGCCTAAGCAAGAATAGCTCTCTTTTCATCAAATACTGGGATTTCTGACATCATGGCTCTGCTCCCGTCTTGCAATTAAAAACATTGCATTCTACCTGAGCCCAAAGCCTATTCTTTCAGTCACTGGAGCTCCCACCTGGGAAACCCCAGCCCCCAGCTTTGCCTCCTATGCTCTGGGTTCTGACCTATAATGTCTTGCCCGTCTTCTGTGTCCAGGAGCCCTGTGGTGCCCGGAGAGGTGGTGGCCATGGACAGACATTACTTCCAAAACACTGGAGCGTATGACCCTCTTATGTCGCTGCGGGGTGGTGAAAACCTCGAACTGTCTTTCAAGGTATGTCCTGGACCAAGGGAGGACACAGGTCGGATCTCTGGAGTGGTGTGTGTGGTCACATCTTGAAGGCAGGCATTAGAAATGTCACTGGGAAGGAATGAGGCTGTGGGAAAATTATAAAGTCATTCCTGTATTGTGTGTCAACCCTTCCATTTCTCACAGTTTCCCATCTCTCTTGTGCTGTAGCTTGGTTTCACTCTCAGAGTCTTCATGAAATTGACCCTCAAAACCTGCTTCCAGGAATGGGTATACTCTCAGTTATTTTAACTTCTGTGCAGAGATTCCAGAGGCTCTCACACATTCTCTATTTATAGCACTCTTAGTATCTTAGTACTTTTTTCGCAGCACCCATAGTCCAAAGCAAATACCCAAAGTTCTGTATATTGAGTAGTTTGGTCCAAACACTTTAATACTTGTCATAAAAACTTAGCACCTTTTGGGCACCACACAACTTCTCAAACCTTGGAGTCACCCTCATTTCCTGTTCCACATTGCTTTCTGGCATGATACTTGCTTTTTCATCAGAGTACCCTCCGAAAACCCAACCCCAGAAAAACATTCGTCATCAAAAGTGCAGAGATCTAATGCTGAAAGTGTGAATTACCTGAAGCTTATATTCTGCATAAAGTCCAACAGATGTGACCGTGTTTCTCTCAGAAATTTAACACCAGACCCTATGAGTTTGCTGTGGCACCCTGGGGTACCTTGGCACACAGTTTGGGAACCCCAGTTTTGGTGTTTCCATTCATATGCTGCTTATCCTAGGACCGCTACTCCTTTAACCTTTATCCCCAAATGTGGAATGAAAGGCTTCCTGCCAAGTGACCTCCAGCCATTTGGGAGTGGGAGAGCAGAGGGAAATTTCTTGAAATAGTAAAGACTATGTCTCAGGAAAGCTTGCTTCTGTCTCTACCACAAACAGCCCCTGGTGCTACAGCTCAAAGCTTGTAGCACACTTCACAAGCTTTGAGATATTCCCAGACCACTGGGGACATCTTTTTCCCTGAGGAAGTGTCCTTTGGGGAGTAGGGGTGCTAATTCACAGGCTACATCTCTCTAAGTGCTGGATCTGCATGTGTTTGAAGGGCCGCATATTCAGGTGATTGCATGGGGATGGGCCCCCTTGTCCCCATTTTGGGACAACTGCTTCTATTCTCTCCACCCTGTCACTCCCATGCCCAGAACTTCCAAATCTGGAAACTCTACTCCACACTGGGGACTATAATCATCTTCACCATTGAGTGCTCATGATTTCCTGTGCGTTTTGCCAGCCCCTCATAGATAGCGCTCCTTATTTCCCACCATTCTTAAAGGCGGAATGCCAAGGTATTTATCTTCTCCCTTCGTGGCAGGCCTGGCTCTGCGGTGGCTCCGTTGAAATCCTTCCCTGCTCTCGGGTAGGGCACATCTACCGAAATCAGGATGCCCTCTCCCCCGTTGACCAGGAGGCCACCTTGAGGAACAAGGTTCGCATTGCTGAGACCTGGCTGGGGTCATTCAAGGAAACCTTCTACAGGCATAGCCCAGAGGCCTTCTCCTTGAGCAAGGTAAGGAGAGAGCCAGGTGGGGCTTCTGTGTCCAGCACAGGGCCACCCGCAGGAGGTGGGCCAGGGAGGGCTCCTTTCTTTTGCCTGGAGGGGAAAACAGAAGATTCTGGCTTGAGCTTCCCTCGAGCTGCCCTGTCTCAAGTGGCTCCTCTACCTGGTGAGGCTGTCCTTCGTCTCTGCGGCTTCTCCATGGGACATCACAGCTGGCCTTGGCCTGAAGCTCCCTAACATTTATGGGATGACATCTATGGGATGGGATCCCTCATCTGGGGCCAGGGGAGGGGTTGGCACAGAGAAGCGATGAGTTAGGTCTCCAAGGCCAGGTCTCCTTTCATCCTGAGCAAAGGGCTCAGGGCTGTGAAATTATCCAAGACATGAAACACATATTAAATATAAAAGTAGAGTCCAAAAAAAGCCACAGAAAAATAAAAATTTTAAATATCTAACTAAACATCCACAAACAGCGCATTATCAGTTGGTCAGCGGCTTTTTAGCTCAGTCCTTCCAGAGTGACCCGTAAACGCTGTTCAGTGTGGGAAGTGGGTTCACAGCTTGCTGTGCTGTAAGTGGGGACTCTGGAGCAGCTCCTACAAGCCCCTCAGCAGCCCACGCTGCTGGGGTGTGAGTTAGATGTGAGTTTGCATGCCACAGATGAAGCCTAGCCACTATAAATGGAAGGACATGCCCGAGTGCAGGGCCAGCCTGACAGGGAAGCCCTGCAGAACAGCCCAATGCCTCCCCTTCTGCCCTGGTCCTCAGGGCTTTGCCTCCTCCCTATTCTAGACCCAACCCCTTCCCTAAGTGGGAACAGCTTCCAGAGCCTGGAATGTGTCAGGGCTCCTTGAACTTCAAGGATCTTTGTTTCTTTAGCTGGGGAAAGTGTTAACAGTACACAGAATCCCAGGGCTCAACAGTAATTCCTAAGGTAGATCTAGGCAGGCTAGAGTCTCCTCTTGGACCCCGTCAGTTAGCCACACTATTACACAGAGTGGCATTGGCTCCTTTCCTGGTACAGGAGAAATGCTACTAACAAACAGCAGCCTCCTTCGTTCCTCCAGGAAGGCATTGCGATTGAAAGGAAAACTCTCACAAGGACCTAGCTCATTTACTAGCTAGTTGTTCTTCTTTAGTCTCCTTCTCCATCTCTATCTGTGGGAAGTGGAAGCATGTGTCCAACCCTAGACACCGATCTAGAAGCTGTGTAGTCTGATGGTTAAGCTCATGGACTCCAAGAATAAGATGATCTGGGTTTAAGTATTGGTTATATGATCCGAAAGTTACTTAAACACTCAGTGTTTCTGCTTCCTCATTTGTTAAGCTTTCCTTCCATTGTTAGGATGAATAAATATGTTAATAAACCCAAAACATGTTAGACGAGTGCCTGGCACTGAGTAAGCCCTGCTTGTGTGTTTACTATTAATACCATCATTATTGCCATGGCTACTCATGGTCAACAAAGGTCAACCAAGCACCTGCTCTGTGCCAGGCCCTGGGTGGGTCCTACAGGGGACAGAGAACCATACCCGATGCTTATCAGGTTCCTGGTGGGGCAGGAGCTCCTCTGGAAGAGATAATGTTAACAAAGGTGGGAGTGATTCATCCTAGACAGGCTCATGACAGACATCTTTTCAGGGGAGGTCACGTCTGAAGAATGGCTGAATGGGTTCAACTCAGACATCCAGAGGAGTTAGGGGAAGACTCTGGAGCCCCTGAGGGTCAGGCTAAACAGTTTAGACTTTATTCAATTAGCAATGGGGAGCAAGTGGCCTTCTACAGAGTTCTGTAGAGGTCCACAGAGTTTCTGTGGTTTTTAATCTCTTGGGTTTCTTTTGGCCAAAGCAGCTATTTTTCTCCCTTGGGATGTCAATTTAGTATTAGCTCTTTGCTTTCAGAGGACATTTTCTTAACATTGGCACAGACTGCATTTATAAAGAATTCTTAAAGAAGTGTTAAATATTGCATAATTTTTGATGCGCCAGACTAACTTTCCACCAGACAGGCTCATTAGGACATGGCATGTTGGCTGTGGCCAGCCTAATGCAACAGTATGCAAATTATTTACAGAACTTCAACCTTCTTCCCACATTGGTTGGTGCAATTAGAAGTACCTGTGAATATATACTTTGTTCTAGACAATTACAGAAATTGGGGACTGACATGACTTTTTACAGCATGATTGGTCTGCTTTTGGGAAAATCCAGTTTGCTTGTACAGACGGTAATTGCAGGATTTTTTAAGTGCTTGTTTGTATTCACCCAAGTCCTTTATTCTATAAAATAGAAAATCGAGGCCCCATGAGATGGTGAGTTGCTAAATAAAAGTGGGGAGAGAACCAGAAGTAGAACTAGAACGAGTCCGACCTTTTAGTATTTTTTGTCTCTTAGCTCTCTAACATCGAAACAGTAATCCTCAAATGTAGACACCATACTTTTCCAGAAATAGTTGGAGGTCCATAAAGAAGCTATCCTCTGTAGTTCTGTCTGAATTTGGGGGAAGGCAGGGATGTATTTGGTATATAGAAGGTGCTCAGCTGAGCACAGTGGCTCATGCCTGTAATCCCAGCACTTTGGGAGGCCAAGGCGGGCAGATCATGAGGTCAAGATATCAAGACCACCATGGTGAAACCCCATCTCTACTAAAAATACAAAAATTAGTTGGGCATGATGGCACATGCCTATAGTCCCAGGTACTCAGGAGACTGAGGCAGGAGAATTGCTTGAACCCAGAAGGTGGAGGTTGTAGTAAGCTGAGATCATGCAACTGCACTCCAGCCTGGTGACAGAGTGAGACTCTGAAAGAAGAAAGAATAAGAACGAAGGAAGAAAGAAGAAGAAGGAGGAGGAGAAGAAGAAGAAGAAAGAAGAAGAACGAAGGAAGAAAGAAGAAGAAGGAGGAGGAGGAGGAGGAGGAGGAGGAGGAGAAGGCGCTCAACAAATGTTCCACAAACTTACAAGCTCAAAAAGGGCAGGAAGAGTATTCTGCTGACCTTGAAATCTCCAATGCCTACTTAAATTCCATGCACATAGTAGGTGCTCCATAAACATTTATTGGGGGAATGGATGGATGGCGAAAAGATTTATAAACCTGAGATCAACCTTTGGCTCTTGTTATCAGTGGTGAATCTATATGGGTCTGCAGCAACCTCAATTCTTGCCTTCTCAGAAGAAAGAATTCAACTGAGGGGCGTAGGGCAGAGTGAGAGACCAAAGCAAGTTTTAAAGCAGGAGTGAAAGTTTATTAAAAAGTTTACCAGGAGCTCAAGATCAGCCTGGGCAACATGGTGAAACCTTGTGTCTACAAATACTACAAAAATTAGCTGGGCATGGTGGTGTACACCTGTAGTACCAGCTACTCAGGAGGCTGAGGTGGAAGGATGGCTTGAGCTAGGGAGGTGGAGTTTGCAGTGAGCTGATATCGCCCCATTGCACTTTAGCCTGGAAGCCAGAGGAAGACCCTGTCTCGGGGGGGATAAAAAAAGGAAAGTTTAGGGCAGGAACGAAAGGAAGTAAAGTACGTTTGGAACAGGGCCAAGTGGGCAACTTCATAGATCAAGTGTGCAGTTGGATCTTTGACTTGGGGTCTTATACAATGGCATGCTTCTGGGGGCTTGTGTCCCTTCTTCCCTGATTCTTCCCCTGGAGGGCTGTCCACATGTGCAGTGGCCTGTTAGCACTTGGGAGGGGAGCATGCGCAGTGTGTTTACTGAAATTGTTCGCATGCGCCCTTGCGGCGTTACCAGTTGCTTACTCCCGGAGGAAGGTCATATACCAGTAAAACACTACCATTTTGCCTCTTAGTGCACATGCTTGAGCCCACTTGCCCAACTCCTGAGATCGTATCGGGAAGCTGATCACCAATTTCAGGTTTCTCTGTCTGTGGAGAGACTGCCTTTCTCTGGTGCCAGCTGCAACTAATTATTGGTTTAGAAAGACAGTTAGCAGCTGCCTGACCAACACCTGGTGGCGGCCTGACATCCCTGGAGGTTGGGGGCTTGGGGAAAATCCTCCTCTGCCCTGCTTTTGTCTGACTAGCTACCTGATATAACACGCTGACCTATTAGAAGCTATTGACCCTGGGAAAGTCATTTAACCTGTAAGAACTCACTAACTGTTGTGAGTATACTATAAAATGAAATGTGAAAGAGTGTTTTGGAGAATAAATGCTAGGCTTACTTTCATAAAGTCTACAGGTGAGGTACCTTTTTCTTCTTATATCCATTTGGGTGTCCATTCTCTGATTCACAGATGTCCATTTTGTTCATTTGATGACTTCTGCAAGGAGAATGGCATCCTTACTGGTCAGTGAGAAGACGTTTAGCAGAGGGCTCCTTTTATTTCTCTCTCTTTTGAACATTTCCATGAATTCATGCTTTGGAAATGTCCTATCACTTACTTTGATTTCAAAGTTTCAGTGACATTCCTGCCTCCCTGAAGGTATTTGATAGCATGCATTTATTTTAAATTTAAATAACCAAAAGTTAATTTTGCCCTAAAGATTTCTATTTCTCCATCCACCCCAAAATCCCCACAAGGATTTTGAGATACAGAAATCCTGGGCACCCAAAAGACAAGGGTAGACTTTTGCTGCTCGGGGTGTGGACATTTCCTTGTTTTCTCTTCTGTTAGATGTAATTCTACAGAAGGGAAAGTTCATTATCAGCCTGCCCCTCCTTCAAGGTCAAACAAAGATTGGGTAGATTTATGAGTTTATCTCTTTATCAAGAAAAGTAAAGGTGATAGAACTCACATGAAGAAATGTTTCTGTTTTGGTAGCAAAGTCCAACTCTGAGAAAGATGTAGGGAGGTTTCAAATAAACACAAATAATGCCAAGAAGCCATCAAGAAACATACTAATTTACTTAGAGGAAAAAGTAATGGATCCCCTCGGTTTCATGGTGGGTAAATAAACCGAGTAAACAAGAAATTCCTGACTTAGAGAAGTTTTTCTCAAACTTTGTGTGAAAAAGACTCACCAGGAGAAATGGTTAAAATGCAGATTCCAGGGCCTCCACCCCAAACAACTGTATTGTCTCTGGGGCAGGGCCCAGGAATCTACATTTTTAACAAGCTCCGTGGGCATTCTTCAGGCAGATGCTCAGGGAACCGCACTTTGAGAAGTGTCTAGAGAGAATTTCAGTACAACAGACTTACCACATTCCAGCTGAGGTCTAAAAGAGAGAGAAAACAGAACCAAACCAAGTGCACTTCACACAGCCTGGTGGACCGTGTCTTACTGTCAGATTAGAGGCCATCAAATGGGAACTCTGACATGGCCAGCTTGCTTCCTCTCCCCATGCCAGGAAAGGGTTCTCTCTTTTTTTGTCTGTGGTCATTCCAACCCATCCTTGTCACCTCTCTCTTCCCTAAAAGTATCCATGATTTGGTACTAAACTTTTGGGTACAGTTCTTTGTATCATCAATATAGCCAAAAACATTAATTTGTACTAGTGTTAACGATTTGCCTTGATCTCCATCCTAGGACAAATGTATCATAAAGGAAAATCTCAAAAAGAGGGGATAGTGTAGCCCAACGGAGTGATTCATTAATGGTACCCAGAGGTGAAGAAAGATACACTTGCCTTGCCCCAACCCCTAGCCCATGATTTCCCAGCTAACTTCATCTCAGTTGCCTATGGGTCAGTACCTGACTCCATGAGGCCCATCGTGGTTTCTCCTTACACCAACCTAGGTGCAAAGTTCCACAATTTTGCCAATTTCTGCAGAAAAATCATTAAAGCACAGATATCATAGTCTCTCTCTCTCTCTCTTTTTTTTTTTTTTGAGAAGGAGTCTTGCTCTGTCGCCCAGGCTGGAGTGCAGTGGCATGATCTTGGCTCACTGTAGCCTCTGCCTCCTGGATTCAAGTGATTTCTCCTGTCTCAGCCTCCTGAGTAGCTGGGATTACAGGCATATGCCACCACCCCTGGCTAATTTTTTGTATTTTTAGTAGAGATAGGGTTTCACCATGTTGGCCAGGCTGGTCTTGAACCCCTGACCTCAAGTGATCCACCAGCCTCGGCCTCCCAAATTGCTGGAGGAGTGAGCCACCACTCCTGGCTTATCATAGTCTTTATAGACTGGAGATTTGAGGGAGTGTGGGAAGGGGCTGATGTCACTTACAGTCTTGCTGGTTCCACAGCTCTCTGTAGGGAAGATCTGTGCTATTCTGTCCCTTCCAGACCTTCTTCTCCCAACACATGACCCTCCCCACTGCAGCCCTGGAGAACTGTGGTCTTGGCCCCTTCCTTCTGTCCTGATCCTTCAGCTTCTTCCCAGCCACTCCATCCCCAACCATGTGAATTCTGGGCAAGACAAGCTTTCATCATCCTGCTTGTGTCTTTCTCCTCCCCAGGTTGAGAAGCCAGACTGTATGGAACGCTTGCAGCTGCAAAGGAGACTGAGTTGTCGGACATTCCACTGGTTTCTGGCTAATGTCTACCCTGAGCTGTACCCATCTGAACCCAGGCCCAGGTTCTCTGGAAAGGCAAGGCATGACCCAGGGAAGATGGGGAGGGAGAGGGAAGCTTCCCAAGACAACAACTAGATGTTCAGCTGTTCCATGTCCCTGGTCAACCATTCACAGTTTAGCAGGGCCTCAGAGGCCTTGGGTCCATCCTGTGCCTCCATGCCAGTCTGAAGAAGGTGGCTGGTTTTGCTCCATTACCCACTCCAAAGCAACTCCTTCAAGAGACCTGTCCCTTAGGGTCAGTGGCTTCAGCTTGACCACACCCATTGTTGTGGCCTGAACAATGTACCTTGGGCTACACTCCAGAGAATACAGCAAAGGAATGGTGCCTGACCGAGGGTGCCTGACCGAGGGTGGAATTTGGAATTCACTCCTGTGTGGAGTGAATCCCACGTGTCCACTTTCAGCTCCACAACACTGGACTTGGGCTCTGTGCAGACTGCCAAGCAGAAGGGAACCTCCTGGACTGTCCCATGGTGTTGGCTCCTTGCAGTGACAGCCGGCAGCAACAGGTGGGTAGTCAGACTTCTCAGGATGAATCATAGCCCAAGAAGACTTGAAAGTGGGTGACATTTTTCTGGGATGCCCCCTACTTCCCTTTGAGATATCTTCTTTCTGTGGTCCCATGTCCCTGGACTGCCATGGTCCCTCACTGTAATGACCCATCACAGCTCTCCTCACCTCACCTCCATCTGTAAGCACAGACATAGGCCATTGTTAGAAAATAAAAGCATCTTAGTTAAAGGGAAATGGAGAGGCTGTTTGGCCAAACTTTTCATTTGACAGATGAGAAAACTGAGGCTTAGGGTCTAGTGACTGACCTAAGAAAGATCAGAAAACTGAGCCCAGGGATTGCAAACTCAGAAGCCTTCAAGGTTCAGGCAGGGTTCAATTGTCCAAGGACTGAAGGAGGTAATCATATCAAGATAAGGATCTAGAGGCAGCAGGGTCATTCCAGTCTCCAGCACCATTTGGTCATTAGGAAGGTCTCCTTATATCTTAGGAGTAATACTTCTCTTCAAAATTTTCATCATGGAGTAACTGCCCAAAGTGGTAGAAATCCTCCACCGACGGTAGCTGTGGGCTGGTAGGTCCACTTCTTTTCACAACTGGATGACAACCTAGAAAGCCTAGCTTGTCCCCAAGTCTCTCTCTTCTCAGGCTGTGATAGGGACTTTTAAGTTATCACACCCCAAAGGCCCCTAATAAAAACAAACATCAAAGTATAATTTCCTGGAGATAGTCACTGGATGAGAATCAAACATCCTGGGGGCAAAAGACAGCATCTCTCTGAGGGTCTGTGGTCCAGCCCTGCACGGAAGGCTGGCTGAGGCTGGGCTTGTCAGCGTAGGCCCCGGGTTTCTGGGGGCAGGCTGTAGGCCTATAGAACATGTGGGAGGGAGATGCTCAGGATCCATCTGGCCTCCTTTGGCTCTGCCCTTTACCAATCTTCTAGGACATACTGATAGGCAATCACACCTGGCACAAGGGATACAGACATCAACATCAAGTGCGGAGTGAGGAAACCACATGGTAGGGTGAAATTTGTTCTAGCTTTGCGGTCAGGCATAGCTTGGTTTGAATCTGAGCTCCCTCATTTTCTAGCTGTGTGATCCTGGCAGGCTTCTTTAAATCTTGGTTTCCTCACCTGCAGTTAAGAATAATGCAGCCTCTACAGAGATTATTTTGGGTTGAAAAAGAAGAATAAAAAAAATAAAGAAACAAAGGAATAATACAGCCTCCTTCATGCAAAAGGAATATTAGCTCTTTCTTGTTCTTTTTTTTTTTTTTTAATAGTAAGGACTTTAGGATCCTGCAATATTGTAAACTAGATAAGATGAAAGCCCTTCCCTATAAACACCTAGATAAGATATGCTGGATAAAAAAATATGAAACACCCTTTTTCTTGAATAAATGAGTTTGCAAGAAAGAAAGGGAAACCTCTAGGGGTCAAAAAACAAGAGGCAACTGAAAGTAGAGGAATTGGACATGGGTGAAGCTGCCCTACCAAGTATGAGGGGATGGTTACTGCCAGCCTCAGGAATCTACAGCTGTTGGCTCCATGCAAGGCAAAAGTGATGAGAGCCCGCCTTAGCCCATGAGAGGTGAGAAGTCAGAAATGAAACTCCCATAGCAAGCCAGCTTTGACCTTCAAAGGGTAACCTGTTCTTGAAAAGTTTGACTAGAAATATCCACCCCCTGCCACAGGAAAATGGCAAGAAACTTGTCCCTACAGGGGCTTTGAGTAGGAAACAAATTACTCTCCCCTGAGAATTTTTAACCACAAGCTTGCATCTAATATGGGCTTAGGTTCACATGTGTACTAATTGTGAAGTTTGGGAATCCTCAAACAGGACAGGCTATCTAATTGCAGGGCCCAGTGCAAGATGACAATGTAGTCTTTAATTTGACAATTATTAAGAATTTCAAGACAGTGACAGCAGAGCATTAAATCAACTTTATTAAACCAAGAGTATTAAACCCATCTAAGCATGAGGCCCCATGTGACTGCACAGGTCACATGCCCATGAAGCTGATCCTGTCTGTAAGCCACAAAATTAATGTAAAAATAAGTTCAAGCTGCATCTGACAGAAACGAACAGAAAATAGTCTTTCTAGGACATGCCTTCCAATTAATGTTCACAAGATCCTCACAGTTAAAGCCCCTCTCAAAGTTGTGCACAATCCAACACTACAAAACACTGGAGGAAACAATAACCATGAGTGAGAGCCAGCAGATACAATAAACTGCAGGAAAATTAGTTTCAGGAGCAGGTCAGGGCTCTCCAGAAAGACATCAACCTGGGCTTCAGAGAGGTTCCTCATCTGTGCTTTCAACAGTATACTAACCAAACACACAGCACTTTTTATGGCCTCACCTATGATACAGTAAACAAAGTAACAGAGAAACATGCCAGAGTGTGTAAATATGAATGTGAGAGCAGCTGGAATATGGGGACTTCAGAGGCTACAACTAGTCTAGCAGCATGTTTTTGGACTTGACCATGAGGTGTGATCTTGCTGACCCCAATAGAATCTGAAGATTGCCCCTAGACCTCAGCTGTATAGTGGGTTCTTCTTACCTCCTCTACAGCTTTGGAGAGGATCTCTTTCTAGCTGCGCTAACAACCATTGCTTCTGTCACAGTACCTGCAGCACACCAGCAGGAAGGAGATTCACTTTGGCAGGCCACAGCACCTGTGCTTCGCTGTCAGGGAGGAGCAGGTGATTCTTCAGAACTGCACGGAGGAAGGCTTGGCCATCCACCAGCAGCACTGGGACTTCCAGGAGGTGAGTGATCTGTTCAGAAAGAGCCTGGTAGTGCTGCTGGTCAGAAGGAACTGCTGGTTGGCACTGCATTCTGGGCTATTCGAAGAGGTCAGGTATTATGGACCTTTGCCTCTGCTTTTGAACTTAGTGGCTGGGCAGTAAAGCCTCAGTGGGAGGAAAAGGCAACCCAGCAGCAAAGTTGGGCCACTGGCATCTTCATGTGTAATGATTTGCCAGGTCTCTGTGTAGCTCCGATGCTGGTCATTGCAGAGAGAGGGATCCACCTCTTTTTGAAGTGTATTGGCTCAGTTCACAAGTAGGATGGTGAGGCATGTTACAAGGAGCATTCAGCCACCTTGGTGGTGTGGTTTTAGGAGCAATTCAAAGTCCCTCCACCCACTAAGAAACTTTAGATATAGATGTAGATGTAAATATATGGATACCACTTTCTTCCTTTAATGCAAATTCCACTGTAAGTATTTCATCATTTTCATAAAATTTTGACCCCTATTATCCTGGGGGAAAGAAACTATAGATCCTTTCCAGAAGTTAGGGAGGAAATAGGAGGAATGTCAGTACTTAGGGAGAGTGGGCAGGTCCCATATGACAGAATCAGGATCAGAAGATGACAATAGCAACACGGTGTCCATACACAGCTTTTTCTCCACTTCAAATTCTTCCTGAAATGAGTTGGGGTATTAACATACAAACAAATAAATACACATCTTTTAAAATTTTCTTTTCTTCAACTTCTGCTGGGGAATAAAAAGGATAAAATGACTAAGCAGAATCCTGTGCATTGATACTCCTAAAGCAGGCTGTGAAAGAAGAAAATCGTATGATAGAAAACTTAAGCTAAATTCACAATAAGCACTTGAGAACAAAGCACTTGGGGCTTTGGTGACCAACTGAAGGCAGGACTCAACGGGCCCACACATGCTCAAAGAAGTCTTTTTTTTTGAGACAGAGTCTCATTCTGTTACCCAGGCTGGAGTGCAGCGATGCGATCCTGGCTCACTGCAGCCTCTGCCTCCCAGGTTCAAGCGATTCTTGTGCCTCAGCCTCCTGAATAGCTAGGATTGCAGGTGTGAGCCACTGCGCCTGGCTACTTTTTATATTTTTAGTAGAGACAGGGTTTTGCCATGTTGTCCAGGTTGGTCTCGAACTCCTGACGTCAGGTGATCCACCCGCCTCGGCCTCACAAAGTGCTGGGATTACAGGTGTGAGCCACTGTGCCTGGCCTCAAAGAAGTTTTATAAGGCAAGTTAAGGTCCTTTCTAAATGATCATAAAGGATTTTTCTAAGCAAGTCCTATGAATAAGATACACTTTAGAAACAGCATTTAAAAATAACAAGTAAAAGATTAGGGAGTAAGATATACCCAGCATATTTCAGACATTCATAAATAATACTTTTAAAAGTCATTATCATTCAGCCAGCAAAAGGAATGAGGTACTATTCATGCTGGCACTGCTTACAATAGCCAAGAAGTGAAAGCAACCCAGGTGTCCATCATGGATGAAGAGAGAACAAAATGTGGCATACACATATTATTCAGCCTTAAAAAGGAAGAAAATCCCATCACCTGCTACAACATGGGCATATCTTGAGGACATTATGCTGGCAAAATAAACCCGTCACAAAAGAACAAAAACTACGATTCCATTTACATGAGATATCTAAAGCAGTCAAATTAATAGAAACAGAAAGTAAAACAGTGGTTACCAGGGGCAGGTAGAGGAGGAGAAAAAGGGAATTTGTTTATTAATGGTTATAGAGTTCCAGTTTTACAAGATGAAAAAGTTCTGGATATCTGTTTCACAACAATGTGAATATACTTAACACTACTGTATTAGGCCATTCTTTTTTTTCTTTTTAAGATGGAGTTTCGCTCTTGTTGCCCAGGCTAGAGTGCAATGGCAGGATCTCGGCTCACTGCAAACTCCGCCTCCCAGATTCAAGTGATTCTCCTGCCTCAGCCTCCCGCGTAGCTGCGATTAGAGGTGCCTGCCACTACACCCAGCTAATTTTGTATTTTTAGTAGAGACAGGGTTTCACCATGTTGGCCAGGCTGGTCTCGAACTCCTGACATTGGGTGATCTGCCCGCCTCGGCTTCCCAGAGTGCTGGGATTACAAGTGTGAGCCACTGCACCAGGCCTGTCAGGCCATTCTTGCATTGCTATAAAGAAATACTAGAGACTGGGTAATTTATAAGAAAAGAGGTTCATTGGCTCATGGTTCTGCAGGCTGTATAGGAAGCATAGTGGCATCTGCTTCTAGGGAGGCCTCAGAGAGCTTTTACTCATGGCAGAAGATGAAGTGGGAGCAGGCATATCACATGGTGAAAGCAGGAACAAGAGAAAGAGAGTGGGGGAGGGGGTGCCACACACTTTTAAATGACCAGATCCTCAAGAACTCACTATCATGAAGACAGCACCAAGCCATAAGGGATCTGTCCCCGTGATCCAAACATCCCCCACCAAGCCTCACCTCCAGCGCTGGGAATTACAATTCAACATGAGAGTTAGGTGGGGACCAACATCCAAACTACATCAACTACTAAACTTTACACTTAAAAATGCCTCAGATGGTAAAAGTTTTGCTATGTGTTTTTATCACAATTTTTTTAAAAAAAGAGGCCAGGCGCAATGGCTCATGCCTGTAATCCCAGCACTTTGGGAGGCCGAGGCAGGCAGATCATGAGGTCAGGAGTTCGAGACCAGCCTGGCCAATACGGTGAAACCCCGTTTGTACTAAAAATACAAAAACTAGCCAGGTGTGGTGGTGCGCACCTGTAGTCCCAGCTACTCGGGAGGATGAGGCAGGAGAATCACTTGAACCCAGGAGGCAGAGGTTGCAGTGAGCCAAGATCGTGCCACTGCACTCCAGCCTGGGTGACAGAGAGAGACTCTGTCTCAAAGTAAATAAATAAATAAAATAAAAATAAAAAAAGAAAAAGTTTTGTGGTACAGCATGGATGTACCTTAAAAATATTACACACAGTGCCAAACACTTTGAGAGGCCAAGGTAGGCAGATCACTTGAGGTCAGGAGTTTGAGACCAGCCTGGCCAATATGGTGAAAACACATCTCTACTAAAAATACAAAAAATTAGTCAGGCATGATGGCATGTGCCTGTAATCCCAGCTAAACGGGAGGCTGCGGTAGGAGAATCGCTTGAACCTGGGAGATGGAGGTTGCAATGAGCCGAGATCACACCTCTGTACTCCCGCCTGGGTAACAGAGCAAGACTCCATCTTGGAAAAAAAAATTACACAAAGTGAAAGAAGCTGGTTACAAAAGGCCACATTTATATAGTACCATTTGTATGAAATGTCCAGAATAGGGAAATCCATAAATATAGAAAGTAGATTAATGATTAGTTGCTGGGAGGAGGGAGGAGTGGGGAGTGACTGCTGATGGGTAGTGGGTTTCTTTTTACAGTGATGAAAATATTCTGGAATTAGATAGGAATGAAGGTTGCACAACTTTGTGAATATACTAAAACCTACCAAGTTGTGTACTTTAAAGGGGTAGTATTATGATCTCTATACTAGTTTGTTCTCACACTGCTATAAAGACATACCTGAGACTGGGTAATTTATGAAGAAAAGAGGCGTAATTGACTCACAATTCTAAAGGCTGTACAGGAAGCATGGCTGAGGAGGCCTCAGGAAACTTACAATCATGGCAGAAGGCTAAGAGGAAGCAAGCCCCGTCCTCACATGGCGGAGCAGGGGGAGAGAGAGTGAAGGAGGAGGTGCTACACACTTCCAAACAACCGGTTCGTGTGAGAACTCTATCAAGAGAACAGCAAGGGGGAAGTCTGCCCCCATGATTCAGTCACCTCCCACCAGGCCCCTCTTCCAACACTGCGAATTACAATTCAGTGTGAGATTTGGGTGGGCACATAGAACCAAACCATATCAATCTCAAAAACGAATAAATGAAGGATGAATACATAAATAGGCATTTTCAGCATTGCTGGTTAAGGTTGTTTAACTTTTCATAAGGAAATTAACTTTTTCTTGAAAAGGAGAAGGTTGGATTTAATATTAAATCTGGTGATTTTGAGCAGGGCATAGCCATGGTCTTCTGAACATGGCTGGTTTAGGCCTTCAGTATATCCTAGAGGTCTTACTACTACAGCCTGGTAACAACAGTGCCCAACTGCAGGATTAACAGATGGTAAAGTGGATTAAATCATTTTGAAAGCAGAAATTTACAACTACAGTGATAACAATGAATGTCACAAATATAGCATAAAGACTGAACATGCTCTGGGAATTATAGTAACCAGAACTTTCTAAGAAATGATGCAATTACACAACCACAATAAAGATAATTGGATTAGTTACCCCTAAGGTTTTGAGTGACATCCAAATTTTAGGGCTACCTAATTTATATTTTATGTTAATCAAAATACCACAATTCCTTTCTAGGCCAGTTCTCACCATCTGTTATTCTCTTAATGATTAGCACAAATCTTAAAAATATTCTCTTTTGCTGACTGATTGTGGGGGACTGGTTTTCTTTTCTTTTTCTTTTCTCCTTTTAGAATGGGATGATTGTCCACATTCTTTCTGGGAAATGCATGGAAGCTGTGGTGCAAGAAAGCAATAAAGATTTGTACCTGCGTCCGTGTGATGGAAAAGCCCGCCAGCAGTGGCGATTTGACGAGGTCAGTGCTGTGGATGAACGATGAATGTCAGTGTCAGAGGAAAAGAGAATTTTGGCCATCACAGTTCAGCTCCAAGTGAACTTAAAGAGCTTATATATTTCATGAAGCTGATCCTTTTGTGTTTGTGCTCCTGGTGTTAGGAGAGAAAAAAGCTCCGTGAAAGAATATAGGAAGTTTCTCCTTTTCACACCTTATTTCATTGTCTGCTGGATGCTTTAAAAAAAAAAAAAAAGGCCGGGCGCGGTGGCTCAAGCCTGTAATCCCAGCACTTTGGGAGGCCGAGACGGGCGGATCACGAGGTCAGGAGATCGAGACCATCCTGGTTAACACGGTGAAACCCCGTCTCTACTAAAAATATAAAAACTAGCCGGGCGAGGTGACGAGCGCCTGTAGTCCCAGCTACTCGGGAGGCTGAGGCAGGAGAATGGCATAAACCCGGGAGGTGGAGCTTGCAGTGAGCTGAGATCTGGCCACTGCACTCCAGTCCGGGCGACAGAGCGAGACTCCGCCTCAAAAAAAAAAAAAAAAAAAAAAAAGTTGATCCATTAAACTGTTGTCTTCATCACTGGGAAATGACTATTACATAGTACAGAAGATTCTTTGTTTTTCTCTGCTGAGCACTTAACAATTGCTTTCTCTCTGGCCTGGACATTCTCTGGCAGCACCTCCAGGATACATAAATCCAATGGATCAATTTATTTGTCTTCAAATGGCCTTAACTTGGATTGTCTGTTTGGCTAACCATGGAGATTAAAGAGTGAAGCAGATGTATTGGTCTGATATTCCAAAAACTCTGAATTGGGTTTATTAGCACAAATGTTGTCTTCATTTGTTGAGCCATATCTCAGAGGAAGGAAAGGAAGCTGCAGAGAGGAGGTTTAGGATTGGAGAGAAGATGCGAGAGCACTTTGTCCCAATTCTCCCGCTCAACCCAGCAGCTGAAAGGCATCAAGAGACCTGGGAAAAGACATTTTCATGTTAATGAGAATTTCCCCCATTATGGAGAATTTCTTTCCTACTGAGAATCTACTTCTATCCCCCCTGCCCTAGCTCTTCTCTAACTTGGTTAACCATAACCATAACCAGATTCCCTTGCAATCAATTTTTCTTTGGTCGTTGGTGTTGGAAGTATCAGCACAATTTGAGCATTCCCGTTAGCAAAGGTGTTCACAGTTGAGAAACTCTCCTGCCGGGCGCGGTGGCGCATGCCTGTAATTCCAGCACTTTGGGAGGCCGGGGTGGGCGGATCACCTGAGTCAGGGTTCGAGACCAACCTCGTCAACATGGCAAAACCTTGTTTTTACTAAAAATACAAAAATTAGCCGGGCATGGTGGTGCACACCTGTAATCCCAGCTACTTGGGAGGCTGAGGCAGGAGAATCGCTTGAACCCAGGAGGCAGAGGTTGCAGTGAGCTGAGATCATGCCACTGCACTCCAACCTGGGTGACAGAATGAGGCTCCGTCTCAAAAAAGAAAAAGAGAAACTCTCCTGATGCCCTGTTACAGGGTTTGCACTGACTGGAGCAGAAACAGCAACCTTTCTAAAAAAGCAAACCTCCCTGGGAGGAAAATGCCAGAGCCTGAGCCAAAATTCTTATGATAGGTAACATTTGGGTGTTAATGTCCATGAGAGCGGACAGGGCCACCTCTGAGCCTATATAACTGTCTGGAACCCCCAAATATGTCCACAGGTTGAATGTCCATGAGTATGGGAAGAACACGGCTCATCTGGAGCACAGCTGAGACTAGTAAGAGCTAAATGACTTTCCTTGCTATGACTTGGCTTACCTAGTTCAGCCATAAGAGTTGCCGAATGGGATGGGTTCTGCTATTTAATAAACACCATTCATATTCATTTTTCCCCAGATGGAGTTACCTACCTTTCCATATGGTCAGCTTAGAAATCTTCCCCTAAAGATGCTAATCTCCTTTGGGCTGTCTCAGAACACAGTATCCTTCAAATAAGAAAAACTGGGCAGGAAGAGCAGTGTTTCCAAACAATACCTATCATAACTGCGTATTCATTGTCTACCTGCTTAGTCAAGGATTCACTGCATTTCTCCTTCCTCAGAGCACACTCTGGACCTGTGCTGTCTAATATGGTAGCCACTAACCAAATGTGGCCATTTTAATGTAAATCCATTAAAATCAAAGAAAATTTAAAACTCAGTTCCTCAACTGGACTGGCCACATTTCAAATGCTCACTACCCACCCATGGCTAGGGTCTACTATGTTGACGAGCACGGATACAGAACATTTCATCATCACAAACAGTTCTAGGTAGATTCATTATCCCGTCTAGAGAAGAGACTTTAGCCACTATCTTCTTACTTCAGACTCATCTATATTTAAAACAAATTTCCCTAAATCCTGAGACTGAGACAGAGCTAAAAATTCTCAGATGGCAGCCATGTAAAGGGTATTAGTGATTGAAGAAAAAAAATTTTTAAAGACTTCTGTTTTTCAAATGAACTTTATTATTGGCATCGTGGGTCTTTGAAGTTGCTGGGATAAATTAATATAATTAAATAAAAGGCTGAATTCAATTGTGTAAGTTGTATTTGGTGGTAATTAACAAAAGGACCCAGATGGCTTATTGCCTAATTGGTTGAACAAAGCAAGAATGTGATGTTTCTTGCTTCCTTAACCAGCTCCATGATTTATTACTTTATTACAGAAGTGGCTGTCAACTCAGTCCCTGGCTGGTACTTACAGACCCTTAATTTAAATAAAACAGATGCCACCATTTAGTTCTAAAAGGACCTTCTCCTTTAGTGTAACCAAGTGTTCAAATTCTCTTCTTCTCTATGAACTCAGCATTCATTTTATCCATAATGGTCAATTTAAAAGTAGAGAAACTTGTCAGTGGAGAGATCTGATTCCCAAGAGATTGGTTTCACTTGTCTACCTGAATTTTGTGATTGGATTTTGTTGTTTGTTTTTCAAGATTGAATTTTGTTACCACCCCCACCAAGTTCATCATCATTATTAACTATCCCACTGGGGAGAACAGAGAGAAGTGTCCAGCCAGCAGTCTAGAGTCCCACACTCTTTATGCTGTATTACAACAGTAAGAGCAGATATCCTCCCTTGAGGGGGCCTGACCTGTTTCCTCTTTGGTCTCAATGCCATAGATCCCACTGGAAAATTCAGAATTCCAAATAACATAGACATGGTGATTGAAAAGTCCTCAGTGACAATAATGATGGCACCACTGCAGCAGAACTTGACATTTTAGAGGTCAGGTTATTGTGCTTATTGTGAGGGAGTTCTATTTTTCTACTGAAAGGCTATGAAAAAGCCAGTTGGACACCAAGTGATCTGTGACCAGTCACCAAATTTGGACAAACAAAATGCAAACAAGTTGCATTTTTAAAAAGCATTAAAAAAAAAACAACCAGGATAGTGTACATAATATGTAGAGTTGTGCAAACATTGTGCAAAACATTGATACGGGCTGCCTTGCTGGGCACAACTCTACTTATTATGTAAACTATTTATGTTGTTCTTTAGAAGTTCTTAAAGTGCAAATTGTCTGTGATCACTTTCGGGCAAAGCCCAAAGCACCTACAAGTCCTGCCCCGATTATTCAAATACCTTGATTTGGGCATATTTCAAATGATATATCAAGCACAATAACCAAGGAGGTGCTATTTTCAGGATTCTAGACCCCTCTATCATTCCTGTACTAATAATAGTCCCTCCATTGGATAAAGAAAATGTGGCACATATACACCATGGAATACTATGCAGCCATAAAAAAGAATGAGTTCATGTCTTTGCAGGGACATGGATGAAGCTGGAAACCATCATTCTCAGCAAACTAACACAGGAACAGAAAACCAAACATCACATGTTCTCACTCATAAGTGGGAATTGGACAATGAGAACACATGGACATAGGGAGGGGAACATCACACCGGGGACTGTCGAGGGGTGGGGGGCAAGGGAAGGGAGAGCATTAGGACAAATACCTAAGGCATGCGGGGCTTAAAACCTAGATAACAGGTTGATGCGTTGATAGGTGCAGCAAACGACCATGGCACATATATTCCTATGTAACAAACTTGTATGTTCTGCACATGTATTCCAGAACTTAAAGTAAAATAAATAATAATAATAATAGTCCCTCCAATCTCAAATCTTCTTTCCAGTTTCAACTCCTTCTTACATGAAATGTGCCCTTTGGATATGGCAGTGTGTCCTAAGCATTGTTTTAATATTATGAGGATCTTTGCTGGAGTAGTAGTTCTTTCCACGGGTATGGGATGTTTGTATTATTTTTTTATCACTGAAGGCTCTACATAATACCAATACACTAAGTTACCACCACACATAAACAGCTTGCCTGACCTCAGGTGATCCACCCACTCAGCCTCCCAAAGTGCTAGGATTACAGGCGTGAGCCACGATGCCCAGCCAGGATAATGTATCTTGTTCAATGTAATAACAACCATTGTTAATTCATTTTCCTCTTTTCCCTCAGCATTCTTCCTCTTTCCCATTCTGTCCACTGGTTCTGCTTTTTTGATCAGGAAAGTTTTTTAACCTTTTTTTGTTGTTCTTGCTATTTGTGTGCATGTTGTCCCTTCCTCACTTTCTTTATCTTGCCCCAACTTCCCTCTACTTCTCATCTTTGAGCAAACCTGCTTTTCTAGCACCAGGTTCTTGTGGTAATTTTTATTTCACTCTTACTTTTCCTCTATCTGGGCCTCCATGTCCTTTCACCACCAGTTTCAACTGACCAATCTTGATGGAGCGAACAGCATCAGTTTCTCCAAAGGATTTTTAGAACACTGAGCAAATAAATTAATAGCTCAGATTTTCAGCTCTTCTCAGTGGCAGCTCTTTTCCTCAGGGAATCCATAGTGTAGGGGTACAGAGATGCCATTTAATATGGATTTGGAATAATAGGGATACTGGGAGTGCTGTCAATACTGATGGGAATATGGTCCTCATCTTGAGGAGGCAGCTGGAGCTCTGGCAGGCAGATCACCCCTATACAGTGGATTTTCATAGAGGCAACTATAGGGGACTCCCTGGAGATGGGCCAGGACTTGTGGCCTCTGAAAATAGCCACATCTAATAGCCAAATGTGAAATTAGGTGACTGGAAAACAAATCCTGCCAAAGCCCAAGATTTGATTGTCTTAATCCTTAAGTCCTACAGTAAAGTTAAAGCATGCATAACTAAGAAAGAGATACCAAATTTATCCTCCAACACCAGAGGCTATAGTAGTGCCATTGAGTGTTCTGGCCCCACCCACATCCCTCTGGTCTTATAGCTTCAGCTTTCTTGGAAAAAGATTCCAACTGTCAGTTATCTGTATTTCTTCACATGGTTTTTTTGTTTGTTTGCTTTTTGTTTTGTTTTCCCCAAAGCCAAAGAAGACTGCTTTATGATGTAGGGAAGGCCAGAAAAGCCTTGGAAGTCACATTCCCCAAAAGCAGTCCTTGACTGATGACTGACAGGAGTTGGTGTATAAATACCTCAGCTCCCTCACCTCTCTCATAGGATAGCTCTGAGGTGCACATTCTACACCATTCCCCAGAGTTTACCATGGGATTAAGCTCTAGTCACCCACAGTGGTATCTGGCTTGATAATGCATCTTTAACTGGCTACATTCCCTTCTCCACTTCCTTACTAGTGCTTCATGGGCTCATCTTCCAAGTAAACCACTTGCACACAAATCCTTGTCTCAATGTTCCCTAATGGGGAAACCCACCCAAACATACATGACTTGTCCTACCAAAAGCGTGCATCTGTAAGAATTATCTTACTTATCACAGTTTAGTCTTTGTTTCACCAGTCATCTCAACGCATGCACAAGATAACCCCATTCCCCTGAGTTGAACCTATCCTACAAACTGCAAGGCCAGATTATGGCTTCTAGGCAGCTGTGCCCAAGAGAAAGAGTCTGGGGGACTTGGTCCTTATCCCAATCTTTTTTTTTTTTTTTTTGAGACGGAGTCTCGCTCTGTCACCCAGGCTGGAGTGCACTGGTGCTATCTCAGCTCACTGCAAGCTCCATCTCCTGGGTTCACGCCATTCTCCTGGCTCAGCCTCCCAAGTAGCTGGGACTACAGGCATCCGCCACTACGCCTGGCTAATTTTTTTGTATTTTTAGTAGAGACAGGGTTTCACCATGTTAGCCAGGATGGCCTTGATCTCCTGACCTCATGATCTGCTTGCCTTGGCCTCCCAAAGTGCTGGGATTACAGGAGTGAGCCACCGCGCCTGGCCGGTCCTTATCCCAATCTTATTATAACATTAGACATCCTTCCTCCCTGGGGAAAAGTGAATATGGAATGGAGAGAGGCCATGAGTGTTCCACTAATTGATGCCCCTTCTTGAAGAAACCTGAAGCCTGATGAAACAAGGTTCCTCCAGCCTCACAAAAAATGTTCCACCTCATATATTTCAGTTATTTTCCTATAACTGATACATACCAGTGTTACAGGATATAGAAGTACACCATAGAAGTTAGGAGTGAAGTGCATGATTGCTCTCCATGATAAAGCGAGGGAGATTCAGATATGAGTATTGAGGAAGAGATGGGTTCAAATAATATGATAAAGACATAAAGAGTGAGATGATCAAGAAGGTATCTCTAATGAGGGCAGGAGTGACTTGCCAGAGGAATTTTAGGATTAGGTGTCTAGTCCTAAATATAAAGTTATTTGCCTATTTCCATCACCCCAGACTTTTAGCTAAGACTTCCGTAATGACTTGCATAGTATGTTGGGGATGAAAATCAAGGAACAGGGATGAATTCCCTGGACAGGACAGAGAGGAAAAGAGCAGCCTTGCCGGGTGGGATAGATACCAGTAAGACTAGGCATTCAGGTCAGGTGTGGTGGCTCATGCCTGTAATCCCAGCACTTTGGGAGGCCGAGGCAGGCAGATCACTTGAGGTCAGGAGTTCGAGACCAGACTGGCCAAAATGGTGAAACCCCATCTCTACCAAAAATACAAAAATTAGCTGGGCATGGTGATGGGTGCCTGTAATCCCATCTACTTGGGAGGCTGAGGCAGAAGAATCACTTGAACCCAGGAGGCGGAGGTTGGAGTGAGCTGAGATTGCACCATTGCACTCCAGCCTCGGCAACAAAACAAGACTCTGTTTCAAAAAAAAACTTTCAAAAGCAAACTTTTTCTGTAGAGGGCTAGACAGGAAATATTTTTGACTTTGCAGACTCTGTTAACTTTGTTAACTATTTGACTCTGTCATTGTAGTACAAAAGGAGTCATGGACAATAATCAACAAATGACCATGGCTGTATTCTGATAAAACTTTATTTACAAAAACACGTCGTTGGCCAGATTTGGCCAACAGTCATAGTTTGCCACCCCCTGGAGATAAATTACAGATTCTTTAAAAGTAAACAGAGAAATATTACCAAAGAAATAGCGAATGAGCTTTAAAAATATAAAAGTGTTTCTCTGTTATAAATAACAGAACAGCAAAAAAATAACAAAAAAAGAGGGAAACAGTGTATAGCAGATGTACTCATTATGAGCAGACTCCAGTCCTTTATTTTATTTTATTTTATTTCTTTTTTATTTCTTTTTTTTTTTGAAACGGAGTCTGGCGCTGTCGCCCGGGCTAGAGCGCAGTGGCCGGATCTCAGCTCACTGCAAGCTCCGCCTCCTGGGTTTACGTCATTCTCCCGCCTCAGCCTCCTGAGTAGCTGGGACTACAGGCGCCCGCCACCTCAACCGGCTAGTTTTTTGTATTTTTTTAGTAGAGACGGGGTTTCACCGTGTTAGCCAGGATGGTCTCAATCTCCTGACTTCGTGATCCGCCCGTCTTGGCCTCCCAAAGTGCTGGGATTACAGGCTTGAGCCACCGCGCCCGGCCCGACTCCAGTCCTTTTTAGAAAAAAGTAGGAATAAGCAAATTATTTTTAAAAATCAAATAATAAAACATTGACACTGTAGCCCACAGTCTTCTTTCTTTGGGGGACATAAAGATTCCAGGGGTCTTCACTGTTAACAGAGGTTGAGCAAACGAGCTTTCTTAATGAGTCCAGGGCTGCAATGAGAATACAAACATGGAAGGGAGGGCTGCTCAGAAGCACAGAATAACTCTCAGTATCTTAGCCAAGCCAAAGAGATTAAACTGTGCCAAGAGATACAGTTTAACACTCTAGTTTTTATCTTACTGTGGTGAAGACATTCACAAAGGGCAAAACACACGCTCCCCCTAACGCACAAATCTTTTGTGTTTGGGATGTAAGGACAATCAGACACAAGCTCTGATTGTCCAAAAGCAATAACCTCTGGTTATTTATATGAACTCTGATCTCTGGCATTCAATTTAGCCAGACTTCAAAACACAAATGGTAGAAGTCAAACCAAGGAAAGGGACTTCCAAAAGCAAGCCTTGAGGCCAGGGCTATACCAGGCCAACAAACCTCACTCCTTGTGCTCCGAAGCCAATACGAGCTCATAAAACCTGTTTAACAGCCAAGTCCAGGGTGCCTCCTGCCTGTTACCATCTATGCTTGGGGCAGTCCAGCTAATCATGCCCCTTCACATGTCAGTGTTGGCATATCCAAGGCTGGTTCCAGATAAAACAAACGGCCTGAGGCACCTCCCCTTCCTCAAACTCATGGACAGTTCCAAGCTCTCCAGCCCTATGTCTACTTTGCATTCTGTTGCTCTACTGGTCATGCTGCTGACCCCAGCTATTATCGTCTAGTGAGCCTTCACCATGCACAAGGGACAGGCAGCTGTACAGATCTGAGTACACAGGTGGAAGCCACAATTGAGGCCTATTGACTTTTATCTTGGAGATAAAGTCCTGTTCCCCCACCACTCCCTGATGTGGGTCACATGAAAAGGAATGTAACTCTTTGAGAATCTCCAGTCAACTCTTTGAGCATATCCTTGACCACTCTGCATGGGAGGCTCTGGCACATGACTCTAGGTAGTGGGTTGGTTTGTCTGATGATGGAGCCACCACTGTCTCCTTGACGTTCCCGTTCCGTGCCCCTGGCTATAATATCCCCTCGCAGACTGGTTTAGGCAATGCCCCCACCGCCCAGCTTGTCAGGTATTCAGGACCCTCTACCTACCTATCTGCCACCTCCTCACCTAATTTCTCTATCCAGATGACACTAGCCTTGCAGGTGGGATCCAGATGGACATGTGATATGTGTTGCTTTAAGATGGCTCTTTTCCCCACACTGTTATTCAGTACGGTTCTGCAGAATTATCTTCCAGACTAAGTTATAGGCTTCTTTTAGCAAAGAGCCATGGTCCACACTTCCTTAGTTTCCTCTTAGCAGTTACCATGGAGTTGGATGCTTGACTTCATGGGTTCAACTATAGAGGAGAAAAAACCAGGAGTTAGGATATAGAAAAATGACATTTCAAGAGTTGGGAGAAAAATCAGCTAGAGAAAAACGTGGACATCATTAGACAGTAATATCTCCGTGAGCAAACATATGCATTCACTGCCAGAAATCATAGTAATAACAACCACCGTAAGTGCTAATGCTGAGCTAGCTTACTAGCACGTACTATTACTATGATAATAGTAATAACAACATTACTATTGTTAGTACTATGTACTATCACTATTGCAATGTTGTTACAATATTAACAACATTAATATTAATATTGTTGTTAATATTGTAACAACATTGTAATAGTTGTTGTACCCACATTATTTTTTCTTATAATCACAATAGGTCAATGATGTAAGTACTACTATTATCTCCATTTTATATTATCTCATTTTATAGTTGAAGGGTGAGATTTCCACAGGCAGAGTAATTTTCCTAAGGCTATGCAACTTTCCAAGTGATGGACCTAGATCACAAACCCAGGTTCATTTGGTTCCAAGGCCTTCACATTTAACTTCCACAGTTGATTGCCTCCCAGTATTTGTGAGTAAAGGAAACAAAACAGTGACTGTCCAAATGGAAATGGGTAAAAATAAGGGTGAGGTTGTTTTAGGACCTGCCAAAATTAGGTGCATTGGTTTGGATGAGTTCACGTACAAGGAGCAGAATAACCAACTCCCAGGGACTTAAGAAATAAAGAACTTCCGTCATCTCACATGCCTAGTTGAGGACAGGCAGTTCCATGCCTGGTATAATGGCTTACAGACATCTGTGATCCAGGCTCTTTTTAAACTTCCACTCACCATTCCTGTTGGCTTTTGATCCTGGTTTCTATCTCTTTATCGGCACAAGATGGTCACCACAACACCAAACATTACATCCTGGCCCCAGAATCCCAAACAGGATGGAGAGGGCGGCAGAAGCAAGTTCTCCTCATTAATAACGTCTTTCTCTTTACTGAGAAAGATCTTGCCCAGAAGCCCCCCAGCAGACCTCCCCATCTGTGTCACTGGCTAGAGTCCTAGCAGCAAGCGTGGTGGGGACAGTGGCTAGTAAAGTACCTCGGCAAAGGCTGGGCACATTGCCACCCAGAACCTCACAAAGGTTCTGCGAGCCAAGAAGTGGGAGGTTGGCGGATGGATGGCCAGGGACAGTGCCTGCATTTTGAGATGCCTCCTCTCTCAGGCAAGATTGGGCTCGGCTTCATTTTTTATTGTCATGGGATGAAAATTGCAGGACACTGAGACAGAGACCTATAAAATCCTGTGCTCACAATTCCTGGATATTATCCATTCAGCTCCTGCCCTCTGCCCAAGTAGGAACCTTCAATGCCCCAGAACCAGCTCCATGTACTCAGTTTGGGATATGAGGAAAGTGCCTGCCATCTGGAACTCAGTCACTGCTGTCATAATTGGTCAAACACTCTGGGAAGCAATGGTGTTCTGATCTCTTTTATTGCACAGCTTCCAACAAAGTTTGTGGCCCAAGTATGACAACCAATAGAACTCTTTCACTTTATTCTTGTCTCTTGAGAGTCTGGTTTTCTACTTGCTTTCTAAAAGAAACATAAAAGGCAAGTAAGCATGGCATGTAAAAGTGAAGGGGGTGGGCTTCCCATGGGATATATGATGATTTTCTTACTTTGTTGCAAACATATGATATAGGAAGTTGCGTGAGAATCTTGCTTAAAACAATAGTGACAACCCTTTAACCCCATCTGCTTCCCGTTAATGGGAAAAGCCATTACATGGTAGTGTCAAGAGGCCTCTGGATTTTCTCAAGGCTTTATCATAAGGCAGATGCTTAAGACAAAAATCTCCAACCCTTTGGTTCTAACCCTCTCCTTCTTAGTCCATTCAGAAAGCACAAAAGGTAACAGCATCTAGCCGATACTCACGAGGGCTAGGTTGGTAAAGCGAAAACCTCTGTGTGCTGTGACAAATGTCACTGGCTGTGCTTTAGGTGGTTTGCAAAGCACAAAGTTAAGTTTCTGGATGATATGTTCACAATTAACAAACCAGATCATTATGCCCTTTCCAGAGTGAATTCTAGTTCTTAGGATTACTTTGCAGATTTAAAAACAATAAATATTTATTAAATATCCATTATTTACCAAGGTCACACCTCTAGGGCCTTGTCCCAAGTGTTTTCTGAACCACTGGCTTGGATGACTTGATGAGTCACTCATGAATCAGAAAATTGCAAAATATCATCTTCACTGAAGTTTACATCAGCACAGACTCAGATAGAGTTGAATATGTACTCCCTGGTTTCTGGGAAGGCAGAGATATTTCAAAAATAATTCCAGGAAGGCAATCGAGTGCTCCTTTTGATGCATTTGCCAAGTGGGACACAAAATAGACCTATATTTGTAAATAACAATCTTTTTCAAATATTGTCATGGGGATATGCCCAGCATATAGTGATCCTTAAAATATGTATTGTGAAGTAATAATCCACCTATATTCCGGTAATTTCCGAGTGTTTCTTCAGCCTTGACTCTACCCATGAACCTCAGATTCACACACTCAAGCACCTTCGATCTACACTAGAGCCCGAGTGATCAACCTAAAGCACTCTCCTTCCGTAATCTCTTCTGTGACTCCCCGTTACCTTCAGAGTAATGCCCCACCTCCCCAGCACAGCCTGAGTACAAGTTCCTCCCTGACCCTGCCTCACCCTCTGGACTCACCTGCCGCTATTTGCCCCATCTCTGAACACCAAAGTTTCTGTAGTTCTCAATACAACACCCTTTTGCTTGTCTCTGCTCTAGCCATGCTCTGTTCCCTTTGCACAGAAGGCCCTTTCCTCCTTTTATCAGTTTCTTACCTATCATGCATGACTCAGTTTATGCATCATGTCTCTGGAGGGTCTTCCTCAAACCCCCGGGGTGAGTTAATTACCCCTCTTCTGGGGCACTGCATATGTAGCTCTGTCTTAACATGGACCACGTTGCGTTAAAATTATCAAAAACATGTTTCCTCCACTAGAGTTTAAACAAATTTTGCTTAGCTGTTTGCCCAGAGTCCCTAGCATAGTATCTGACTCTTGATAGGCACATAATACATGCTTGTTGAACTTCAACTAAAGTGGTCACAACATCTTTCTTTTGTGCCTAGAAACAAGCAGAATTAAAGTGGAAAAGAAAAAAATTACAGAGCTAAAATTTAGACACTTCAGAGGTCTTACTTGAGGTCAAATTTTAGAGGACTTTGTCCTGATCACTTTTTGGATGACTTTATACTGTCTGCATGTGGCTGTAACAATTCCAGACTGCCACTACACTGTTCCAGTTATCTTTTGCTGCATAACAAACTACCCCTAAACTTAGTGGCTTAAAACAGCAACTTTTTTTCTTTTTTTTCTTTTTGAGATGGAGTCTCATTCTGTTGCCCAGGCTGGAGTGCAATGGTGCAATCTCGGCTTACTGCAATCTCTGCCTCCTGGGTTCAAGCGATTCTGCTGACTCAGCCTCCCAAGTAGCTAGGATTACAGGCACCTGCCACCATGCCTGGCTAATTTTTGTATTTTTGTAGAGATGGGGTTTCACCATGTTGGCCAGGCTGGTCTTGAACTCCTGACCTCAGGTGAGCCACCCACCTTGGCCTCTCAAAGTGCTGGGATTACAGCCGTGAGCCACCGTGCTCACGGCTGTTCTTTTCTGGAGGGTACAAAAGAGCTTCTCACACGGCAGGGGCGGCTGGCGGGCTGGACTCAGCTGGGCCCTCCCTTCTCCATATAATCTCAAGACTTCTCTCTGTCATCTCTGCGGCAGCTATCTTACACAGTGGTTGAACGTCTCCAGCGACCAACAGGGAACCCGCCCCTCTTCTTAAAGGCCAGACCCGGGACTGACATGACATCTCTTCCAGCATACTCCTTTGCTCAAAGCAATCACAGGCCAGCCCAGGCTGAGGGAGGAGGGGAAGTAGACTCCACCTATCAAAGGGACAAGTAGCAAAACTGTGCAGCTCTCCTTAAGCCACCATATGCCCACAGGCCCGTGACTGAGCCTAAGTCTATGCCCCAGAACCCCCAGCAAAGCTCTACTGTTTACTCGGACTGAACTGACTTACAGAATGTGCCTGCCCCTGAACTAATCTCTGTGGCCAGGAGCTTGGGAAATCTTGATTAGAGCTGGAGGTGGAAACAATTCTGGGCAATATTATGGTTAAGAAACTCTGTAGGGGCTGAGCATGGTAGCTCACGCCTGTAATCCCAGCACTTTACGAGGCCAAGGCAGGCAGATCTCTTGAGCCCAGGAATTCGAGATCAGCCTGGGCAACATGGCAAAAACTACAAAAAATAAAAATAAAATACCTGGGCATTGTAGCACATGCCTATAGTCCCAGCTACTTAGGAGGCCTTGGCAAGAAGATCACTTGAGGCTGGGAGGTTGTGGCTGCAGTGAACTGTGATTGTGCCGCTGCACTCCAGCTTGGGTGACGGAGAGAGACGCTGTCTCAAAAAAGAAAAGAAAATTCTGTAAGAAGGAGGTGGTGGTAGGGATTGCTGGGGAGGTGTCTTAGTTTAGGGTAATGTAACTGCAGAACCTGAGCAAGGCCTTGGATGCAGGTGATTTATTTGGGAGGTAATCCCAGGAAGCAGGAGTGAGAGAGAGGGAAGAGTAAGATAGGGAGGGAAGAAAAGTCAATGTGAGGGTGCTATGAGGAAGGGGGTTTGATTCTTTCTACTCTGAGATGCCCACAGAACATGTTCCAGAACTATTTACCTAAAGAACTGCAGACTGAGACATTTTCCCACAAGTTCTCATCCCTTACTGGTTGAAGGTTATACCCGAGGCCATTCACTCCCTGCAGTACACTTCGTAGGCTGCAGTTACAAGAGCAGAACAGGCTCCCAAGGCGTTAGAGAAGGCCCCAAGGCAGAAATGTGGAGAGGATGGGGCCTGACCTGGATGTCGTGCAAGATGAATCTGAGCCCCCACGGAAGTTCAACCACAGCTGGGGCTGATTTCCAAGGAGGCCCAAGGATGTAACACTGGACACCAAAACATCCGCCATAAGAGCCAACCAACAAAGGTTCCCTCAGGTCAGAGCCCAGCTCGCCTTGCCAAATGGCTCCCAGGGATCACTTCCGCAGCTGATGCAGTGGGCGCCCAGGAAGCACCTCCTTCCTGTGCAGAGGACTGGCACTGGCTGGCTTCCCTTGGGGCTATGCCCACCCGCCAGCACCACCAGGAACATACCTCTGGGTGATCAAAGTTAGGTTTATTGGCAGTTGTTGCAGCAAGGAAGACCACCCACACGAGGAACCATGGGTGTCTCGGTAGGATGGTGTCCAGAGGAGCTTCTCAGGAGGTCAGGGCTTGGGTTAGGTGATTTGGGGAAGATTGGGAAGCATGGTCTTGCTCGGGAGCTGTCAGAAAGTGGGATAATTTTATAATTGGGCGGCCTAACAATTTGTATCTAGGAGGTTGTGGGAAGAACAGAGCAGGCTGGAGCTGTACTTGATAAACACCCCTCATATGTGCCAGGAGAAGGAGCTATTTGGTCATTTTCATAGTTTGCTGGGTGTTCTTGTTTCAGTGTGGTGGTGTTGTCTCACTCTGCCACCGCCACAGAATGACCTTGTCTGATGTTGGTGTTCTGTGAAATTGTGTATGTTAAGTAAGGAGGGGACTCCAGCCAGACCTGGGGGTTGGTGACTTTTTCTTTCTCAGGTCTCACAAGACAGGCTCAGCACCCTCAGGAGAGTGGCAGGCACCCATGGTAATACAGCTGCGTGGCTCAAAGCAACAATCAAGACAGAAGAACAGGCACCAATCGATAAGCCACTTCTATCTCCTAAAGCTCTTTTGAAGTCTGGCAGAGACATTTGAGTGGTTTCTCTCCACCTCCTCAGCGACTCACAGTGTGATGTTCATGGTTGAACCTGAGTGATGCCAGCAGCAAGGAAACTGACAGGTCTCGCCAATCCATTTCCTGTCATTCACTTGAGGGTGACAAAGCATGATGGTGACAGCTCAGATAACATTCCTGGCCACAAAATCCTTAGACTAAATGGAGCCTGGCTGCCAGGAAGGAGAGGAACAGGCATTCCAGATGCAGACTCTGCTACTGTGTGCAGCCACACAGGAGAGCTTTGAACAGGACTCTGAGCCTGGAGAGCAGCAGGATTTGTGTACCACTGCTACACTGATCAATGCCAATAGTTAGCCCAGGCTGGAGGATGGGCCAGGCATCCTAACACCATTGGGCAAATCAAAGGTTTAAGGAAGTCAGCACAGTTGGGGTATACAGTAGAGAAAGCTACATGTTTTGAAGAATGTGCATACTTCTTGAGTCCCCCCAAATCAGCCTCACCGTCAGCACTTAGACAGTGCAAAGTTGAATGAGAACCTCATTAGAACTTCTGGAAGCTCATCTCTTTCTTACCAGACCCATGCTTAAGACTGGAGTCCTGGCAGAGGCTAATATTCCACATATGAGCCAGAGACAACCTCATCTATGCCAGGGGCATGTCACCCAAACTGAGGTCATATAATTTAAAACATAACTCCAAAGTTCAGTAAGCTATGGTGGAGATACCTCTGGTGCCTGTATCACATGTCCTCAGGCCTCCTCTGCTTTCCAGCACAGCTGCTGAACAGTTCTGTGCAGCCTCAGATTCCCTGAGCCCTGTGCTAAGCATCTTCTGCATTATGCACCAGGGTTTTCTCTGAAGGCAGAGTTACTCAAACATCCAGGGAGCAAGCACCCTGGCTTGCTAGGACAGTTAACACTCCCAGGACAACTGCCAGTCACTGAGGGGACAGGAGCCAGTAGATGGATGCCTGGCCTTTGTCTTTCAGGTGGATAATTGTAGAAATCATCCTGTAAATTTGTTAAGAGGGTCAACAGAATCAAGGGGCAACTTTAACGTGTCCGTATATTGGCCCCACCTTCTGCCCCATCTCACGTCCTCACTCCCACACTCCTGTTTCCCATGAACCACCTGCATCCAGTCCTTGTCTCATGCTCTGCTTTCAGGGAAACCTGAACTAAACCATACATAGGCACAGTCTTCTTTTATAACACAGGCTTTCTAGACTAACATGGCTGATGCACATTCGGTCTCCAACTTAGGCCCTAGAACGGAAACAGGGCCCAGCCATCCAGACACCTGTGGGAATCCTGCCACAGGGCCCTTGGCTCCACTCTAGGGCTGGTCCTGCGTCCTGACATAATCAAGAAATTCCTTCCAGTTTTCTTGGCTGGGTCCTTTCTAGCAGGAACATTTTGATGGCATGTGACAGAAGCTGAAATTGAACTGGTTTAGTCCTGTAGAAGCAGGGGAGATTACTGGAAAAATACTGAAGCATCACATGAAATTGAAGGAAGCGTTCCCCAATCCATGGGGAGGGTAGGGATGCAGCTGGGCCTCAGGGGAAAAGCCATATTGCCGGCTTCTTCCACATGGAGGCCTGTGCCCCCAAACAGCTCAAGAGGCCCATATGAAAGAAGACACACGCATATGCAAATATCATAATGAGAGAGTGTTTCTGCAAGCTCCAGGGAGGAAGAAGCTTTGTGACTATTTTTTCTGTGATTAACTGGAGTGTCTAAAACAGTATCTGCAATATGGTATATGGGTAACAGACATTTGTTGAATGAATGAACAGTAGAGGGAGGAGGAGGGAAAGAGAGGAGGTGGGATGGGAAGAAGGTTTGGGGTGCGACTAAGGATGAAGCTATCTAGCCTCCAGCTTTGGATGGACCTTGCTTTTCCCAGGGATCATGGCTGGGGACATTATCCCACCTTCCTCAGCTCAGAAGCTTGCTGTGGCTCCCAGTTTCCTGTGGACAAAACCTGACCTCCTTAGTGTTACATGCAAATCCCTCACAAGTTGGCCCTTACCGCCTCCTCTTCACACACCCTCCACTTAGGGCACACTGGCCCACAGTCCAGGGCCATCCTGAGGGAACTGTCCTAAGGGTCACTGTGCCCTTCTCTGGGACAGACATACATGTTTTGAAATAGTTTTTTTTTGTTGTTATTTGTTTATTTTTGAGAGGGAGTCTCACTCTGTTGCCGGGCTGGAGTGCAGTGGTGTGATCTTGGCTCACTGCAAACCTCCGCCTCCTGGGTTCACGCCATTCTCCTGCCTCAGCCTCCTGAGTAGCTGGGACTACAGGCACCTGCCACCACACCCAGCTAATTTTTGTATTTTTAGTGGAGACAGGGTTTCACCACGTTGGCCTTGATCTCTTGACCTCATGATCCGCCTTCCTTGACTTCCCAAAGTGCTGGGATTATAGGCATGAGCCACCGTGCCCAGCCTGAAAGGGATTTTAAATTGCTTTTATGAGGGAAACATGTTATCTTGTTCATGTAATACTCTATAGCAGAACACAGCAGGGAATAATAGATTCTGCATAGATAGTAATACTCTTCTAACTCTGGAAAGAAAAGCATAATATTATATAGATAAAAAGAAAAGCATTTATAGCAATAATAATTGAAATGAAAGTATTACAGGAATAAAATATTTTAAATAAAAATTAGGTGGGAAAATTGACGTTGTACTTGATGAGTTGTGAGGCCAATGGCTTGTAATTTTTCTGAGAAAGAGAAGCATGAAATGAGTATTTTCAGTGTTTGCTGTTGTTGTTGCTATATATCTACCATTGTGTTTCCTCTTCAGAATGTGGCTTTTCGTACATAAATACATTTGCACAGAGTAAATTTTGGATAAATTTAAATCAGGGAGTGGAAGATATGTCTTATATTCCAGCAAAGACTGTAGCGTGTGTGTGTGTGTGTGTGTGTGTAAGACATTCTGCTGGCCGGGCGCGGTGGCTCAAGCCTGTAATCCCAGCACTTTGGGAGGCCGAGACGGGCGGATCACGAGGTCAGGAGATCGAGACCATCCTGGCTAATACGCTGAAACCCCGTCTCTACTAAAAATACAAAAACTAGCCGGGCGAGGTGGCTGGCGCCTGTAGTCCCAGCTACTCGGGAGGCTGAGGCAGGAGAATGGCGTAAACCCAGGAGGCAGAGCTTGCAGTGAGCTGAGATCTGGCCACTGCACTCCAGTCCGGGCGACAGAGCGAGACTCCGTCTCAAAAAAAAAAAAAAAAAAAAAAAAAAGACATTCTGCTAAACTGTAGGATGCTTGTGGACAAAGTCCTTATCAGCCATGACACAGAAATATGGATCAATAAGTGTGTATTGAATGGATGAACAAGGAAAGAGAAAAGCAGCCATTTAGACTGTGTGCCTAACACTGTGCAAGATGCTTAGCACACGTCATCTCATTTAATCTTCACAACCACCCCGCAAGGTGATTTTCATCCTGTCTAATTTACAGAAGCAGAAGCTGTGGCTTGCCCAAGGTCACAAAACCAACAAAGGATTCAAATCCAGGAACGTCAGATCATGATGCCCTTGCCTTCTGCATTGAGCGCCGCACCCCTAAAAAGTTAGCTTGCGCCACCTAGTGGCAGAACTAAAACAGGAACCAGGAACCAGGTCAGCCTGCAACAAATATTAAAGCAGCAGGCTGCACAGCCCAAAGGAGCTTGTGAAACCTGGAGAGGCACAGGCAAGCCTGTGACCTGCACTCACCCCAACCCCACAACTGATAAAAGACAACGCAAGGCCCAGAATCAGATAACCTGGGAAAGTGTGCTCTAAATGAAGCATCATTTCCTCTTGAAATACATTTTTTTTTTCTTCCTGTACTGGGAACATAAAAGTCCCTCACCATCCCTTTGCCCTCTCAGCATTTCCAGGGCTTCCCTTGACCTCAGTCTGCTGTCCCCCTCCCGGATCCAGCACCTTTTTAACACTGAGGATCTAACCTTGTGCTCATGAGGCCTGGCTTGGTGGCGACACGTCACCCAGCACACGCAAGGGCTGTCCCACGAACGAAGTGGCAGGCACACGCAGCACTCCAGACTTCCAGCTCATCTGTGAACAGCTGCGGTCATTTGGTGGCAAAAACTCTACAGCCTACCCACTACCCTCCTAGCTGCAGTCCCACCTGCTCCGTTTTCACTACAGTCATTTTTGAAGAGGGGCGATGTTTCTCCTGCAGTTGACTGACGATGTTTACAGAGAAGCTATTGTTCAAGCTACTGTACACTGCCTCCCGCCCCCACTCAAAACACATGAAAAGTTGTTCTGCCCTAGAAAATATAGGTGCCTTAGCCGGCAGGCAGGTAAACATTCTCATGGTCTATGCCCTGCTTTTGTGGTCTGATTCATTTTCTCCATCATTCTCTCTCTCATGCTCTGTCTCTCTCATTCCTTCTCTCGCTTCCTCGGTCTCTGTATCTGTATCTCTGTCTTTCATAAGTAGAAACACACATACACACTGTGATATAAGAACATATAAAATCACATCTAAGGATATTGGAATACAACTTAAGGTGAGTGCAAAAAAGGGCAGAGAATGGGCAGTGCAAAAAAGCTGGAGTTGTCGAGGGAGAAGACTGCTGGGCCCCGCATGCTAAGGCCTTCTCTGAACAGCATCCAGTTTGGACACAGTGAAGAACACTGACAATCCCAGGCCAATGTGCCTTCAGTTCCTTAGAGAGAGAAAAAAAAGCTTGAAGACGAAAATCACTGTGAGAATCAGAGAAATGACAATGAGGCATCTCTCTGTTTTCACTTGAGATAGGTATGCATTTTTAAATGCCTCGCTTACCTCAGGTGGGTGGTGAATTCTAACGCACTTTCATGCCAGTTACCTCTGCACACCAGTGGGAGGCATCCCTGAGTGCTCTCTGACAGCTGAACGGATCTTCTCAGAGATGCCCTTATTCCAGCACTATTTCTGCAATGTGTAGCAAGCACTTGTCCTTGGAACCAGTTTCCTGCACTTGGGAATGAGGCGATGGAGACTGAGGAGCCCCAGGTAGGGGCCAAACAGAATCTTGCCTGGGGTGGGCTCCTCGTCAATGTGTGTGTGGACGGGGCACGGCCAGGCAGGGCAGAACTTCCTGACCAGACTGGAGTGTGTGGAAAGCAGACTGGTTAATAACAGGTGCCATTCCAGTTCCTATCATTATGGCACATAGAAAGAACTTAACAAATATTGATTAAATGAAGAAGAGTAGCAGACAGTTACTTCACATTTTTCTACGTGCCAGGCCGTGTTCTAAGTACATTGCTTATGCTAACTCATTTTATCCTTTCCACACTCCAGTGAGGCCGGTGCTGTTATTGTCCCCATTTTACAGATGGGAAGACTGGGCAGAGAGAGGCTAAAGTGCCCAAAATCAAACTAGAAAAAGGCAAAGCAAGGATGTACATGAGTATGAGTATGAAGCAGGTGCTGTGCTAACTGCACACAACTGTTATTTCATTTGACCCTCATAGCACCCTGTGAAAGTATATCATTGTCCCCATTTTATAGAAGAAACTGATGCTCAGAGAGGTTAAAATAATTCCCACCAATAAGTGGCAGACTCAGGATTTGAACCAAGGACAATCTGACTTCAGACATAGACATAGGGGATTAGCTCCCCCTATTGCCCATTCAAGAGAGTTCTTACGCTGTTGGGAAGCAGCCTGGCAGTGTCCAGGGTTGTCCTATATGCCTGCTGGGCCCTGACTGACTGGGTCCTGACAACCAGCATCCTGAGACTGGCTGGGTTCAGGGACAGGCTGGGGAGGGGTGCAAAGGCCCTATCTGCTCCCTTCCAGTCGTCTGGGGTGTTCTCACATTGGCAAGGGCAGAGTGCTCCCTTCCTCTGAGTGGGTCAGAGATGCCATTGATAGGCCCCTGGAAACCAGAACTGCTGGTTTCTTCTGGCCCGTGTCTCAGATGCCAGCCTCTGGAGAGTGAGAGTCAGTTGGAAATCCAGCCCTTTCCTCCTCTCTGAGACCATCTCCTCTGGAGGGGTGCTTTCCTCTTGGCACCTTTGTGCCACATCGGAAATTCAAGCATCCTTTGGTCCTTTTGGGGAAATAATCCTGCCAACAAAAAGACCCCTTCATACTAACACAGGAGAGAGAGGGCCCAATTTATCACTGGGCAAGCATTAACAGACTTACATGAAAGTGATGCCAAAGTCAGGACAGAATTTCGCACAAATTTATACAATAAAGTCGAAGAAAGAACAATGAAAACTTATCTTTTTGTCTCGAGTGACAAATGGATGGGTCTTGTGATTGTTTCCTGTGTACCACCAGAGACTCCTGAGTTAATTTCCAAGGTGTGTGTTAATATTCTACGGATCGGAATGTCCTAGACTTTGCATTATAAAATCTAAAAGTCAAGAAGGCTCCCTAAAGGGTGCCTCCCACCTCAAAGGAAGTAACATCATTTTATCCTTACTGTGTCTTCTGAAAAACCACCAATATTATTTCTCCAAAACACCTCTTTTTAACAAAAATTTAATGACATGACCCTTCCCATTTCTCTGTGCATCACTTGGTGGGAATCTACAGTGAGTAGAGTTGACCAAAAACTTAATGTTTATTACCTATATTATTTCCATTACCCTGGGAACCTCCTTTTATTGATGCAGAAACAGGTGCTAAATAATTCTCCTAAAATTGATGTGGGGGAGCTGAGGCTTGAACCCAGATATTTGACATCAAATGTCTCTTCTCTACTCTCAAAGAATGTGTATATAGACATTCTATAGCAAGAAAAGAAAGGTCATAGAAAAAAAGATGAAGTTAGTAGAGGCGTTTTTTAATTCTTCAGTGTGTGAGCACCATGCCACATTCTAGAATAGAACTGTTCAAGAGAACTTGCTGTGAAGATGGAAATGTTCTTTACTTGAGCTGTCCAGTATGGTTGCCTCAAGCCACAGCACATGTGCGCATGTGTACCTGAAATGTGGTAGTGTGACTACTAAGGCACTGGCTTCTTAATTTAATTGTATACATTTTAGTTTAAATTCAGGGCTGAGCACGGTGGCTCACACCTAGAATCCCAGCACTTTGGGAGGCTGAGGCAGGAGGATCGCTTGAGCCCAGGAGTTTGAGACCAGCCTGGGCAACATGGCAAGACCCTGTCTCTACAAAACATAAAAAATTGGCTGGACATGGTAGCACATGCCTATAGGTCCAGCTACTTGGGAGGCTGACCGCAGGAGCTGGAGGCTGCAGTGAGCTATGACCGCACCACTGCACTCCAGCCTGGGTGACAGATAAAGACCTTGTCTCAAAATAAGTAAATAAATACATACATAAATAAATAAATTTACATTTAAAAAGCCACACATAGCTAGTGGCTCCCATGTTGAACAGCGCAAAAGCCCTGCTAGGCACATCTTGAGATGTCACTGAGGCCAGTAACTGACTGGCTGTTTGCTTCAGACCTCGGAGTGAAGATCCTGCAAATGTCAGCTGCCGGGCACTCACATGAAGCATGCTGCCCCTTGGGAAGGGGAACACATGGGCACAGAGGGTTTCTGGCTGCACTGCTCTCCTGCAAGCTGGCCTGGGCTTGGGCCTACCAGCACCAGAGTCCCATGACTCTGGCTCCCCCAGAGGCCCTGGCACTGTCCATTCACCACCATCCTAGGAGTGCTGCTGTTCGCTCTGCTCCTCCTCTTCCTCCTCCCCATCCCCCAGTCCAGAAGGCCAGCAGTCCTCTCGAGTTTGCCTCTTCAGACATACCAGGACAGCTTCATCCAAGTATAGAAATAGTCACTTGCTTGCTCAAAGTCACTTCAGAACAGAGCTGAGAGGAATCTTAGAAGTTATTCCTTCATTCCCCCTACCCCCACCCCATTTTACAGGTGAGAAGCCAAGACCTAGAGAGGTGATCAGTATCATCTTTGGCCTCCTTGCCCAGGGCAGTGACCCACTGAGTCCACAGATGGGGCAGGAACACGTGTGTGTGCAAGAAAAACAGGAACCATCTGGCTGAGGTCAGTCATTCCTTCTGCCTCTTTATGTCCACAGGATAGTTTTTTAAATTGATGATGAGGAAGGTGCATGTTTGGCAAAGAGGACAAAGCTTCCAATCGTTTAACTGCCAACACATACATTGGGGTCACTTATTGGTGAGAAACATTTCTGTACTGTTCTTACAGATTCTCTGTAACATAATTCTAGTTTTTAAACCTTCCCTTGCACAGAGATTAGGCCCCAGTTCTCACAAATAAAAAAATGCTTGGAGCATATTTATTGATTGCATGACATTGTTTATCCATTTTGAAATGAGTAGTACTAACAATCTTAACACTTTTCCAAGCAGAAAGTTCTCCTTCATGGCTAACTTCACTGTTTTTCCCCCTCTAATTCAGCATGGTATGGAGAGAGCTTAGCCAAGCCAGATGGACAGGTCATTAATAGGCTACATTCTGCTAGGAATATGTAAGCTATATATGGCAGACTTTGTTTAAGGTTCAGAGTTCAAGGTTTCAGCTACGGTCACGCGGATCATATCAGACTTGAAGAGAGAGCTGCTCTCCTGATTTGAAACAGTCTGTATAACAAACTGTTGGGCACCATTGAAATGTATCAGGGAACTCGCTGCAATAAAAACACTCAAAATGAATCATCCCAAAGTTCTAGCAACCAGGAAACAGACACAGTAAGGTGAGTAGTCTAGGTTCCCATGGGCATTCTAACTCATTTTTAATGACATCTTATGAGTATATGGCCCCATTTCTCTCTGTAATTAGAGCTAATAAATACCTTCAAAAGGATGTTTATGGCAGACTTTGGAATATTAACTCGTTATTATCAGAGTTATGTAGCTGAAGGTGAAGCCTGATTTTGAATACAGAAACCACAGCCAATGCCTCACTCACCTCAAAATGCAAATGTAGCAAAAATTAATCCAATGGGACTGTTGCCTCGTATCTGGCCAGAAAGATGAGAGTAACTAATTTGTCTGAAAGTTTCAACTGCTTCCATCTTATGCCTTGGAAAGTTTTTCAATTACCCAAACACTACTGTAAAAGAAATTCAATGGTAGTTGGAGTCAAAAGTATTTGTACTGAAATGCCAAGCTAGTTATTTAATGACTGTGATAAATTAAATTACTTTTCAAAATTATTCACTCCTTCTCTCCACCACCTCCATGGAAGAATTGTATTTCCCTGTCCTTGACTTTAGCTCAGCCATGTGACTGTTCTGGCCAATGAAACACTGGCAGATCCAATGCAAGCCAAGACTTGAAATGTGCATGGGCAGTGGGACTTGGCTCCTGCACCTGTCCCAGCTGGTTCACTGGCCCAAGAAGGAAGAGAAACCTAAGCCTGGACCCAGACTTAATCTGCAGTTTAGAGTCATTCAGTCAAACCCAACCAAGATCAGCCAACACCCAGATGACCAACAGACACTTAAGCAAGAATAAATGACTTTTGTTTTAAGTTTTGGGTTGGCTTGTAATGTAACAATTCCTGATTGATACATTGGCAAAGACTTAGTTTCAGTTACTATGAGGATATGATACCAACTTCATAGTGTGATCTAAACAATGCGATGCTATGATCCCTTTACTCATTGAAGACCAATAATGTCCCACTCCTGCCTTGACTTCCCCAGTGGTGTATGTTACAATTTAGCTAAATTGGGACTACATTTCCCAGAATTCCCTTCCCTGGTGGTCCTGGGTTAGCACTGACCACAAGAGAATTTTTCTGCAAGATTTGGAAGCCAGAAGTAAAGCAGCAGACATTTTTTTTTTTTTTTTTTTTTTTAAGGCTCTGAAGGCTGGAGCAGGATCCCAGGAACAGTGGGTGCTCATGCATGTTGCAATCTGCTAGCTTGCCTTGTTCTGGGCCAAGTACTTATGCAACTCTGTGGAGACGGCTGCCAGCTTCCCCTGGGAGTCACCCACAGCAGTAAGGTTGGAGGTAGTGAGACAGGTGTAGGTTCTGGTTTGTATTTTCTCTTGTTCACACCAAGCTTCCTTTTCTGACTACCAGTTTGGCCGACCAATTACTACTTTAGGCTCAACATCAGATGCAGAGACAACCACCTTCCCTGGATGCCTCCACTAGCTCCCATGCCATGTGAAGTCTAATGCTTATAACACATCTCCATTCTCTCTCACTCATGGTTCTTCAGCTTCTCTGGATTGAACCCTGACACATTATGGCTGAGTCCATTGTTGTCTAAACCTGAAAATTCAGAAAAGTTCCTCGGAACATAGTCTCGAGTAATTTATTATGGAACAAGAAACACATAAGATTAAACCATCATTTATTGAGCCCTTACTAGGTGCAAAATCTGTGCTAAGTGCTTTACATGCATTATCTCATTTAATCTCATAAAATAGTCCCCAATCCCCTATCCAGTATGCCTTACTCTCATCACCGTCATCAGTTGGTGGTTCGGAGATACCTGCTAGCTACAGTAATGCTCTAAGTCCTCACTGCCATTAGGAATTGTACACTGGGACCCAACGTCCTCTGGGGTGAACCAGGTGGACTGTGCTGTCCTAAAGTCCACACAGGTAGTGCCCACTGATTTTGGTCCAAAGATACAATCTTTGACCCTATCAAACACTCAGTTCTCCTCTAAATATGAAGTCTGGCCCCAAATATTTGCCTAGTGACTGGGTCCTGATACCACAGTCACATCTCACATGGGAATTGCCCCAAGTGTCGATCCTCCTGGACTGAAGCAATGCTGGTGGCCCTGTGCACTCATTGGGATCTCCTACTCCTTACTGGGCATGTACCCCCATTTAGGAGCGACTTTAATTACCAAATCAAATACCTCTCACTTGCCAGAACTGGGACTGAGGTGGCCACCTTCCTTGGAAACAGCCTGCTGGGCCTACCTGTGCCTCCACAATCTACACTGGTAGCTAGGTTAGTTTCCCAGCATTTGTCCTATCTCAGCAGGTGCTGCGGCAAAGTTTTCCAGGTTGTACAAAGATGACAGTTAGTGGGGCTTCTAATTAAGATATTCAAGTGGATTTGAGTGGCTTTTCAGTATCAGTAACTGTGGTAGTTACGTGCTATATTAACTTGGCCAAGCTGGAACTATTTCCCAGTATTCTCTTCCCAATATGGTTCTGGGTTACAGACGAGTAAAAAGGAGAAATTGGTGCAAGGTTTGCAAGGCAGAAAGAAGGCAGCAGCTGTGATGCTGGAGAGCGCTCCAGTGTAAGGTGGTGAGAGACAGCTGCAGAGGCGCTGGTCGGTTGGCTTTCATCTTCCCTCTTTCCTGCATGCCTGGGGCTTCTTCCTGCCAGCTCTACTGACCAACAGCAACTCCAACCCCACTACCGACGCTTGGCTGTAAGCTCAGAGGTAATCGCGCCAGAGATGCAAAGACCCTTCCAGACTTCTTCACCAGCCCCTTCCAGGGTTCCCACTCCTGCAGCTGGACATTCTTAACTTCCAAATTTCCCCAAAGTTCGAACTTGTCCACCTGCGCCAGAGAAAAGGACATGCCTTTTTTCCCCCTAATTTGAGTGGTAAAGTCTGAAGACCGAAAAAAAATTTTCTTTTTTAAAATGCTAACTTGCTTTCCTAGAATTTGAACAATATTCATTCATACATTACAAAGAATTGTTTTGTTCTGAGTTCTAGGGCTCTTCTGTAAGTGCATCTCTGCAAGTATGTAGAGAAAGGTGGAGAATCCCCCCACTCTACCTCCACCCGTATTTTAAGCCTTTGGTGGAATTGTGATTTCTCTTTTATGTGCCCTTTGTTTTAAAACCTTAGCAAGCAATAATTTGTAAACTGGTTTCCCAGTCAAATATGTAATGATGGCAATCTGCTAGATAAGAAGCAGGGAATGGTAGGCATCCTCAAATAGAGTTAAAGAAATGCTAATTACTTACACCTGCAGAAAGCTGTTGCTTTTGTAAGGTATGTAATTAGCAGCCAGCTTGTGTTGGAAAATGTGATTGTCTGTTTAAATACGGGATGCAGCCTGGAGGCCACCCAGTTTAGAGCTCTAGCGCTGTGTATATTGGCCCAGCCTGGGTTCTCCTGGCCACTTGTTAAGGCTGACTGCATGCCTAAATGCAGCGTGTGGCCAATTGAGCCCCCTTTCCTTGTTCCACGTGCCAAAGCAGCTGTGATTATTTTAAAAAATTGGCTCCTTTTGGCTGGCAACGGTGGCTCACGCCTGTAATCCCAGCACTTTGGGAGGCCAAGGCGGGCGGATCATGAGGTCAGGAGATCAAGACCATCCTGGCTAACACAGTGAAACCCTGTCTCTACTAAAAAATACAAAAGATTAGCCGGGTGTGGTGGCGGGCGCCTGTAGTCCCAGCTACTCAGGAGGCTGAGGCAGGAGAATGGCGTGAACCCGGGAGGCGGAACCTGTAGTGAGTGGAGATTGCATCATTGCACTCCAGCCTGGGTGACAGAGCAAGACTCTGTCTTAAAAAAAAAAAAAAAATTGGCTCCTTTTAACTTCGTGAGACTTTCTGCTTTTCTAGCCCAGTGGTTCTAGGCCTTGGCTACACATTAGAATTGCCAGGGACACTTTTTAAAAAATCCTGATGCCCAAGTTGCACCCAAATCAATTAAGTCAGACTCTCTGGGGCATCAAATTTTTAAAGTGCCCGAAGCGATTACAAATGTGCTGTTAAGTTTGAAAACCAGTGGTTCCCAAACTTTAACTGCATGAGAATCAGCTAGCAGGCCTGTTAAAACACAGGTTGCAGGGCCCTACCCCTAGATTCAATAAGAGGGAGGCAAGGGTGTCCAAAACTTCACACTTCTCATATTTATGCCAAAAATACTGTCAATGTTTGCTGTGGCTTGGATATGGTTTGTCCACACCAAACTCATAATGAGGCTTGGTCCCCAACGTAATGGTGTTGAGAGATGGTGAGACTTTTAAGAGGTATTTGGATAACAAGGGATCTGCCCTTGAAGAAATTAATGACATCTGGTGGAAGTGAGGTCTCCCTCTCCCAAGACTAGGTACCAACAGAGGGGGTTGCTATAAAATGAGGCTGACTCTCCAGTATGGTATCTTTGCACATGCCCACTTCCCGTTCTTCTCCATCATGTTAGGACACAGTACGAGACCCTCACCAGGGTCATAGTATGAACTCTCCAGGCTCCAGAATCATGAGCCAAATTAACCTTTATTCTTGATAAATTATCCAGTCTGAGGTATTGTTACAGCAACAGAACATGGACTAAGAGAAAGCTCAAACAATGTTTAACTCCTTTTGGAATTAGAATAGTTAACTATTTTTTGCACATGACAGGGGTTAGCTGTCATGTTTTATAGATATTAGCTCATTTAATAATTTTCACAAGGCTGTTTCCTTCTCAACCTTCAGATCTTAGAAAAAGTGCCAGAGATCAGACTCCCTTAAAAAGTCACCTGACCCAGTTACTCTCTCCCACATCACCTGGCTTGTTTCCTTGGGGGCTTTAACTCATCTGTAATCTTGCTTCTGTCTCTTCTAGTTCCACGTAAGTTTCCAAATGTAGAAACCCAATCTTCTTCACCTAGTGCCTAGCATGTGACAGGTGCTTCTCTGTCTAGTGCGTAGCACACGACAGCTATTTCTCTAATTGCAGAATGAATGGGTTCACACAGCCACCCTGTGAAAGCGGTACTACGTAGCACACGACAGCTATTTCTCTAATTGCAGAATGAATGGGCTCACACAGCAACCCTGTGAAAGAGGTACTATGATCTGTAGTTCACAAACCAGAAGATAATTCTAAAGTAAATTCCTGGAGATCACAGTGAGGAACTAAGATTCTAATTGTCTTCTGACCAGAGCTAGGCTCTGAAATCACTCCAAGAATTGATCATCAGCCTTAAACATCAGTCTTCTTTCCTGGTAATAAACTGAGTCTAGGAATGTCAACTTTGTCTTACTACCACTTGACTCGAGTTATTTTTTTCCCAAATAGCAATAACAATCCACAGCCCAAACTGTAGAAAGTAGCAATTTCCTTATTTAAAAACTACTGTCCAAAACAAAAAGCCTATTAACAATACCCCAAAACAGTTAAGATTTCTACCTCCTATAAAATCATAAACATTTTAATTCAGAATGTTGATATTTAGAAGAAAAACTACAGAAGCAAATGGATTAGAATTATCTGACTTTATTTAGCATGCAATGCAATTTATTCTGGCAATAAATTAATATGTGCAGTTATAAAAAATGTTGGGTGCTTTTTCCAAGAAAAATGTTTCTGAATGTGCACAATAGAATATATGCAGAATCTTTTCAACTGTCAACTTCATAATTTTTAAACTCATAAGTGTGGTAACACCAAGTTATGGAACAATGGACTTTCTCTGTAATTCATGATTTAGTTTGCGTTTATAAAGGCTTTAATTGCCTTTTCAGTTCCTACAAGCTACCAAGCCTGAAATTAAAGAACTGACAGCTGAGAATGGAAATCACCTGATCAAGTCTCCTAATTGTACAGCTGAAGAATCCAATGGCCTTGCCAAAGATTACAAAGCTAAAAACAGACATAGCCTGGATGATGTCAGTTTTTATAGGTGCTCTAGAAATGTCTTGAGCTAAATAAGGCACATGTATCACACAGAACTTTAGTCATATCTCACAGTCCAGTTTTACTCTGCTTTCTCTTTATTTTTTAGAGAGGAGGTCTTGCCCTGTCAGATAGGCTGGAACGCAGTGGTGTGATCACAACTTACCACAGCCTCAAACTCCTGGGCCCAAGCAATATTGCTCATGGCCCCACACCTTGCTAATTAAAAGACAATTTTTTAGAGGCAGGGTCTCTTTATGTTGCCCAGGCTAGTCTTGAACTCCTGGCCTCACAAGATCCTCTTGCCTCAGCTTCCTGAATAGCTGGGATTACAGGCACGAGCCACTGTGCCTGGCTCTGGTTTTACTTTCTGCTTAACACAGGATTCAATCTTGATGTGTTCCTTTATAGTTCACAAACTTAGTGACTCAATTGCTTTAGAAATAAACCAATAAATGATTTTATTTAGAAATAATCTGATTTAGAAATAAAACCATTCCCATTACTGCAGCATTATCATCAGTCACTGATTGCTAATGCTTTTCATGCTTCTTTTTTCCTGGGACGTGTGAACCCGGCAACTTTTCTTGTTCTTCTATGTTCTTAGCAAACCCACATCAAGGGTGTTTGTGTTTGAAATTCATCAGCACCAGAAAGAGCTAACATGTTGGCAATATCTAGAAAACCATCAACACGATTGTGGGACAGTTCATTTCGCTTTGCAGCTGATCCCACCATAGTGAGTGAGTACTCTGCTCTGTTCATCTGAGCAGTCACTTTGCTTTTGCAAAGCAGTTGTGGATTGCTTCTGGGATGTCAGTGTCCCAAACAGCAATGAGATTTCTCATCACATCCAGAATATGCCACATAATGTACTGAGCACTTTCAGCATACAATTTTTGGTAATTTATTGTCTCAGCCTAGTGGCTGCACATAGCCATGCTGCTGGCAGGTAAAAATGGCTACTCACTTGTTTTAACCTCCAATGAATGTGTACAGTACACTTACCAATGAGTAACAGAACATTTACATTCTAGCAAGCTATTTTTCTAATTGCAGGAGCCATTCCTAAAACAACCTGACAGACATCAGTGCATTAACATTTTTTATTTATACACAGTAAAGCTGTGTATATAAAGGGAATTTTCAAATTTTCAATGTAAATGATTCTAATTTCTTGCTATTCTTAGTACTGCAGCAAAGGAAGAACGATAGCCTATCTTTATATATTTCTTTTTCTCCAGGGCAACATTTCTCTGCAGCAGTGAATGTCTGGTTTGGCTGCATGTTATAGAGGCTTATTAAATACGCTCTCATGGGCATATTTATTCACAATAGATCCCTCATTTTCAAGCTCATTCTCTGCTGTTAATTAATATTTACCTTGTAGTAGTGACACAACACTGTGATACACCAAAAGCACAGCTTCCAGCCACGGAAATTTGACATTAACCCCTATCTGGAATGCAATTTCATTAGCCTTATCAAAAAACAAAAATTCAGATACGGAAATATTACTTGCTCTGATCTGGCAAAGTCATTCAAACATTTCATTTACTATACTAGACTGCTCTGCTCCTCATTCTGTCACCAATTTCTCGTCTTTCGGATGTTTTTCATCTTGTCCTGACTTCCAAGGAATATGCAGAATATAAGAAAACTCCACATTCTTTCATCAATTTAGACTTTCTTTCTTGTTCACTAACTTTTAGCTCTGGAGACATTGTGACCTCACTGTATCTTCTCTTGAATACTATGACCGAATTCTCTGCATGAAGCATTACAGAAATGACATGCTGAACAGAACATGTCCATCCTAATGGGAAAACAGGATACTGGCTTGGTATAGAAACTGGAAGTGTGGAACTGATGAAGCAACTAATTTTAAATTTAGAACAGCAAAGCTGATGTCAAATTTCAAAGGAAGGGCTAATTTTAATCATCTTAATAACCAAGTCAAAAATACAATCTCTTTTGTATTAAGAAATCCTAATGACTGAGGTAGATGATGCTGTTATCACATACTGAAGGAATTTGGTTTAAAACATGAAAATGATGAAACCAAGGGAAAGAAAGCACTGTTTTGAAATTATCTTCTTTTAAATTTAGATGGAACATTAAGAATGCTTCCAATTTAAGGTTCTAAGCACAAAATCCAGATATGTCATGTTCTGGACTTGCTTCCTAAAGATGAACTCAGCAGCTGATGGAAAGAATCCACACTCTCACAGAACAGCAAATCACAAATGGTTGTCTCTGTGAAGCCAGGAGCTCTGCATTCGATACTTCTATCTGGGCTCATTTCCAACTGTTCAGGATTTGGATTCCTGAAGGCTTCTTCAGCAATGAACTAATTCTTTGTTGGCTGAAGGGGCTGGGACTGTTTCTCCACACACAAACTGATCCTAAGACAGAGTGAGAAATGACATTAACCAATACATTTCCGTGTCACAAATGCATTAATATTAAACCTTCATTTTGTTACAGAATCAATCCAGCTCTGTTAATTTTGTTTTTCCATTGCTATTATCATTTCATTGGTCAAAGAGCCAATGACAGCACTAGAATTAGAATCTCAAACATGTATCAGTTTTTGATTCTGAATTCATTATTTAATATAAAGTATCTTATAAACAAATATCCCCATCTTCAGTTCAGAGCAACCACTTCTCAGAAATCACATAAAGACATGTCACATCTTTTAAATTTCTGTATTACTACTTACACTAAAATTTCTCCACTTTAATATTTGGTCATTCAAATACCAGTCCTCTTCTAAGTAATTACTTCTTCTAACTAAAAGGGATGGGTCTTTATGTGTTTCCCAACACGGATAATCTGCAACGGTAGCTACTTTGTAAATGAAGTTCAATCTCTGATCATTTATCCTGGCTTGTGTCAGTTACCACAAAAAATCTCTGCTTCCAAGGTTATCCCTCACCTCCAGCAATCTGATTCCTGAAGGATCAGCCCCTACCCTGTCCCTGCTACTCTGCTGTCCAATATTTGGAACCCTTTCACTGTGCCCTTTGGAATTCATGGTCCATTGTTAGCACAATGCTCCACATTCTCAACCTCTTCGTCAAAATATCCTTTTACCCCCGAAAGCATTGGTAGTATCTGGAAACAGTTTGAATTGAAACAACTGAGGATTGCTATTGGCATCTAATAGGTAGAGGCCAGGGATCCTGCTAGACATCCTATAATGCGCAAGATATCTCTGGACAACAAAGAATTATCAGGTCTAACGTGTCAATGGTGTTGAGGTTGAGATGAAGTCATATTCTTAAGGACAGTTTCCCCTATATGCCTGTCTAGTGGAGGCTCTGTGTTCTTAGACTCCTAGTACCAGAGGGACTGGAAGTGGGGCTAGTTCCTCCTTTTTGCCACCCTTCTCCTTTCCTGTCTAAAACCTGTCAGTTTAGAATCTTATGTCTTGAGACTACCGCATTGCTATTCTTCTCTGTTGCTGTCATTTATCCACCCTGGATGCCATATTTCAACCCCTCTGGACCTCCACCGTATTCCTCCTACCATCCTTTCACTGCCCCTCACTCCCTTCATGTTCTCTTTACATAGTTCAAACTCCACAGTCGGTTATAACAACTCTTCTCTCACGCCTTACTATTTACTTGGGAAAACCATCAACCAGGTTAAATCTAACTTTCTGTGTCCATATTCACTTATGAAGGCTGAATTTCTACCACTTTAAACACTCTCTTGATCCTCGATCACCACTGGTTACTGTCGCATGTCTCTACTCTCCTTTGCAGCAAACTTCTTAAAAGAAATGCCTATACTCACTGCCTTCCGTTCTCTCATTCTCTCCAACCAGTTTTCTGCCCGTTGGTTTCTTCAATCATGCGCTGTTCCTGTTACTCCATGGAAACTGCTCTCGTCACCATCACAAATGAACTCAGTGTTACTAAAGCTAATGGTTTATCAGTGTCACATGACAAGGATCACCACTTCCTCGACTCTTTCTCATCTGTTTTCCAGGATTTGACACTGCTGATTTTCCTCCTTTCTCAGTGGTTGCTCTTTCACCATCGGCTTTGGTGATTCCTTACTTCCCTCCCTGACTTTTTAATACTGGAGTGCCTTTATGCTCAGTCCTGTATTTTATCCATCTCTACATTCACAGACCTGGTGATCTCATCCAATTTCATGGCTCTAAATGCTGTCTGTCACTGATAACTCCAAAATTGACATTGCTAGCCAATCTCTCTCATGAACTCCAGACATATATATCCAATTGCCTTCTCAACAGCTGAACTTGGATGACAGACCTCTCAAACTTACCATGTACAATTTCAACCCCTATACCTATAGTTATATTCCCTCAATTGACAGTAACTCCATCCTCCCAGTTATTTAGGTAAAAAATATTGAAATCATCCTTGACTCACTCCTTCACACCCTATACAAATCAGTCATTCAAAGCGTATCCAGAATCTAAGTACTTCTAATTACTTCCATTGCTGTAACCAGGTCCAAGCCACCCATCTCCTTCTTTAATTAGTGTAATAGCCTCCTAACTGGTTTTCCTGTTTCTATGCTTGCTCTCTATAGGCTACTCTGAACACAGCAGCCAGAATCATTTTTTTAAAAAAACTTAAGTTGGATCATAGCACTCCCATGTTTGAAAATCCCCCAGTGGTTCCCTATATCACTTACAACAAGAGCCTAAATCCTTAAAGTGATCCACGACTTCATCTTGGACTATTCTCATCCTGCTCTGCTCTGGTCACACTGGCCTCCTCTTTGTTCCCTGCTAAAATCAGGCATGTTCCTGTCTTAGGTCCCCTTCACTGAACGATCTTTTGCTCGACTCTCTTAACCCATACCCTCGTATGTACACGGCTCACTTCCTCACCTCCTTCAAATCTTTACTTAATAAGGCCTTTCTCAGTAAGGCCTGCCATGATCACCCTATGGAAAATTGCAACCTCCTCCCAGACCAGCACTCCTGATCCTCCTTACCCTGTTTGCTTTCTGTTGCAGAGCACATTTTAATACAAGAATGAATCACTGTATTTCTAAATTATAGTCTAAATTATAGCCCGCTTCTCTAATGAGGCTCTGTGCCTTATCCCCACTTTCCCTATATTCATTTTGGAGTACATTCTTGAGAGTGTTCAGCTCCTTACCTAAATTTCATTCCAAGTACTGAACTAAACTTTGGGCAGGAGTGGGCAGTAACAACATTTTCTTTTTCCTATTGTCAACATCCTTGGGTGAAAGACAATAGGGCAACTAAAGACTAAAATGCAATTGTAAAGCTGCATCTAGGAATTATATCTCAAACAAGATAATGCAGAATTCTACGTATAAGCCAGGCATGAAATACCATACAATTGTTGCCTTCAACGTCTAGGAGCGCTAAACAATTTTAATTACATATTAAATAGAAGAGAAATATAAAAACTGTCCATTAAAATAATCTATATACGTTCTTCTATTTAATAAATAATAATTTTCACTAAAGCTAGATTTATCTCTAAAACTAAAACAAATTATGTAATCTGAACTTTAAACATTTTAACTTACTATTCGGCTGTTTATCAATGGTGTTTAAAACCTGCCTAAATACCGCACTTTACCTAACACAATGAAACATTCTCCTGCTCTCATCACTGACAGGCTGATCTAAGTCCTTGCCACTGCCTTATAACACCCTTCCCCCGTTTTAAAATTATATCCCTTACTTTGTCATAAATCACTTTTATAATGAGAGAGCAGCTAGGACACGTTGCAACGTCTTCCCCATTCTCCAAATCTTCCTACAACGAAATCAAACACCATGTGGTCAGCATAGTCTTCTCTTCGCCATATCCTCCCCCAAACCTATCCCACCCCTAGATGCAAGTCCCTTCGGGGAAGGTGGCTTGCCTTCCCCGAAAGGTGGGTGAGAACCCCAGGGCCTTCAGCAGGAAATGCCGACATCATTTTCCCCTAGAAACACTTAGGAAGGTTAGGCGAGCTTCAGTAGCCCCAAAAGCCCTGGGAAACAAAAAACGAGTCCCCTCCTCGACAGAAATATCCCAGGTTGGGACTCTAAGGTAGCGATCGGGCAGAGAGAGAGGCTCCCCGCCGCCCTCTCCCTGGTCTAATTTAAGACCAGAACTACGTGCCTACCAAGGGAGCTCAGGGTATTAGTTGGGGTAGGGGGATGCGGGAGGAGGAAGATTCAGCAACGGGAAAGAGGGCGTGGGTGACACAGCGCAGCAAAGGCCACCCAATGACGGAAGGCACACGGCGGAGCCAAACTGCGCTTGCTTGGGTGAACCGCCGGGCGGGACCCTGAAGTTACCTTGGTGATGGAGAAGTTATCTCCACATGGGCAGGGATAGAAATACGTCTCCGAGTCCTCGTCATATTGGAAGTCCTCGATTTCCACCTCGTCATGAAACACTGCCATGGTCAGCCGGGGTCGCCGAAGAGGTGACAACTCCGCAGTCAGAGACCAGCTCCGACCTCCTAACTTGGCCGGAACCGGCCTGGGCTCGGCATCATCAGGTCGCGCCGGGCAAGGACTAGCGCTTCCGGCGCATAGGCAATGACGCAACACCGGCCTGCGCGGCCAAACGGATAACCGTTACGGTCACCATGGAGATGGCTGGGCTAGGGGCGGAGACGGCGGAGCTAGGGGTGGAGACACTGGGAAGACGGCGGGTCTTGCTCAGCGGGGTCGCGCTCCGCTCCTCCTATTGGATGGCAGCGACCAATAGAATATGGGGCTCGCCCACGCTGCTGCGTCATGTCTGAGACCGCGGAGTATCCCAGGTGCCGGCAGCTAAGCGTGGCAGGGTCTGCAAGCTACACCAGCGGGGAAAGTTTCCCTGTTTCTTGTCGCCTGCTTTAACGCCTTAAACAGCCCGCTGAAAGCTGCAGCACGTGCTAGGTAGCATCCTACTGGCCCTCGGGAAAGGCGGAGTGGGGAGGCGAGAGCAGCTTAGCCTCCTTGACCTCCCTTCTTGGTGACGGACGAACAGTTCCCGTGGAATTTCGCTTCACCGAGTGACCTTGAGCCCAGGGCGAAGGTCAGCTTGTTCCTGGCTGCAGGTACATTCCACTTCTTTCTCACCCCAGAAGTCTTAAAATATCCTAAATTGTGTTGCTGAAAGGACCAAGTCCTGGAAGGCAGGGATTGAGTTTTAGTCTTCTGTTTTGCCAGGCATATAACATTATTAACTACGATGATTTGTAGTAATAGTAATAACATTACCTTGTATTATTGGGGAGTTATGTGCCAGCTATTGCACTAAGTGGAATTGTCAACTCCAGGAGTTTACATGTTATTCCATTTTATTAGTCTTTAAACTGAGGTACAGAGAGTTGGGCATCTTGACTAAAATCATACACCTGGGAAATAATGAGCTTTTCTGTCTCCAAGGCCCAGGGACAAATTACTTATGTGAGTACTATTTTTTTCTTTGTGAAGGAAATGGTGTCAGTAGGCATGTTTATCAGTGTGAGGCCTACGTGTGCCTTGAAGCGAAATGCAGATATAAGGCATTTTTGTCTTGAAAGCAGTGCTAGTGCCTGTTTTGGTAAAACCGATTCCATTGGGTCTTACTCAATTACTGGGCATTTTAATATCTTAGTAGAGAAGAAATGCATTGTAGTGAAAAAAAAAAAAAAAAACTTTTGAGAGAAGATCTGGGATCGGAATCTTGAGTTGTTGATTAGCTCTGGCAAGTGGATATTTATATTCTTTGGGCCTTATTTCCTTTTCTAAGAAAGGATTGTAGTAGAGATGATATAAGATCCTTTTTAGATGTAACGTTGCACTTTTGCATGGAAATTGTGAGTTTTACTTGGTTCAGCAATGATATATAACATATTTAGTTTTCATTTACATAACATATCCCTGTGCTTATATTTACACACTCATATGTTGGCATAAAGTTACCAATTTTGTGCACACTTAGATGAAGCTCCACTCAATGTAGCCCTTTTAAAGCTTGAAAACTTAAAGGCGGAGGAGTTTTTGGGGGAAAATCCAGAAGCTATTACTACAGGAGTTTATGGAGGATTATTTCAAAGGCCTAACAAACGCTTAATTTTGCATAATTATAGATTTACCCAGCAGTTAGGAAACATTTGTTAAAACTTGTCAAGAATTAACTGATGATTCTGGTCTGTCTGGGCAAAGGAGACATCCCAGCAAAGCCCACACAGCTTGGAGGCTGCTCCACTGTTGACACAAATACTTCCCACAAGCCTCTTGGAGACAGGAAAAAAAGGGAGATTTTCCGTGTCTATTCTGCAGTCCCTTTGATCATTTTGAGGTTGGGAGCCGTCTTTACTTCTTTAGTGCCTCTGAGTGTAAGTACTTGAAAATTCATTCTGAGCCATTTTTATATGTTGAGAAATGGGTGTAGTCATATTTGGCTCATGGGAGGTATAAATTGGTAGATCTTTTAGAAAGCATTTCGCATCTATCAAAAAGAATTTGCTGAGGAATTTTAAAATCTGAAGTTAGTAGTCCTAAAAGTTATAGGGGTTGTTGGGTAGTTTTTCTTTGTAATGTTCCAACTTTTCTTTGAATACATGTTACCTAAAGTGGAAAAAACGAATGAGCTACTTATTAATAATAGTTGACACTGTGTTGGTCATACACTGTGACCAAAGCCTTATGTGCATTATGTCATTCAAACAACCCGGTGAGGTATAAATATCATTACCCCCATCTTTAACATTGAGAAGCAGGAGGCTTAGGGGCTGAGGAACTTGCCTAAGGCAAAGCTGGTAAATGGCAGTAAGCTATGATGAGAACTCAAATCTGACCCTAGAGTCTAGGCTTTTAATTAACATAATGTCATTTTTGATGTGATGGTACTTCAAGCAGAGCTAGATTTAAAAAGCAGCACTGTAGCTCTGCAGACTGCTGAGATCTTCCTCGAAGCAGTGCTTGTTCCCTTGAGAACTAGATTTGGGGAGGGGAGGTTCTCTATGGCTTTCCATATGTTTTCATCGTGGCATCCATTGATCGTCCCCACTGTCTGGTCAGAGATAGCTGCTCTTAACGTTCTGCCCAATTTGAGCTTGTGCTGTGCTGAAGAAAGTAAAACCATATCCAAGCATGTAATGTAGTTTATTTTACTCCACCCAGCACTTTTAAAGAAAACGTTACAATGACTACTAAACTTTACATTTATTCCCAAAAGGATGGAAATATTTTGTAATGACACCCTTTTTGACCCTGAGAGTGTAACATAAGCAGATTTATTAGTTGCTATAGTAATTTGAGATCACAAGTTTATTTATCATAAATGTTAACTAACACTGCTTATCCAGAAAACAACGATGCCTAGGGTTCTTAGCCTAAGTTCAGATTTAGAAAACCGAGGTGGGCAGATCATGAGGTCATGAGTTTGAGACCAGCCTGACCAATGATGAAACCTGGTGTCTACTAAAAATACAAAAATTAGCCAGGCATGGTGGCACGTGCATGTAATCCCAGCTACTCAGGAGGCTGAGGCAGGAGAATCGCTTGAACCTGGGAGGCGGAGGTTGCAGTGAGCCGAGATCGTGCCACTGCACTCTAGCCTGGGCGACAGAGCTAGATTCCATCTCAGAAACAAAGAAGTAGGTCATAATTGTATAATGCAAAGTATATTTGATGAGTGCTGTTGTATATCAGGCCAGAGGGAGTTGTGTATTGGCAATACCAAACCTCCACCTCTCTAGGTTGTTTGACAAGGATGAGAAGGGGTCAGTGTATTAGGATTGATTTTAGTAACACTCTTGCTTGCCAGGTACTTTGGTAGACGTTTTATTTATTCCTCTCAGTAATCCAGTGAGGTGGCATGGGTAATGTTAAAATGGCTAAAATTGCTGAAGATTAGAAAGCAGGAAGGAGTCACACCTGAGCCCAGTTCTGCTGATTTCAAGTCAAATGCTCTGTGTATACTACTTGTTTACCAAGAGGAGACCCTTTTCTTCCTCAGTGACACCTGATTCTAAATTGACAGATGTCATGGTTGTTCTTTGAACTTACTTAATTTCAGTGCATTTGTGCTTGTTGAGGCATTCTTGGCTTTTCTCTGTCAGTGTCCTCTCACACCCTGCCTAATGTATCAGCAAGTTTTGGGGCTTTAGTTCCAAAATATATGTCATGTTCATCTACTTCTGCCATCTCTGTAGCTGTTACCTTATTATAATCTTAGACCAGAGTCTTTTAACTGGACTTCCTGCTTCCACTCCTGCCCCTCTCTATTATCCTTCCCACAGCAACTTGAGCAGTCCTTTAAAAATATAAATTAGGTCTTGTCCTTCTTCTGATTGATTCAGACTTTTCAGTTGCTTCCTGTTACCCTTAGGATAAAATTCCTACCCTTACTATAGACTGCTGGACTTCATCTTATTTCACTCTTACCAGCTTACTGTTCTCCAGTCATACTGGCCTTGGTTCCTCTTCACATGCCGGGCTTATTTCTGCATTAGGACCTTTGCTCTTGCTAGTCCTTCTGCCAGAGTGATCTGCCTTTAACATTTGCTTGGCTGCCGTTTCTTCATCATTCAGGTCTCAGCCAAGGTGTCATCACTGGAGAGATATCTTTCTTAATATTTCCCCCACCTACCGCATCACTCTTACTTCCTTTATCATACTCATCATAATCTATAATTATCTTGTTAATTATTTGTTTACTACTATCTGTCTCTGGAACTGTAATAAAAGCTTCATGATGGCAAGGGCCTTGTGTCGGGTTCTTTATTATATCTTCAAGGCCTAAAATAGTGCCTGGCACCCCTGTAATTGTTGAATGAACTGAGTATACCTTTTGAACTGAAACCATGTAATTAATCTTAAATGTTAAATTTAATGTGTTGCTTGCAGAAGTTTGTTTTACTACATATTTAGTGGGTGTCAGTTTTATTTAGCATTTATTATAATTTTCTGCATTTCAGAAATAAAGTTAGTTAAGATATTTTGGTAAGGGAAGACCTGTGAGGATACAGACATAGATGGGATGTTCTTCTTTATATGGTTTTAGAAATAACTTGATATATATTGATCTGCTGTGGTTGATTAAATACTTACAGTATGAAACTGCTGGACATATTTCAAAAAATTAGTAGGTTTTTATTTATATTTTAGGACTGGCATAAAGCTTTGGAAAGAACTTTGAACAGAATTTTATAAAAATGTCCTTTATTTACCAGTAGGTGGCACTCTTGGTCATGGTTACTTTTACAAAATAAACTCGGGATTTTAAAGAGAACTGTTTTTTTTTTTTTTTTTTTTTGAGACTGAGTTTCGCTTTTGTTGCCCAGGCTGGATTGTAATGGCATGATCTTGGCTCACTGCAACCCCCGCCTCTCAGGTTCAAGCGATTCTCCTGCCTCAGCCTCCCTAATAACTGGGATTACAGGTGCCTGACACCATACCCAGCTAATTTTTTGTATTTTTAGTAGAGATGGGGTTTCACCATGTTGGCCAGGCTGGTCTCGAACTCCTGACCTCAGGCGATCTACCCACCTCAGCCTCCCAAAGTGCTGGGATTACAGGCATGAGCCACTGTGCCCGGCAAGAGCTGCTTTTAAAATTAACATTTGTTTTCCAGTTCAGTTGCGAAGGAGACCATTCAAACAGCATAATCATTAAACAATGTATCCTATTGTGAGGACAACTTATTTTAGCAATAGTTGTCTAAAACATTGAACAGAACAGTATTTCCATATTTAACAATATAGTGGTTATATTTTATCAGGGAACTTGGCCTTAAGTGACATGTAACTGTGTCATTCTAGCCTTTGGTCTGCTGTTTCCTAGGGTGGATATCCTAAGTAGAAGGTGTTAAAGACAGGCCAAGGAAGAGGAACAAAAGAAGCTGTAAGATAAATAACCAAAAAAGAAAAATGGAAGCATGGAGGGAAGAATGAATGGAGAGCGGGTAATTGAGAGTGGGCTTGTTGTGAGGTGATGCCTACTGATTATAATGAGCCTTTCCTTTGGCAGCTAAAAGGTAATAGAGCTTTTGATCAGTTCCCCAAAACATTGTTATATGTTGTTTGTGTCATTGCAGGAACTTTGTGAGAATTTTAATGCATGGAAAAACTGTCCATGTTCCAACTGCTGTACATCCAAAAGTCTCAGTGTAATAGCAGGACCAAAATATTCTGTCAATCAGCTGACCATATTCTTAATGACTCCTAAAATCTCGTGGACTTCTAAAGTAAGTTTCAACTTCTTTCTTTCTTTGGGATTAAGGTAACGTTATTGACTTAGAACATTTAATGGAGAAAAACTACATTTAGTGGTCTTGAATGAGGTTGAAGAGGCCTTCTGCCTTTTTCATTTAGTGAAGAGAAAAATAGCAAGTACCATGCTCATCCACAATGATGATGCAACATACTATGAAAAGAAGAAATATATCATTTATCTAAAGACTAGTTATGAAGCAGTGAGCTTTTTAATATGATTGGGGTATAACCGAATAAACTATATATGACTTATATCACCATCAGATTTATTTATCATTTATTTTCTGTCTTCATCTATTGAAAGCAAACTCCCTAAGAGGGTTTTTGTTTTCTTGCCTACGGCACCATTGCTTACGCCAGTGCCTGCCACATACTGGACTCTTGATAGATACTTGTTGAATGAAAGACCAAATTAATGAATATGGAGTAGGAATGTAAACACTTAGCTTGAATATTTTGCTAACAGCAATTTATTACAATTAATTTATATACTGCCTCCCAAAAAGCTCAGAGAAAAAAAGTATTCACATGCATTTTCATTTATTCTCAAGGTAACTAAGATAGAAAAGGACAGATAGAGCAATGTAACATGTTAAATGTGGCCATTTTAGACAAATGCTTAAAAATTGACATAGGAAAATGTTATAAAAGGAACCAAAAAGAAATATCATCTGACTCCTAATCAGTGCTTTTCTTGATAGGCTGGTAGTTTTTAGAATTTGAAATGTTGAAGAATCTCTGTGTGTGTGTGTGTGTGAATGAATGTGTGTGTTTAACTTTTTGTTGAAGTTCAAGTACAAACAGAAAACTACACAGATCCTAAGAGGGCAGCTTAATCAGTTTTACAAAAAGTGAAAATACCCATGCAATCTGCACCCAGATTAAGAAACAACATTGTCACTGCCATCTCCCAAGGGAAATTGCTAACTTGATTTCTGATATCATAGATTCATTTTGTCCGTTTTTATACTTTATATGCTTTAGAATAAAAGAATATCTGTTCTTTGGGGTCTGGCTTCTTTCATTCAGTATGTTATTTGTGATATTCATCTATGTTACTGCATGTATTTGCAGTTTGTTTTCATTGCTGTATAGTGTATCTTACTGTGTGAATGTATCACAATTAGCTTATCTCCCCTAGTAATGGCATTTGGATAGTTTCCAGTTTGGGCTATTATGAATAGTGTTATTATTATCAGTTTTGGTTTTTTAATATCAGGGAACCTTAAGCTTCTTGTTTGGGAACCACGGTAAATTTATCTTCCTCTTACACTTTACCTAACAAGAAATGTAAAAGACTTATGTAGTGCTCTTTAGGTAGAATACTATTATCAGGAAGTTACAAAATCTACTCCCTTCTTCTAGAATAGCATAAGATTAGTCATGTGAACTTGGTCAGAGATTTTAGAAAGCAATAGAGAACATGAATATTTGATAGCACCAAAAATTACATACTTATATACGTAATTGTGGAGATACCTTGAGTCAACTCTAAATAGTGGAAGAAATTTGGTCAAGGTGAAGTTAGGCTCTTGGCTGCTTTGCTGGTAGCTTGACTCATAATAGCACCAACAGAAATCCAAACTCTTCTTCACTGACCTTCTAAAATGGTCTGCTGTTTCCCCACTTTTTAAAAAAGCAATTTGAAATTTCAGTTTTATGTTTTCCCAGGACGCGCCATGGCCTGTGCTGCTGTTATGATTCCTGGGTTGTTGCGGTGCTCTGTTGGAGCCATCCGTACTGAGGCTGCTTCACTGAGATTGACACTTAGCACTTTGCGCCACCTTACTCTAACCAGGTGAGTCATTAAGCCTTCTGTGTCATTTGAAGTTGATTTTCAAAAAACCTGACCTGCTGATGGTTGTGGGAGGCATATCAGACTCCCGGAAAGGTAACATCTTGGCTTCAGTGTGCATGCTGTCAGGTTGTTAACCCTTTTTTTTTTTTTTTTTCTGAGACGGAATCTTGCTCTATCACCCAGGCTGGAGTGCACTGGCGTGATCTCAGCTCACTGCAACCTCCACCTACTGGATTCAAGCAATTCTCTTGTCTTAGCCTCCTGAGTAGCTGGGATTACAGGCGTGCACCACCACACCTGGCTAATTTTTGTGTTTTTGGTAGAGACAGGGTTTCGCCCTGTTGGTCAGGCTGGTCTCGTACTCCTGACCTCAGATGATCTGCCTGCTTCGCCCTCCCAAAGTGCTGGGATTACAGGCCTGAGCCACCATGCCCGGCCAAAACTTTAGTTAGATGGGCAAATACTCACTGGCCACTTTATAGGATCCATAGTGTTATATTGTATTTAGGATAACCGTGATATTTCAGGAAAAACTAATTTTATTATTTTTATGAAGATACTATGTAATGACTTAATTTTGCTTTCTATTAAAGCATAATGAAATCCAAAAGGAAAACTGATCACATGGAGAGAACTGCAAATGTCGTTCGACGAGAGGTTTGTATCTTTGGGATATGACAGGTTTTTCCAGCTACTAGCTTATGGGTAAAGCGTTAGATGAGTCTGGTCCTTTTGAAGGACAGTTGGGAAGTTTGTTATTTTTCTATATAGAAATTTTCTGAGCAGGACATATGATATCTGATTTGAAAAGATGATAGATACTCAAATTTTTCCCTTTAAACTTGGAATGAATGGATTACCTGTTGATGAACGGAGTAGAGCAGCAGTTGAGGGAGCCATCCTCACAGGTATGATGTTTAGGGTTATATTTTAGCACTAGAATTTCTTTTAGAGCCTACATTTTATGAGTAGCTTACCTTTTTTTGTGTTATGTCTCAAAGTCATTGTTCTCGTTCCTACTTTAGAACAAGGGAGAAAGCACTAACATCTGAGAAAGGAAAATGGACAAGCTCTTGTTATCCTTGTAATGTACAGATTTTTTCCACCATATTCAGACTATAGAAAGCTAATCTACCACCTGAAAGGGTGTCAAGGGCTGAGAAGTAAAGGATCCTCACCCTTTACCTCAGTGAGTAACCCCATTTTTATTTAAAAACATAAATTGGATATTTTATTTTGCTTTTTTGAATGTTGATCACTTATTCAGGTATATTTAGCTTAGGGTTATAAGTCTGTTGAAGCTAACAATAAAAATCTATTTCATATAAAGAACAATTATATACTTCTACAAACATGGGCAGAAATTATATTGTCTCATTTAAATTTATCTGTTAATAGAAGGATACATTTTAATGTAAAGGCATATTGTTTAGGCCCTACTTTTAAGGCTAACTTCTTTCAGAAAATTACCTTGGGACTAAGGGTAATATGTTTGTTGATTCAGCTTAAAGTTCTTTTTTTTTTTTTTTTTTTGAGAAGTTTGTAAAATTAGTTCAGTATAGTAGATTTAGGAGCTTGTGGGGAAGTACACTTTTCCCAATGATAAATCTGAAAAGACCTTTTGGTTTGTTGAAGTGACCAAAAATGCTGATTCCGTAAATGTGAGACTTGTTAGGATTTTTTTTTAAAAAATGAAGGCCTTGCAAATTGTGAAAAAAAAGTGATTTCTCTTACAGGTGCTTTCCTGTTGTATTTTGAGGCTGGCGGAATTAGAGCAGAGGTTGAAAATCTTTCTCTAGAAGGCCAGATAGTAAATATTTTAGCTTTTTTGGGCCATGCTGTCATTTTTTTTTTTTTTTTTTTTGAGACGGAGTCTTGCTCTGTCGCCCGGGCTGGAGTGGAGTGGCCGGATCTCAGCTCTTAATAACAACTTCTAATCTTTGATTTCATCATGTGAAAAGAGCCATAGACAGTATGTAAACAGATTTCATTTACCAAACACCCAGATTTAGCTCTGCAGGTAATAGTTTGCTAGTCCCTGAATTAGAGTATCATTTCAGAATTTTATTTTACAATACCAATTAATTTTAATAGCCTGCAGAAACTAAGTGAAATATGAGCAAAAAGAATCATCATGCATTTACAACAATTACTACATTATTTACTGTTGAGCGCCAGCTGATATTTATTGAGCACCTCCTATTTTCTAGGACCAAAAACTTTTTTGTTACCTTACAGAATTCTCAAAACTATGCCATAAAATAGATAATAATATTTTAAGACAGGTAAGATAGATAGATAGATAATGGTATTTTCTTTTTTTTTCTTTTCTTTTTGACATAGGGTCTTGCTCTGTCACCAGGCTGGAGTGCAGAGGTACAGTCATGGCTCACAGCAGCTTCTGTCTCCCAAGCTCAAGTGATCGTCCTGCCTAAGCCTCCTGAGTAGCCAGGACTACGGGCACACTACTATGCCCAGCTAATTTTTAATTTTTTGTAAAGATAGTCTTGCTGTGTTGCCCAGGCTGATCTTGAACTCCTGGCCTCAAGTGATCCTTTCTCCTTGGCCTCCCGAAGTGCTGGGATTACAGGCATGAGCTACCACACCTGGCCAGTATTTTCTTTTTAACAGATGAAAAGAATAAGAATCGGACTAATAGCAACTTGCACAGCATCCATCATAGGCATTAACGTACTTAATTATGTTGGCTGCCAATTCTAAGGAAACATATCTATTTTTCACATTTTTATTGTTACCACAAAGTCTTTACTTTTACATTTTTCAAATTTGTGTGGATATAAACAGTATTTTTATTTATATCACCATCATTTCTCTTTCTTAATAACGGACCTTTATCTCCCTAAGGTTATCACCACTTATCTATAATTTCTTGCTTATTACTTTTAATAAAATTTACATAAGTGGGAATGTACAGTATTCAGCATTCTGCAGTTTACAGATGAGGCAGGCACATGCTTTAAAGGTTACACCTATTAAGAAGTAGATACTAATGGCACGTCTCTCTCTGAGTGTGCTCACACTGCCTTTTCTTGGGTGTGTGCTTTCCCCCTCCAATAAATCACTGTACTGTCACCAAAAAAAAAAAAAAAAAAGATATCAACTGTGATTTCTAAAATATACTTAAATATATTTAAAATTAGCCTCATTAAAATTTTTGGTTTGTACATGTAGCTGTATAAATACAGTATGTTAAGAAGCTTAAATGACTGTGTATTATGATGGTCAGTGACATATGAAGTACTGATACACATATTCTTTCAAGTTTGAAGTACCTAACCTGAGAACTGGGCTAAGAGGCAGTTCCTTAATTTGGTTCTACTGGAATAAAATTATAAAAGGTGTATTTTCCTTTATGTAACAGATATGTAACTATAGCCAAAGGTCAGACAGCACAGAATTCAGTAAATATGGAGGATAATGGAATAGTTAATATCAAATTCTAGCCAACTTCTAGTATTATGGAAGTATATTTAATCTTAGAGAAAACCTGTTCTAACAAAATTATTTTAAGAAAAAAGGAAGGAACTCTAAAGAAATAGACTGTTAGAGATCTAGTAAATATTCCTATTTTGTAGATTAGGGACTGAGGTTCAGTCTTGATAAGTAACTTGCCCAAGCCATATGTGCCAGTGATGAAACCAGGACTGATTGCTGAACCTGACTTCTGTTTCAGGTTCTTTTGAACATGCCCTTGTTCTTTCATGTTATGACCGAATCATATCATTTATTCACTAAATTTTAACTTTAATTTGGAAAATTATCAACTAATAAAACTGTTTTTCTTCAGCACAACTCTCTAGTTTTTCTAAAAATGAGCATTGTAAGAACAGGATACGGTTCATAGCATTAGAGCACTCTCATAGTTCCTTAAGATCAGAACTTGATACAGGAAAAAGTTCCCTTTATATAAAGTTTGATTTGGCTGGAAAAAGCTTATAAAACAGTCATAGCTTTAAAGCCTTTTTACGCTGTATCATAGTGACATCCTCTGTTGTAAAATGGTTTTTTTATCATCTGACATTGTCTTCAGATAGCCAGTTTTCCTGCTTTGGCTGTCTTATAAGAGCTTCCAAAGACTTCAGTCTACCTGTAGTTTATTGTTTGTAGGTCAAGAAGAGTTTCTTCGAATGTAGCTTAGAGACTTTCTGCCAAAAATGTTCTTTATTTGTGTCTTGTCTGCAGTAGGAATGTTCAATTTGTGTTCGAGCGCAGTGGCTCAGGTCTGTAATCCTAGCACTTTGGGAGGCTGAAACAGGAGGATCACTTGAGACCAGGAGTTCAAGACCAGCTGGGCAACATAGCAAGACCCAGTCTCTACAAAAAGTTACCAATTAGCTGGACATGGTGGTATGCTTATAGTCCTGGCTACTCAGGAGGCTGAGGCAGGAGGATCACTTGAGCCCAGGAGTTCAAGGTTACTAACGTGAGCTATGATGGTACTACTGTACTCTAGCCTGTGTGGCAGAGCAAGATCCTGTCTCTTAAAAAAAAAAAAAAGAAAAGAATGTTCCATAGTTTACATCCTTATATAAGGAATCTTCAATGTCTGTGTCTTCCATTTCCCTGGTTTCTTTTTGGGCAGATATAAAAGAATTAACTACAGGTTTAGAAAACTGGCAATAATAGATTATTTATTTGTGTTTAATTCTTCAACTGTTTGATTAATTGTGCTAAATAAGAATGAATTATCCTGTGCTGACCTGATTTTCATGGAATATTTGTAAAGTTTGGATTAGCAAGATAATTGGTAGTTATTTCAAGCACTTCTTGGGTTTCCAAAGACTGTTGAATACCTTCTGAATTTGAAGTTATCAAAGTAATAGTTGTGGAATTTAGATATTCAAAAGATGTGTGAAAACCACCTATATCCCTATTTTAGTTAACTGATGTTTCCAAGATAGATTCTGGTTTCCTAGTTAATCTTGTTTAACTAGTTTAAGAGTTTCCTAGTTAATCTTCTTTAACTAGTTTAAGAGTTAACATGTATTTTGACTTGAACCTGGGAGGCAGAGGTTGCAGTGAGCCAAGATTACGCTACTGCACTCCAGCCTGGGCAACAGAGTAAGACTCTGTCTCAGAAAGAAAAGAGTTAACATGTATTTTGTATACTTCTTGGTTTTGGAAGCCGGTGACTTTACCAAGGCAGATGAATCAAGTAATTGCATGTTCAGGGAGCACATCTGTGTTAACTGTATTTTTCTTTGCCTCATTTAATACAAGTGATTTTTCTGATCTGGCTTTTAGGCATACTTTTTTCTCATCTTCCAATTTTTTCTTCTGGGTTTTTTTTTTATTTGTTTGTTTTTTAAGAAGAGTCTTTTCCTTGATTGTCTTCAGGCAAAGGAAAAAGTTGTTGGAAATGTACCTTGTTTTAAATATCAAATCCCCCGTCTGATGTCAAGAGAGTCAGGAGTGAAATGGTCACTGCATAGTGACTGGTATTTACTAGAAACCCATCAATCTTGCTTTCTATTTTTTTTTTTTTAAATCACTTTTCAAGTGTTTCTTTGTCATTTAGAGGAAATGGGTCTTTATTTTTTTTGTCCCTGGTGATTCATAGAGTAAATCGCTGTCCAATATAGCTGAGTGTCACTTGTATGAGGTCCTGGGAGACCCCGGGGCCAGCAAGAGGTGCAAGGCGGCCCTTCTTCCATTTCAGAATTTTATAGGACAAAATTATTGGGACTTTTAGGGGGTTATTTTGAGCCAAGTTTAGGTAAACTACAAAGAAAGTTAATGCAAACTCTTTAGAATTTTAGTGCCCACAAGTCAGAAAATTACAAATCCAATCATGGTACTACCTTTCAGGAATTTTTTAGTTGCATCTCTTCTCCTCTTCTGTTTCTCTTTCTTTCCTTTCTTTTTTTTTTTTTTTTGAGAGAGAGTCTCGCTCTTGTTGCCCAGGCTAAAGTGCAATGACGCGATCTTTGGCTCACTGCAACTTCTGCCTCCCAAGTTCAAGTGATTCTCCTGCCTCAGCCTCCCCAGTAGCTGGGATTACAGGTACCTGCCACCATGCCCCGCTAATTTATTTTTATTTTTATTTTTAGTAGAGACAGAGTTTCACTATGTTGGCCAGGCTTGTCTCAAACTCCTGACCTTGTGATCCGCCCACCTCGGCCTCCCAAAGTGCTGAGATTACAGGCGTGAGCCACCACTCTTGGCCCTCCTCATCTGTTTCTAATTTCCCTTCTCCCATACAGAATAAGAACTGCGAAGAGTTGGGAGGAACTGGAGAAAGCTAGATGATATCTGGCTTTCTCGGCAGTATATGGCCATTAGGGACTTGCCCCAATTTCCAGAGGGTGCTTCTAGCCATAGAGTAGGGGCTGGACCTTGGACTGGTTGAAATGAATGGCACCTTAGGTTTGGCCATAACAGAACTGGATCAGCCTCTCATAGTCACGTCTTCCACTCTTACCTTTAATTTGTATAGTGAGTGTACTTTACACATGTTATTTGCTCTTCAACTGAAGTCCATGAGGTATCCTAAGGGTACGACATCATGTGGATTTTACAAAGAGGAAGCAGGGCCTAGGACATGTCTCTCAGTGGCGAAGGGAAGCTCTAGCTCAGAATTCCTAGGCTCAAGGACTGTGCTGCTACTCTTGGAGTCGACAGAAAATGGAATACTCACCCAGAAATGTTCTTTTGGTTTTGGGTATTGTATTTCCTCTGGAAAGCTTACTGAATGACCATTTATGATGTTTATGCTTCTTACTTGGGACTGTAACTGTAAGTAGTCTGAAATTGTGCTGATGGAGGAAACTGAACTCTGAATTGAATTATATTGGAATGTTTGTGTTGGAGTTTTATTCATTTTACTCTTAAGAATCAAAAGAATAAGCAGTCTGAACCCTAGAAATGTCAAGGAGATAAGGGTAGAAATATTGTAATGCAGTAAGGATTGTTCAGGCAAGACACATTTTACTGGAGGGGTCATTCCGTGCTTGGCCTCTATAGACTGTTGGCCTACTGAGCAAGATATGCTCTATTCATCAGTTTGTTGGGAGAGTTTGGCAGTGAAAGAATTTCTTAAATTACTAATTCTTATGCATTCATTTGTTCGTTTGGAAATGTGCCAGACCCTGGGCCAGATCCTGGGGTTACAGCATTGAAAATGATAGATAAGCTCCTGTCCTCAGATTTTAATGGGACTCTGAGCAGAAGACTTTATGCACCTGATTATTTTGGAAAACTGTCTAATTCTTTTTCTATTGTACTAGTTTGCTTTTAGAAGCCTATGCCTTTTCCTACAGTATCTTATGTGTATCTTGCCTTTTTGTTTACAAAGCACCAGATAATACAACAGATTGTTACTTGATTCTCACCATTCTAGGAGGGACATGTAGGGATTTTAATTTCTATTTCACAGATGAGGGGATTAAGAGTCAAAGATTTATTTAGGATGATCCTGCTTTCTCATTTGCCTGAAGTAGTCCTGGTTTATGCCTCTTATTTCTGGTGTAATTATCAATAGCACTCACTTTCACTCTCAAAATTATCCTGTCTTGAATGATAAATTATATTGTTGTCCTAAGTGTAAAGGACTTGTTCAAGGGACAAGGACTCAGTCCTGGAACTCAGATCTTTGATGAATCAGCTTTCCTTTATGTTACAGCAGAATATGCACTCTGTTTAGACAGACAGGGTTTAATTGAGCAATGTGTTACTAGGCATGAGAAAGGAGGGAGATACTGATGGCAGAGTGGTTAGTTAATAAAGTCAAAAGGCTGGGCCCCTGGGGCAGATGCCTTTGGGGATCCTACAGTTGCCAGTGCTGATTTTCCAGTGCTCATAATCTGCTTGTGGTCTCATAATCTGCTGAGGCTTGGGTTTGAATGGGATGGTCTGCTTAGCTGCAGAGTGGACTATGTCCCGAGGCTAACCTTTACAGTTCTCTGCTGGTCATCACCTATGTATTTCAAGGAGATTGCGGTAGAGTGGTCATCTTCAATTTGAGGTAGGGGGACATCTTTTCAACATGCAATGTTTCTCAACAGTTGTACCTGTAATTTGCTTTGGTTATTGGAGCTTGATGGTCAAAGAACCTTTTAGAGATTGTCCAGCCTGGGATGAGCAACTTGGCACTTCTGGCTTCACCACACTGTCAGCAGTGACAAAGCAGAGTGGGTGGAGAGAAACCTCAGGCACTGACTGCCTGGAGGTAGTTGTAGGGGATATGGGGGACTGGACTACAGCTCTTAGAAAAACTCCCAAGGAAGTATAGTCTGATGGCCCTGGCAACTGGCCTGTGGCCCCTGGGGTTATGTAGCTAACTCTGCTTTGAGTTGAAGGCTACAAAGAAAGGGAGGCTCCTTGGGGAAAGGCCCAGTGTAGCAGCTCTGTAATCATAGTATCCAGCACAGTGCTGGAGAAAAAAAGAGTTCCGTGTTGGCTGTGTTAAATTTGAAATGGAAATTGAACAGGCTATTGGACATGTGAGTTTAGAGTTTACTGCTGGAGATGAAAAGTTGAGGCCATGTAGAGAGTAAGGGAAGAGGACCCAGGACTCAGCCCAGGAATGTGTCAACAGGTACAGGCCAAGCAGAAGAGCAAGGGCCAGCAAAGGAGATGGAGAAGGAGTGGCCAGCCAGACAGGAAGGAAATCAGCAGAGTGTTCTTGGAGTCGGGGAAAAGTGTTTCAAGGAGAGAGGGGCCAACTGTGCTGGATTCTGTTGAGAGGTCATCACTGGATTTACCAAAGATGTTAGTGGGTGACTAGAATGACTGGCTTTAATACATTACTGAGGGTGAAAGCCTGATCAGATTGTGTTGAGGAGAGAATGGGAGATGAGAAAGTGAAGACAGGACCATATGTAACTCTTGAAATGTTTTTTTTTCTTTCTTTTTTTTTTCTTCACTCTTTTTTTTTTTTTAATACTTTAAGTTCTAGGGTACATGTGCACAATGTGCAGGTTTGTTGCATATGTATACATGTGCCATGTTGGTGTGCTGCACCCATTAATTCATCATTTACATTAGGTATATCTCCTAATGCTATCCCTCCCTCCTGCCGCCTCCCACAATAGGACCCGGTGTATGATGTTCCCTTTCCTGTGTCCAGGTGATCTCATTGTTCAGTTCCCACCTATGAGTAAGAACATGCGGTATTTGGTTTTCTGTTCTCGCGGTAGTTTGCTGAGAATGATGGTTTCCAGCTGCATCCATGTCCCTACAAAGGACATGAACTCATCCTTTTTTATGGCTGCTTAGTATTCCATGGTGTATATGTGCCACATTTTCTTAATCCAGTCTGTCACTGATGGACATTTGGGTTGATTCCAAGTCTTTGCTATTGTGAATAGTGCCGCAATAAACATATGTGTGCATGTGTCTTTATAGCAGCATGACATAATCCTTTGGGTATATCCCCAGTAATGGGACGGCTGGGTCAAATGGTATTTCTAGTTCTAGATCCTTGAGGAATCGCCACACTGTTTTCCACAATGGTTGAACTAGTTTACAGTCCCACCAACAGTATAAAAGTGTTCCTGTTTCTCCACATCCTCTCCAGCACCTGTTGTTTCCTGATTTTTTTAATGATCGCCATTCTAACTGGTGTGAGATGGTATCTCATTGTGGTTTTGATTTGCATTTCTCTGATGGCGAGTGATGATGAGCATTTTTTCATGTGTCTGTTTGTTGTATGAATGTCTTCTTTTGAGAAGTATCTGTTCATATCCTTTGCCCACTTTTTGATGGGGTTTTTTTTTCTTGTACATTTGATTGAGTTCTTTATAGGTTCTGGATATTAGCCCTTTGTCAGATGAGTAGATTGCAAAAATGTTCTCCCATTCTGTAGGTTGCCTGTTCACTCTGATGGTAGTTTCTTTTGCTGTGCAGAAGCTCTTTAGTTTAATTAGATCCCATTTGTCAATTTTGGCTTTTGTTGCTGTTGCTTTTGGTGTTTTAAACATGAAGTCCTTGCCCATGCCTATGTCCTGAATGGTATTACCTAGGTTTTCTTTTAGGGTTTTTATGGTATTAGGTCTAAACATTTAAGTCTCGAATCCATCTTGAATTAATTTTCGTATAAGGAGTAAGGAAAGGATCCAGTTTCAGCTTTCTACTTATGGCTAGCCAATTTTCTCAGCACCATTTATTAAATAGGGAGTCCTTTCCCCATTTCTTGTTTTTGTCAGGTTTGTCAAAGATCAGATGGCTGTAGATGTGTGGTATTATTTCTGAGGACTCTGTTCTGTTCCATTGGTCTATATCTGTTTTGGTACCAGTACCATGCTGTTTTGGTTCCTGTAGCCTTGTAGTATAGTTTGAAGTCAGGTAGCGTGAAATGTTTTAATGTGAATGGGAGCAGAGAAATGAGGTGAAAGCTGGATTAAAGGAGAGGCTTGTTTTGTTTGTTGTATTTTGAAAAGCAGCAAAGAACACAAGTGCCTTGATTTAAATCTGCTTTGCCTCTTACTGGCTCTGGGACCTCAGTTTTCTCATACGTAAAATGGGGATATAATAATATTGGCTTTCTAGAGTTATTGTGAAGACTGACTGAATGAATGTATGTAAAGTGCCTGATATATGCTAAGGATGTCTGTAAGTGTTTGCTGCTGTTGTTGTTGTTACATGTTACATGAGGTGGGAGATCCTAGAGCTCATGTGTGTTCTGGTGGGGAGGGTGGAGAGGGTGTGATGCAGGAGAAAGGATAGTTGCTGGAGGGGAGGCTTGAGAAGACAGAGAGGAGACCAGCCCAGGTGGACAGGTTAGCCTTTGGTAAGAGTAAAGTGAGTTTAGTTGTCATTCTAGGGCATAGTGTTAACCAGCATAAGCCATTTAAGAAGTTAAATTGTGTGATTGATGGAGAATTTTGTGTCTACTTTTGTTAGTAAATCACTTGAGTAAAATCTGCTTCTAGTCAGATTCCTACACATCAGATTGATACTCTACTACCATTTAAATAATGCCTCTGGGTCTTGGTGTCTTTATGTGTAAAATGACATATGATTCTTGATAGTGACTCAACTTTCTTTCAATTCTGAAATTCTCTGAACCATACCTACATTTTTGTTTTAGGTCGTCTCTAGTCATGGCTTTGCCTAAATTTTTAAGCCAGAAAACAAATGAACAGGAATGAACAGGGAAAGCTAGCCAGGTTTCCAAAGAAATACCTATTTCCTGTACAGAGACTTTTGCACTAGTGGTGACATCAAAATATCCTACATAAAACCAGCTTTTTAAATAAGTGTGGTGAAATTTCCTTTTAGATGCTGACTCTGCCTAGACATTAAACATGTGTACTAGTAAAGTTGGCAAGTGTGTTGTTATTTCACTGAACACTGGAAGAGCATAAATGTTGTTTTATGGAAAACTTCATTTCCTGCCATGTGTTTTAACTTAGGACGTGGATAGTTGAGGTTTCAGTTGTAAAGTCTTTTGATCTGTTAAGTATAAAAGCAAGTACAAATGATAAAAAATATATTTTCTCCACTATGTTTTGCCTCTCCAATAAAAGAATAGCATATAACAAGGGCCACAATTACAGGTCCTAATTATATGAACTAGCTTTTGGAGTAAAATAAATATGTGGTCTTCGAAAAGATTTTGTTAATGTTTTTAATCCACATTGCTAGAAATCTATATAGTATACAGCATTTGTGTTAAGCAAAATAGAGGGAAGCATGTCTTTAAAAATAATGAATAGTGCAGGTGTTTTGTGTTCCAGATATAAATAAAACAGTTTTGTCCAGATTGTTAGGATAAATAGCAGTAGGTACATTACTGTTTGTATTTCAGGTTGAGTAACTCTAATGCAAAAATCTGAAATCTGAAATGCTCCAAAATCCAAAATGTTTTGAGCACTGACATGACACTCAAAGGAAATGCTCATTGGAGCATTTTGGACGTCACATTTTCGCATTAGAGATGTTCAACCTGTAAGTATAATGCAAATATTCCAAAACTGAAAAAAAAAAAGGAAATTCTAAACACTTCTGGTCCAAGCATTTCAGATAAGGGATACTCAGCCCATGATACCAATAATTGGTCATAGACACCATCCAAATGAAAATACGGCTTAACAGAAAGTATAGCTTTTGTTTCTTTCCTCATTGAATTTTACATTTGGACATTGGGAAATGACTAATGCTTCCATTTCACATAGTCTAGCACTTGATCGTGATGCATTCTCCGCTATCTCAGCTGAAATTCTGCTTCATATCTAGTTTTGTTAAGGAATTTAACACATGCCAGTTAAGCTGTCAGAAATAAAATAATCTAGCTCTAGGCTGTATTTTTTTTTTTTTTTTTTTTTTTTGAGACGGAGTCTTGCTCTGTCACCCAAGCTGGAGTGCACTGGCCAGATCTCAGCTCACTGCAAGCTCCGCCTCCCAGGTTCACGCCATTCTCCTGCCTCAGCCTTCCGAGTAGCTGGGACTACAGGCGCCCGCCACCTCGCCCGGCTAGTTTTTTTTTTTTTTTTTTGTATTTTTTGGTAGAGACGGGGTTTCACCATGTTAGCCAGGATGGTCTCGATCTCCTGACCTTGTGATCCGCCCGCCTCAGCCTCCCAAAGTGCTGGGATTACAGGCTTGAGCCACCGCGCCTGGCCTCTAGGCTGTATTTTAACAGATTATTATATCGAAAGAAAAAAATGAATGTTTATAAAATAACATTTCTTTCTTCCTTTCCTTCTTTCTTTTCTTTTTTTTTTTGAGACAGGATCTCACTTGGCTCACTGCAGTCATGACCTTCAGGCTCAAGTGATTCTCCCACCTCAGCCTTCCGAGTTGCTGGTACTACAGGTGTGCCACCATGCCTAGCTAATTTTTTTTTTTTTTTTTTTTTGTAGTGATGTAGGATTTTGCCGTGTTGCCCAGGCTGGTCTCAAACTCCTGGGCTCAAGCTATCCACCTGCCTTGGCCTCCCAAAATACTTTTGTAAATGTAAGAAAAGGGGAGTAATGAAGTAATAGAGACCTCTGATGATTCTCATTACTTGTCTTTGTAACAAGATACTTAAAAAAGAATATGTGGCAAAGGGAAATACCAGTTCTACTAAAGAAATCTCTGCTCTCCCTGACCTCTCCCATACTTTTAAACATGAATTTGGATTTTCTGTAGTGTTCTCTTCCCCTACGCACCCAGCTTAAAAAAAAAAATAGAAGTGCTCCTGAATTCCTACCAATCTTTGTTCTGGAAAACAATTTTAAGTGACTTTAAGTTCAAGTTTTTATTCATTCTGCAAATACTTACTGAGCCTTACTATGTGTTGGGCCCTGTGCTTCATCTAGGGAGTTGACTAATACGTGTTGGATATGGTCAGAAAGGCAAAAACATTATACTGGTAGAGTTGAGAGTGTGAAGAGAAGAGGGAGGACCTCAGGCAAGGGAATATTACTTGAGCAGGGCCTAGAAGGGTGAGCAGAAGGTTAGCAGAACTGAGCGAGCTTGGCGCATGCTGAATTACCTAGGTAGGGTTTTAGGGAAGGGCAGGTGTTAGGTACCTTTGAGGACCAGCAGGTTGTGCAGTTTGGCTGAAAAACCACAAGCACAGTGAGCCAGGAGGAGTCCCAAGTTGGTATGAGTTAAACAAGACTGTTAGCTTTTTTTTTTTTGGTAGTTGAGTGGTAGAGAGCCCTTTAAGGTTTTTAAGCCGGAGAGTAACTCAGTGAGGTTGGAACATAGGAATATTTGCCTGTTGGCTGCTTTGAGAGACACAAGAAGGAGACCAAGGTAGTAGTTCAAGTGAGAAGAAAGAAATTCTCAGCTTAGGGTGATGGCAGGTAGGCAAGGGAAAGAAAAAACATGAGCTAAATTTATGGAATTTGGCTGTGTTAGGGACAGTATACTAGAAAGAGTCAAAGTTTGTGTGTGTTTATATCAACTGAAAATGTAATTGACTGTGTTGAGTCCAAGATGCGTCCAGAATTGAATACCTGGTAATGGAAAGAAGCTGATTTTGCAAGGCCCTGTGAGGGCAGGTGCAGCCTTCTCTCTCTCTGCATACACTGTTCCCCAGTTTTATGCACCATGCTCAATAAAGGTTCGTGGAAGGAATGACTTGGGTGGATTTCGTTGTGGGGCCTAAATGAGTTTACCATTGGAGCAGAACCATCAGATGATTTAGAGAGGGTCAGGCTAACCTGGATTTGAATCCTGACTTGGCAATTTCTAGCTATGTGATCTTGAGCAAGTTACTGAATCTTTCAGTTTCCTCATCTGCAAGATGTAGGGATAACAACACTGTCTCTTGGGATATAATATGATTATTCACATCAACTGAGTGAATGAATGCACATAAAATATTTAACCTAGCATCTGGTATATACATGAGATAAATGATCCTCAGGCATTGGCTGTTGTTACTTATGGGGAGTGTTGATGTCAGCTTGTGATTGGCAGAAAAGTAATGATGAGTTGTCAGCAGAGGGTGGGAGGAGAGTAGTAGTCTGTGAGTCCTTGAGGGCCTCAACTTGGAGTGGCAGAGGGAGTAGGAGTGAGGCAGTTTAGGGAAAGCTCCTATGAGCTCCTATAAAAGAAGTGAGAGAAGGAATGGTAAAGGAGAAAGACCAGGTCAGTGATAACAGGAGGGGACCTGAAAAGTTCAATATCAGCTGTCCCAGACAAGGAGAATGAGTCAGTGTGGAAAGTACCAAATTCAGAGAGGTCAGGGAGGGTGAGAACTGAGACTGGACATTGAGTTTGGTTGTTCAGAAAGACCCTGACCAACTGTTAAAGAAGAAGTTGCAGGAGTGCAGAAGCTGGGTTACCTGTGGTTAAGGAAAGCATCAAGGAAAAAGGAAGATTCTGTGGGCTAAAGAAGAGCTGATTGTCTCAGTAGAGGAAGGGATGAAAGGCAAGATTTCTAAAATACATTCAAGACAGTATGGCTTTTAAGTTTGCACTGGTAAAAACATGTACAAGCCCACCACACCGCAGTTTCTTGTTGTCCAAATGAGCAGTCTCTCTGAGATAGACGTTCAGTGCTCAATCTTTAAGGTCCTGGTGCAAAAGCATTGGTATGGTGGCATATATAGTTATAAATGAATAAAATGTAATACATAATGTAAACAAATACTAATTTAAGACAATGAAATACAGTCATGTGTTGCTTACTGACAGGGATGTTTTGATAAATGTGTCATTAGGTGATTGTCATTGTGCAGACATCATAGAGTGTACTTACACAAACCTAGAGGGGATAGCCTACTACACACTTAGGCTACGTGGTATAGCCTGTGGTTCCTAGGGGACAAACCTGTAAGCATGTTACTGTACCGAATATTTCAGGTGTTTGTGACACAATGATATTTGTGTGTCTAAACATAGAAAAATAGTAAAAATCTGGTATTATGGGATCGCCATTGTATATGTGCTTTGTCGTTGGTCAAAATGTTGTTGCCCAGCACATGACTGTACATTATAACCAACACTTAATGAGTTCTGTGGGCAAGCAGCGTTGTAAGTACTTTCGTCAGTATTATCTCATTTAATCCTCCCAGCAACCCTATGAGGTATAGGTGCTATTGTTCTCATTCTATAGCCGAGGAGGGCTAGGTAACTTGCCCAGAGTCACACAGCTGGTAAGCGGTAGAGCCAGGACTAAATACCAGGCAGTCCAATACTGCAGAGCCCATTCTGTTAACAGCCATATTCTGCTGCTTGCTTTATTTTGTTGCTGAATTGCTTTGAATTGCAAATGGCATTAGATGTAATCTTTGATGAAACAGGAATGTACTAAAGGGAGGAAAATTAAACATGAAGGAAAGGGCTGGTGGTTGCTGATGGAGCAGTGTTTCCGAGAGAGTAGGCAGGACTAGGACCAAGAGTGCAGGTAGAGGGTCAGTCATTGAACATTACCCCACTTGAGTTTTAGGAGAGGGGGAAGAGAGGGTTGGCAAAAATATGGAGAAAGAAAGGTTAGGGATTTTGCAGGAGGGAGAGAAAGGTAGATAATACTAGAAGATACTTCGAGGTGGTGAGAGAGACCACCATCCATCATGAGAATTATCCAGAGGATTTTTGAAAATGGTCTCCACTAATAGTTTGATGAGATTTAGTAGTCCTATTAGAGTAGAGGGCCTGCATGAGCTAGCGTTAGGATGGGACATTCATTCACCCTGACAGACTTCCAAAGCACCCTTTGATGGAGCTGTGAAGGTCACCCTTTCCAAGGAGAGGGCTATATTTTGGTTAGTTGCTGATCTGCTGCCACAAGTGGAGATGAACAGACATAGAAGGTGGAGGAAAGAGTCATGTTGTCTTTTTTCTTTGTGAAGATGTCCCAGGCTTACAGGGCAAAGAAACACAAAGCAGATGAACGAATAAAGGAAATAGAGACATTTTGAATTGGAGGGTTGTTGAGCCATGAATGGCACATACCTGCATAGCTCCCGAGTCAGACCTATTCAAGGCTTTCCAGAAATCAGATACATCATGTAAAAGTAGTGCTTCTCAAATTATCTGTAGGGAAGGACTCTTTTTGTTAAGGTTGTGAACTGTTTCCATTTTATAAAATATCGTATGATAAAAAATGAATTGGAAAATTAATTAAAAACAAAGACATGAAGAGTGCAAACCCAATTTGTTTCCTGTTACTAGACTCAACAGGCACAAGATTGTTCTGTGAAATTGTTGAAGTTTCTAAGTGTCTGCTTTTGATTTCTGAAATTAGCTCTTCGTGGACTCCTTACACACCCAGAAGCAACAGTGGTCCTCACTTTGCCTAATACTGGTGGAGAATTTAATGGCAGCTCCCTGATAAGACCCTGGCTTGTTTACGGAGTTCCCATTCCCTGAGCTCTTCCCAGAGCGCCTAGCCCAGTGCACAGCACATTGTGGATACTCATCAAATAAGTGCCTGCTAAATGATCCCTTGAATAGATGACTTTCGAATGCAGGATGAAATTAAATTAGTGTGATAGCAAGTCTCTCAAAAAGAAGTTAATTAAAATGTATTCACATGGTGGTAGGCTGAACTAAAGCAAAGTGTGTTTTACCTTGTTTGGCAATTTTCAAAAACCACATCTTCGTAGATTTCAAAAACCTTAGTTCCCAGGATGCCACCATTTGTCCTTTGTGCTGTGTACGCACTAACCTCAGCCACAGTTCATCTTTTGGTTTTAGATTGTGTCAGCAGCTAAGGTGTGTGGAGCTGCCAGTGAGTCACCGTCAGTGAAGAGCCTCCGCTTGCTTGTTGCTGATCAAGACTTTTCCTTTAAAGCTGGCCAGTGGTAAGTGACTGTCCTGTGTTCCAAGTGTGTATGTTTAAGAAGGTGCCATCAGATGGAAGGGATTATTTTTTCTTCTGGAAAAGACTTCTTTGGCTAGCCATTCCCTTGAGGAAGAGGAGTTCTAAATCATATCTCCTCAAGGCGAGTCTTTGTTGGCGCAGAAGATCTCATTCCTTTCCTGGCCTCAGAGCCCACTTGGGTTTTGAGCCCGTGGCTCCTTCAGTCATATATGAAAATTGCTGTCTTGAGTTTTCTACGTTGAAATAAAGCTAGTTCTGGCCCATGGAACTGACAGCTCTGATAATTAACACTCTTCAGGAATGGCTGCTAACAGATTGCACTTCAGTAATCTAATCTCCTTGAGTTACATGTTGCAGGAGATTTCATAGGTTTTTAAAAGGTAGTCGTCTTTGTGTCCAATGCAGAGTAAACAAAGTATCCTGAAGAGAAGAGGAACTAGTGACGTCATCACAGGGCTCACTACCCTCTTGACTGAATTCTTCTATCATACGTACCTTATCTGGGTTGAATTTAAATACTTTGCCTAATTTGTTATTAGGATTTCAGGCCCAGCTCCCCAGAACCCCCACACAAATCATAAGTCTGTCCCATTTGACTCGGCACTGATGAGCATGCTGCCTGGGTAACAGCTCAGCTGTCTCCCTTTCCCTCTGAATGGGGCCTCCCTGAGCTTCAATTCAGTTCAGTTGTAAAGAAAGCAACTTGAATTTCCCTAGGAAAGGTGTGTTTGGGTGTGTGTGTCCTTTATTTAAATAAAGCATTCATTTCTAAATGGATTTTTGGCCTGTCAGTCTTGATAGTGTTTCTTAGGAGTCACTTGACTAATTTTGGCAGTCCATCTGGAAATGTGATTTTATTAGAAGGAGGATGTGTGATAATAGCAAGTGTGATAATAGCAAGAGTTCGCAGTCTTGTGTGTTAATAGTTTGCCTTTGAATTTAGAACTAGAAAACAAGATGCTGATTGCAATAATTTGGGTTTGTGAAGCAATTTGCTGCAATCTTTGCACATGTTCGATGATACACATTAAATGCATTTTGCCCGTTTTAGGGGGTGGGCAACATATTTACCCTTCAAGAATGGTTTAGCAGTCATTATATTGAAAAGTGGAAACTTTAATTGTAATGATCTGGTTTTCCATATTTCCTTTCTGTGGAAGTGTTTGTGGACTGTGCACAGCACTGTCTCTCTGCTTTCAACTCTGAATCCTGCCAAGACTCAGACCCAGCCTCCTGGTTAGGAAAAGCCTGTGCATTGGTTATTGTGCTGCCGCTGTGGTGTGCCTGCAAATGTATTGCACTTGCTAACCTCAGTTACCTGATAAGAAAATGTCCTCATTCCCTAGTGATATTTTTAAAAACAGAGTCCTACTGTGATTCTCAAGATAAAATGATTTGGGGTTGGTGTCATGTATACATCCCAATGAATGGATTTGGCCATTTCACTGAATTTAGGCCTGGTTTTAGTCTGTGCCTGTCAGACTTCTTCGGAGGTCGGACTTGGGGGATAAGGATCGCTGGCTGGTAGTGGTGACGCTTTCCCCCCAGGTGTTGATCAGCATTCATTCCAGGCCCCTGGGCCCTCCTCTTTCAACGGATTGTACCCTTACCATTGATTTATGGTTCCAGGGGTTTTGAGTTCCTTTTGATATTTGACCTTATGGTTACAGAATGGCCATTTTACTGAGATTGGCAGTATCTGTCCCTTCCATGCTGTTGCTTGGATGGCTTTGTGCTCTAGGCTCTCATGTGGCACTTTGGAGAAGAAGGCAAGGATTAGGGAGAGGGAGTGAGAATGTGGCTGCCATGCAGTTTCTGTAGTTAGGATTATCAGACTGGAGAGCTGCTAGAAATCAAGGAGAGGGTTGCTGTCGGGCTTATCTTTGGGGTAAGAGATAGGGCCATGATTCCACATCTCTGAAGTTTTGACTAGTGGCTTCCTCTGACACCTACCAAACTCTGAGAATGAGGTTCCAGGCCCAACTCTAAATAAATGAATGTTGTCTGTGACTAGCTGGAGCTTTGGCCACAGATCCCCGTGTACACACCTTCGGCATAGATCAGATGTAGGCCTCAAGGGGCTCTTTTTGCACTACACTGTGTTCTTACTGGGCCTTGCAGAGAGGACTGGTTCCTGTGGCAAGAAACCAGTTCCAAGAACTCTAGCAATCCAATTCTGAGAGAAAGGCCAAAGGCAGAACCACCTCAAAACATTTCTCACATGATCAGGGTTGAACTTCTTGGTTCATCTTACTAGTAGGCCTACCACTTGTTAGCTCCTTGGTGAGGCCTGCCCTTGACCAGGATTCCTCTCTCTTGGGATGGAAAGATTGGCACTCACTCTTGGGTCTGGAGCATGCCACCACTAGTCCTCACACAGCGTGCAGCTGCCCTGAGTTTCTAGATTCACATTTGGCTGTGGTGCTCACCGCCTGCCTCCGGCATTGGTTATGCTACTGTGGGTAGCAGTGTGTTGTCGCTTAGTGCCCTAGAGACTGCTCAGCTCACATGCTTGCTTTCTACCAGCTAGCTCTGTGATGTGGTCAGTTTCCTTATTTGTCTGGGCTTCAGTTCTCATATCTTCAAAGGGGGAACAGTAGTATTCCTATGTTTTGGGATAATTAAAGTGTTTAGCATAATGCCTAATGTTAACTTTATTTGTTTGAGTTTAGCTTTTGTTATTGCTAATAAGTATTTCATTCAATCAGTTAGATCTTATGTGCTGATAAGGCCTAGGGGACAGATTCCAGTTCTTCTCTCTTTGGTCAGTTTCCCTGCAGGAACCTGTTGATTGGAAGAGCGGCAGGCCAGGCAGGAGTGGGGGCTCATCACCACGGTGTCATCACTGTTGCCCCAGTCAGTACTCAGTCCACACTTGGCTGGTTATAGCATGCCTCCTGAGGGGAACTAAGGCCAAAGCATTTTCACAGAGTGGAGGGAATTCCTGGTCTTAGTGTGTGTGACTTTCTACAAGGTAACATAAGTTTAGATGCTAGAAAGTAACTTTGAGCCCTACTGAGAGAAAGAGGACACCAAGAAGAAACATTAGAGGAGCAAGATTAGAGACATATGACTTTACCCCTACCCTTGAGCAGGGCTGCCACACTGTAGATAGATAACATCCTTACAGCCTACACGACCATGTGTGGCAGCCCTGATTCTCACAGGACTACACGTAACACAGCACTGTATTCCTTGGCATCTTTTTTCAAACTGTGTTCTCCACCATTGCTTATCTGGTGAGCACTGTGTATCTTTTAAGACTGTTTAAAGGGCATCTCTTCTGTGAAGTCTTTCTTAATTCCTCTACTCCTGGTAGAATTGACTCCTCCTTCCTCTGCCTTGCCCCGCTACGCTAAGCAGATTTTATCATTGTCCATTTAATTGTATGTATTTGTTAATTTTCCTCCTCTTAGAGTGGGTTCATTGAGGGCAGGAACTAAGACATACGTGCATCTTTGTACCTCTAGCCAGTACCACAGTGCCTGTATATGGTAGACAGGTGCTCTCCTTGATATTTGCATTAGGTGAATGAGTGAGGGGCTCTGATAACTGCAGGAAAGGACTAAAGAGTTCTGGGATCTCATAGTATAGCTGCTGTGTGCTTGGCACTGGGGCTCCCTTTGTGCACAGGACCCGGCTGCCTGGTGTGTCATGGTTGGATGTGGACATCCACTGCTTTACTGCGCACCTAGGCTCCTTCTGCGTACACTCACTCATTGGGTATATAGTAAGGGCTTTAACTCATGGCTCCACGAGTGCTCATCCTGCAAAGGACATTTTTAAAGGTGTGTATTTAAAGTTTAATTCTTTCTTGGATAGCTGTTTTACGAAATATGTATTGTACATATTTTCTTAAATCCATTCGGATGAAGGTTTTATATAACTTAAATTCTGTATTTTTTAATGAAGAAGTCCTTTTTTTCCCAAAGGTAGCTCTCCAGAGTTACTAAAGAGAGTTCCCTTTCATTCAACTGACAGAATGGTCATCATCAGCATTGAGCAGCAGAGGGCACTGTAGTTCAGGAGATGAAGCAGCAAAAGTAGCTCATTAATGTGTTTATTTTTTAAACATGGAAATGATGGAGATTTTTGTATACTTCCCCTGTGATAGCATATAGCAACTGTGTTAACAAATGCTAACGATAGTCTTTTAAATTTTTATCTTGTCAGAAATGAAAAGAAAGTTAAACTACTCATGGAAAAGAGTCAAGTGAAAATAGGTTAAAGTTGGCTAAAGACCTTTTCTGGAGCGCTTCCAATCCAGAACTGGTTTTTAAAGACTTATAATAAATGACTGGAAATGTAAGGCCATAGACTGCAGGAGAATATTTTTTTAAGGTCATAGATCAGATTAGAGAACATCTCGTGTTTTTCTTTTAGGCCTGTATGTAGGTAAGCAACTGGGGAAGGATGATACTTTTTGCTGTTGTGATGGCTATGAAATGCCTAGATTGAATGTTTATGTTTCCCAGATATGGGGATGAGAATTTTTTGTGGTTCTGTGTTCCAATACATACTTCTTGGCATGTGACTAGGTTTATTGCACTTCCTAGAATCCTCACCAAAAAAGGGTTTCTGTGGCATAGAATTATTGAAAGCTTGAAACCCAGGAGTTCTAGACTATAGGATGTGGTTAGAAGAAAAGAAGGAAATGTTAAGACTTGTGTAACTCAAAGGCCATATCAGCCTATTAAGTCTGTCAAATGCTAGTGGGAGAGTTTTTGTTGCTTTTCTTGCCACTTTTTTCATACTTTTTAAAACTTAAAAAGATTGTTATGTTGAGATATATTCATATAAAATTCAAACATTTAAAGTGTACAATTCAGAGGTTTTAGTATATTAACAGGGTTGTGCACCTATCAGTGTAATCACGTTTAGAACATTTTTACCCAGAAAGAAACTCTGTAATGGTTATTTTCATTCCCCATCCTCCTGCCTGGCTTAGATGACCACTAATCTATTGTGTCTTTGTGGATTTGTCTCTTATGGACATTTTATACCAGTGGAATCATACAGTACAGCATGTGGTCTTGTGATTTGCTTCTTTCACTTAACATGATTTCAGGGTTCATCTGTGTTGTAGCCTATATCAGTACTTCATTCTATGCCACATTTTGTTTATATCTTCAGCTGATGGACATTTAGATTGTTTCCACTTTGGTTCTATTGTGAATAATGCTGCCATGAACATTCGTATATAAGTTTTTGAGTGGACATACAGGTTCACCTGTCTTGGGTCTAAACCTAGGTGTGGAATTGTTGGGTCATATGCTAACTGTGTTTAACATTTTCAGGAACTACTAAATTGTTTTCTAGAGTGGCTGTGCCATTTTACATTCCCACCAGCAATGTGTAAGTGTTCTCATTTCTCCAGACCCTAACACTATTGTTTGTCTCTTTGATTATAGCCATCCAAGTGGGTGTGAAGTGGCAGCTCATTATGATTTTGACTTACATTGCCCTAATGACTATTGATGTTGAACATTTCTTCATGTGCTTATTAGCGATTTATATATCTTCTTCGAAGAAATATTAATTAAAAGTATTTTGCCCATTTTTTATTTGATTATCTCTTTATTACTGAGTTGTAAGACTTCTTTATATAATCTGAGTGCAAGTGCCTTAATATTAATAGATACACTATTCAAAAATATTTTTTCCCATTATGTAGATTGTCTTCTTAACTTTCTCTCTTTTTTTTTTTTTTTTTTTTTTTTTTTTTTAAGATGGAGTCTCACTCTGTCGCTGAGGCTGGAGTGCAGTGGCGTGATCTCAGTTCACTGCTACCTCTGCCTCCCGGGTTCAAGTGATTCTCCTACCTCAGCCTCCCACGTAGCTGGGACTACAGGTGCGTGTGCCACCATGCCCAGCTAATTTTTGTATTTTTAGTAGATACGGGGTTTTACCATGTTGGCCAAGCTGGTCTCGAACTCCTGACCTCAGGTGATCCGCCCACCTCGGCCTCCCAAATTGCTGGAATTTGTATAGGCATGAGCCACTGCGCCCGGCCCTGACTTTCTTGATAATAACATTTGTAGCACAGAGTGTTAAATTTTGGTGAAATCTGTTTCTCTATTTTTTTTCCAACCTTTTTGGTTTGGGGTCATATCTAAGAAGCCATTGCCATGAAGTTTTACTCCTGTGTTTTCTTCTAAGAGTTTATTATTTTAGCTCTTACATTTAAGTTTCTACTCTAATTTTTGTATATTTTGTGAGATGGGGTCCAGATTCATTCTTTGTATGTGGTTATTCAGTTCTCCCAGTGCCACTGTTGAGTAGACTGTTCTTTTGCCATTAAATTGCTTTGGCACTCTTGTCAAAAATCAATTCACCATCAATTTAAGGCTTTATTTCTGGACATTCCATTCTTTTCCATTGATCTACATGTCTATCCTTATGTCAGTACAACAGTGTCTTCATTACTGCAGCTTTGTAGTAACTTTTGAAATCAGGACGTGTGAGTCCTACAAATGTAAACTTCTTTTTCAAGATTGTTTTGATGATTATGGGTTCCTCAAATTTCCATATGAATTTTATGATCAACTTGTCAGTTTCTACAATGAAACCACCTAGGGTTTTAGTAGGTATTGCATTGAATCTGTGGATCAATTTGAGGAGTATTGCCATCTGAGCAATATTAAGTCTTCCATGCCATGAACATGGGATATGCTTCCATTTACTTAGATCTTTTTTCCAGTGGTGTTTTATAGTTTTTATTGTATAAGTCTTACACTTATTTTGTTAAATTTATTCCCAGTTATTTTATTCTTTTTTATGCTATTATAAGTGTAATTGGTTTTCTAAATTTCACTTTTGGATTGTTCATTGCTAGTGTATAGAGATACAGTTGATTTTTGTCTGTTGATCTTGTATCCTGCAAACTTATTTGAATTTATTAGTTCTAATATCTTTTTAGGGAATACATTAGTATTTTCTATATATGACAGCATACCATCTGCAGCTTCCACCTCTGCAATCTGAATGCCTTTTATTTCATTTTCTTGTTTACTTACTTTGGCTAGAACCTCTAGTACAATGTTGAGTTGGAGTGGTGAAAAGTAGACATCCTTATCTTGTTTCTTTTGGGGGGGAAACTTTCAGCCTTTCACCAGTAAGTAGGATGTTTGTTGTTCTGAATACCTTTTATTTCATTTTCTTGTTTACTCACCTTGGCTAGAACCTCTAGTACAATGTTGAGTTGGAGTGGTGAAAAGTAGACATCCTTATCTTGTTTCTCTTAGCGGGGAAACTTTCAGCGTTTCACCATTAAGTAGGATGTTAGGTATGGGTCTTTTGTATGCCCTTTATCAGGTTGAGAAAGTTCCCAACTATTCCTAATTTTTGAGTATTTTTGTTATGAAAAAGTGTTGGATTTTGTCAGATGTCTTTTCTCTTGACTACTGAGATGATCATATGGGTTTTGTCATTTATTCTACTGAATGGTGTATTATATTTATTTATTTTCAGATGTTAAACCAACCTTGTATTCCTGGAATTTTTGTACCTAAATTCAGAAGGGATACTGGTCTGTAGTTTTCTTTCAATGTCTTTGTCTGGCTTTGGTATGGGGGTAATACTGACCTCATAAAATGAGTGGGGAAGTGTTCTCTTCTGTTTTTGGAATAGATTTTGAAGGATTAGTATTAATTTTTAAATGTCTGGCAGAACTTACCAGGATGCCATCTGGACTTGAGCCTTTCTTTCTTTTTTTTTTTTTCTTGATATGGAGTTTCACTCTTGTTGCCCAGGCTGGAGTACAATGGCGCAATCTCGGCTCACTGCTTCTGCCTCCCAGGTTCAAGTGATTCTCCTGCCTCAGCTTCCCAAGTAGCTGGGATTACAGGCGTGCACCCCTATGCATGGCTAATATTTTGTATTTTTTTTTTAGTAGAGATGGGGTTTCACCATATTGGTCAGGCTAGTCTCAAACTCCTAACCTCAGAGGATCCACCTACCTTGGCCTCCCAAAGTGCTGGGATTACAGGCGTGAGCCACCACGCCTGGCCTGGGCCTGAGCTTTTCTTTGTGGGAAGTTTTTAAAATTATTAACTCAATCCTTTAACTTGTTAGGGGTCTGCTCAGATTTTCTTTCTTCTTGAGTCAAATTTGGTAGTTTATGTCATTTTAGGAAATTTGTGCATTTCATGTAAGTTAGCTAATTTTTTGGCATATAGTTGTTCATAGAATTCCTTTATAATTCTTTTTATTTCTATAAGCCTTTGTGATGATGTCTCTTATTTTTGATTTTAGTAATTTTTTCCTAGTTTGTTAAAGGTTTATCAATTTTGTTTAACTTACCAATTTTTAAAATGGCTTCAACAATAATCATTTATTTGGCTTTCCTTTTAGGGTTGATTTTTTTATTCCAGGAGTCTCTGTGGTTGGTGGGTTTTCAATATGCTCCAGTCCCAGACTGCTAGAACAAGAGAGAGTGATAGAATTGGCAGTGAAATATACAAACCACCCTCCTGCCCTCTGGGTTCACAATACGGTAAGCAAACTGCCTGTTTAAGCTCGATGATCTGGGAATCTCTGCCACCCACAAAATTTGTGTTAAGTTCATTCGATTCACCTAAAACCTGGGCTTGAATAAAAGGGTACATGCCCACAAAGAGCTTCTAAGAAAGGTCAAAGAAATTTTGATGCATTAAGTATGAGTCAGAGACTTTGGGACCTGGAAACATTTTCTGGGTCACCAAATGGTATTCAGTTGAATACTGCTTTAGAATTAAAATATTTTATATTTTAGACAAGTTCTAAAAAGTTGGCTCTTTGTGTCATATAAATGGTAAATCTATAAATCAGATTATTTTGTCTTAACCATCCTAAATAAAGGGAATTAAATTATTCTGTCATTTTTGGAGGGGAAACTATCTGATTACATAGTACTGCTTCTTCCCAGAGGTGAGCACAGCTAAATCCACAGTGCCATTGCCTCTCTGTTTCAGTGTCTGGAAAGCTCTTCACTTGGGATTCTGAGAGAGAATCCAATTTGACTGCTGTTAATAACTCTTACTTCACCACAGGGCTCAACACAATCCTAAAGAAGCTGCCTGTCATTACCGACTAGAACGCTGATAACAAAGAATGAGCTCAGAACAGATCAGTTACTTGTTGTCTTAGTTTTTGACCTTTCTATCCTTTTCACTTTTTGCCTTTTCTATCATTTTCCTTTTCCTTTCACTTCCTCTTCTTTACAAGAGTGTCTTCTATATTTACCAACAACCTCTATCCCATCCCAGGCATTTTCTTACCTTCTTTACCAAAAACACATACCAGTACAAATATGGCTTCAAAAACAGCATTTTCCTGTTTCCTGGAAATCATTGAGAATCAACAAAGGAAAAAGAAAAGAAAAACTCTATTTTCAGCAAAACTTGGAAACACACTCTAGTATATTTTTAAACGTTGCAGAGAATTTTGGGGTTTCTGTAGGAGCCACATGGAAATAAGTAGAGGAGAGAGGCCAAGAATAGCAAATTTCATAGAGCACCAACAAAAATACATGAGGGAGTGGGGTGGGAGTTACAGCTCTTGTCTGCGAAAGAGAGTATGGAAACACAGTTGAGTTTTGTGGCTGTAGAAGGCCCACCCAGACGTAGCAAGGTTCAGTTAGGAGAGAAAGCATGCAAAGAATCACACAGACAAACCATGTTTGTAGGAACTAATATGTCCTGTAGTAGCTGAAGAGAACTTTTGTGTTGTGAAAACCAGCTAGCTTAGGATGCTCTCTGACCTGTCCCCCAATATGGGACCCTCTTGCAAACAGTCCAAAAAAAAGCTCAGTTCATTTCAGTCGCACGAAAGAAATCAAAGAAGACATGGGTAAATAGAGAGATGTACTGTGTTCGTAGATTGGAAAACTCAACATAGTAAAGAAGTCAGTTCTCCTTAAATTGATTTATAGATTTAACCTAACACTAATCAGACTCTCAACAGGATTTTTTATAGATATGGACAAAGTGATTTTAAAATTTGTATGGAACAAAAAAGGACCTAGGATAGCTAAAACGATTTTGAAAAAGAAGAATAAAGTGAAAAGAATCACATTAATCAAATAAGGCTAAGATAAAGCCACAGCATTCAAAACAGTATGGTATTGGTGAAAGGAGAGACACATCAAATAATGTGACAAAATAAAGAGCTCAGAAATAGATGGACATATATGGTCACTTAATTTTTGACAAAGGTGCTAGATTCAGTGGAAAAATTGAATGGCAAAAGGATAACCTTTTCAACAAATAGTTCAGGAACAATTTTGCATCTAGATGCAAACAACAAAAAACCTTCAACCTAAATGTAAACCTCATGCTTTATATTCAGAATTAACTCAAAATGGGTTGTAGATCTAAATGTAAAACATGGTCCTATAAAAGTTCTGGAAGAAAACAGGAGATATTTGGAACTTGAGAGTAGGTAAAATTCTTAAGCACAATACCAAAAGCAAGATCCATCAAAGAAAAGATTGATGATAGGACATGGTCAAAATTAAAACTTTTTCTACAAAAGGCATTTAACACAATTTAAAACCAAGCTACAGACTGGGAGAAAATATTTACAAATCAGATATCTAACAAAGGGCTTGAATTTAGAATATATAAAGAAATTTCAAAAGTCAACAAAAAGAAAACAAGCAACAATGATTTTTTTAAATGGACAAAGGATTGAATAGACATTTCACTAAAAAAGGATATGACGATGGCAAATAAGCAGTGAAAGGTATTCAGACATCATTAACCCTGAGGGAAATGTAAATTAAAACTATATGTGGTGGGATACCACTACAGATCTAGTCCAGTGTCTAAAATTAAAAATACTGACAATACCAAGTGCTGACAAGGATGTGGAGCAACTGAAACTCTCATATATTGCTTATATTGCTAGTGGGAATGCAAAATAGTGCAGCCAATCTGGAAAGCGTTTTAGCAGTTTTGTATAAAGTTAAACATACACTTAACATATGATCCAGCATTACCACTTCTGTGGGTCTTAGAGAAGTGAAGGATGTGTTTATATACAAGCATAGCATGAATATTTATAGCAGTTCTACTCATAATTATTTAAAACTTTTAGAAACAACCCAAATGTCCCTCAGCAGGTGAATGGATAACCTGTGATATATTCATACAAGGGACTATTAAAGAGATGAATTATTGATGCACACAACAATGTGGGCGAATCTCAGAGGCATTCTGTTGAATGCAAGGAGGCAATCCCAAAAGGTTACATACTGTAAAATCCCATTTTTGTCATATTCTGGAAGACATAGATATAATGATGGGAAACAAATCAGTGGTTGACTGGGGTTGAGATGACTGTAAAAGTAGGATCGATAGCACAGGGGAATATTTTCAGGGGGTGATAGAACTAGTATATGTTTTGATTTTGATGGTTGTTACCCAGATCTATATGTGTGTTAAAATTCATAGAACCGTATACCAAAAGAAAAAGATTTCTGTTAAGGAAATTTTTAAAATAATTTTTTAAAAATGTGCAGGGGCAACACAATATATTCTTGTGGTTTACACATCAAGTTATGTCTGTCCAGGATAACCCCCAGATACCTGTGTAGGCATTTCCATTGTAAATGTGTCCTGTCACATTTTCAGCCTGCAACCTTCTGAGTCTCTCTGTCAGTGTGGCCTCAGCTGCCTCATTCCTTTTTGGATTCTCTGTGGATTTTCCATTCATTACTGGCTCTAGGCTGCTCCTAGAGGTGCTAAAATATGCTGCTGGGGTGAGAGCAACGAGGTGTCCGCATGCCCCTTGCTCAGAGTTGAAATAAGCATAGCCATGCCAGCTCCTAGTGCCATGAACATCTCCCCATCCTCCCTGTTATCCTTAGCTTCTCAGGCAACTTGGCCTGGTCCCGGTCCACAGCTTCCTGCTTGATTTCATGCCTCATTGGCATTTCAGTGAAGGAACTTATTCCTACAGGCTGTGGAAAATCTCAAAGTGATATTGCTTGAATGCACATCCTAATTCTAGTGCCTGCTCTAGTCTACCCAGTGGGAGTTGCAGACAGCCTTTATGAAGTCAGATTTTTCTTGGAACTGTTTTCAGGTGGCTATTTTCCTCCTGAGGATTTGTCTTATTAAGCCATTATAGTGGACAGTGGAGGCGCATGAGTGTCTGGGTGGCAGCAGGCTGCACCGTTGAGACATGGAATGAAGTGCCATAAACGTCTTCCTTTATTTTATCTGCTTTGGCTCAAGCTCTTGGCAGAGTAAAGGGTTCTAGACAGCTATTGTGTGCTTAGCTCCAGTTGCTGTGGAAAGGTTGTTTATTTCACAAGTAGAAAATCTATACCAAAATTAGATACATTGCTGTGTAATTGAAAGTAATGTCCTTTTACTCACTTACATATTACAGTGTACAGTACTTTGAGTCTTGTGTTCATGTTACCCTCGCAGTTTTTATTAATCAACAAAAAGACAAAGGTGGCTTTTAATTCTTCCCAGGTGCTACCAAATCAGAAGACAGACCTCCTTGAAGATTATTTTGTGTCAAGGATAAGACAGGCTTCTTGAGTATTATCTTCCCCTGGGGCACATTTTCTTGCCAACTTTAGAGTTGAAAATACTCTGGTTTCTAAAAACAAGAACCTAGAGGCTTTCTTTTTTGTCATTACTAAGCATGCCAGAGATGGCCATTGGAGAAAATTATTTCAGTCTCTTTCACTCTGATTCTTATAGATAAACAGAGAACTGCACAGGCAAGCAAAAGAGGGAGGGAAAGAGGATATAGGAGATGAAATTCATTGTCATCTTTAGGCAGAGCCTCTTGTATCTTAAATTCTATTTTTGAGACTTAAAAGAATATTTTAAAGCGCTTTGGTAGCCACTGTGGCAATTCCTAGATTCTAGTTATTCCTAACTGAATGTTCCCTTGCTGCTAATTTCTTTTCTCAAAAACGAAAACCCACTTATCACCATTCATGTAAAAATCTCCCACATATTTAAAATAGTTAAGTTCAGACATTTTTCCCCGAGAGAAAGGGTATCCATTCATTTAACAGTTCTTTACCAAAAAAGACGTTTTTGTGAATTCAAATAATTTTCGTTTTTCTTAGATATTCTCTAAATTTAACTCATCTTTAACTTGCAGAGCCCAAATGAAATTCATGTCCAGAAGTACTTACTGCTCACCTGACATGCAAGGTGCCAAGCTGTGAATGCTAAGGGTTTGGTTCTCAAAAAGCATGTGATGTGTTATTACTTCTTAGGAGGGCATTCATTTAGTTGATTTATGCCAGGAACATGTAATGGGAGAAATCTACACTCTTAATATAAGTTTCTTTATTCCTGGAATCTGTTTTTTAGTGACAGAGAAGCAGGAAGCTGGTATCGCCAGCACTATTTCTTTTGTGACAGCTGCAACGACCAAAATTCCTTCTTAGAGCCGGATACTAGCGAGTTCCCCCTACTGTGAGTCAGTCCATGTTCAGACCAACCCTGTGATGGGCAGTGCAGGTGCTGGCACCCGTTTTTCGGGAGTGGCGGCAGAGGCTCAGAATTTAAGGGACTTGCTGGATTTCACAGGGGCCATGATTAAAATTCAGTCTTTTGACTCCTAGATCAGTGGTTTTTTTCCACACAAGGGGTTACCAACTCTGTCAGATCCAATGCCCCTTGCTAGAACTGTCCTGAAATGAAAATCATAGTTAATGTAATGTACCCATAGTTTTTTTAAATAACATAATCCTCTAACTATAATACAAAGGAGAAATAAACAAAAGTGATCCATAATCAAAGAATATGTATTTTAAAATACAAATGGTTAGGCAGATCTAACTTGAAGATAGAATGAAGTAATCAGATGCCATTCCTAAACATAGAATCACCATGAATACACTGTCTACAGATGCAGATGATAAAGATGTGTTGTGTGGGTGACACATGTCACTAACTGGAATGTGATTTTCCAGAACATTGAACATGCTTGGTCAAGTTCTGAACACAACAAAGTGCAATCTACATTGTGGCTACTGAGTTTATTTGTAAAATGAGCTAGGGTCTAGTCTTAGATCATTATAAACCAGTTTTCACCTATAAGAACATCTTTTGGGCCATTCACAAGTCATTGTGCAGGACAGTCTTGTGCATTGTAGATAATGGTGTGCTGGCAAACCACCTATCTGAATTTATCTGAGTTTTATCATTTGCTGATTTCTGTGCTGTAAGAACTCCTACAATGGCTGATTTCAAACTACCAGTAGAAACTTTCTTACAAAATTCCTGTAGAATTGACCACCAGCTTAGTAGGAGCCAGCTCTGGGAAACCATGAATTTTGTAGGATCTCTAGCGTCTCTGGCCCTGCCCTCTAAATGCCAGTTGGATTCCCCAAATCATTGTGACAATAAAAAATGTCATCACAAGTTTCCCAAACACGTTCATCAGAAGCAGTAGCATCCCCACTGAGAAAAACAGTACATTCAACTCTGATGGTATTATAGGCATAAGTGACCTCACCAAATAGTAGGTGCTTTATCTAGATAGGTCTATGTGATACTCCCTGGTACGAAGCCTCTGGCTGCCTGTTCTTGTTTCTCTAGGGAGAAGGGAACAGCACTGAACAGTATTGCAGGGCTGGTCTAAGCCTGAAGAGCTGGTCTGGCTTTGCCTTACTGAGGATCAAGAGGGAGCACCAGTACTTACACTTTTCAGCCTTGATGAACCCAGGGTAGACAGTCTAGTGACATTTGCCACATCCTGTTTCTCAGCTTTGGTTAGAACACAGAAACACAACTCAGATAAAGGAGACCCGTGCTTCAGAGCTGTCCCCTGCCTTTGAGTCCATTGCCTCTTTCCTCAGTCCAGTTCCTCGCCTAAGAAGTTAACAAATGGTAAAATCACTGAAGCACATCTCCTTTTCTCAGTGTTGGAATGGCTGTTCATTATGGATTATGAAGGTGGATTAGCCTGTGGCCTATAAAATGAGCAAGTGGAATTAATTCACAGGGCCTCGGGAAAATTGGGAGCAAGCTATAAAAATAGTCCTAAACACTGATAATACGGGAGATAGACCCAGTTTTATTAAAGTAGAACCTTTGGTTTAAGACCTGTGCTACAAAAGACTAAAAGATCTTTTCTTTCCTGCCTTAGTGTACACTTGACTCAGAAGTGGCTGTGAGAGTGGGTGGAGAGTTCTTCTTTGACCCTCAGCCTGCGGATGCCTCTAGAAACCTCGTGTTGATTGCAGGAGGAGTTGGAATTAACCCTCTGCTTTCCATCCTGCGGCACGCAGCAGATCTCCTCAGAGAGCAGGCAAACAAAAGAAGTGGATATGAGATAGGAACAATACAACTATTCTACAGTGCAAAAAATACCAGCGAACTCCTGTTTAAGGTAAAGGAGATATAGCTTGTGTAAGCAAACTTGTGTAGTGGTATTAATTGTTCATCAAAGTTTTTTCTCTAGGTTCTGTTTTCTCTGCAGAGGTTCAAACAAAAGGCTTGGCAAGGTTTAATCATGCTCAAATGAGAACTAACCAACACATCTTACCCAAGACAAGTAAAACTGCTAATGTTGAGCGGGCCACCAGTTAAGTGACAGGAAAGGGTAGGTTTTGATGGGATGGAATCTGGAGGTTAGATGAACAGAAAAGTCACAAGGGTCCTGAGATTCCAGTCAAGAGACCTACAGTGTACTGGTGTATCACAGGGGTAGGTAAGACTTAGGCAGTTTGGACCCAGCTGGGTAAATGAAACCCCTGTCAGTTGCATCTGTTTAAACTAAGTGCATTTGATGAAGAAAGCTTTCACTGGGGATTGCTTTGCAGCTGCAGGAATGAACAAAAGAACAGAAACAGTTAAAGACACAACTGTGGTCAGTGAAACTGCTGCTTAATTGCCAATGCTTGAGAAAAAGGAAAAAGAAAAAACTCCCGGAGAGTTGGTAATATGCTTGTTAGCATATTCAGATTTCAATTAAAGCCAAATAGCCCTCTGTAGTCTGAATGCTCTGGCCTGCTAGGCTGCACACAATATCTCTCTAAGTAGAGAGCAAGAGCAGCAGACGTGTGCAGAATGGGAGTCGAGGTTCAGCGTCAGTGGTTGTGCACATCTGTTTTGATTTTTAAAAATTGTAGTGTGACCAAATATGTTTGACATTCCAGAAAAATATCCTTGATTTAGTAAATGAATTTCCTGAGAAGATTGCATGCAGTTTGCATGTTACAAAACAGACTACACAAATCAGTGCAGAACTCAAGCCGTACATCACGGGTGAGTCCCCTAAAGATATTTTGACTGTCTCCATGCAGTTATTTGATGGACACACCAGTTGGTTGGGCGTAGATGCTTTATTGTTGGAAGTTGCTGGCTGGGAATGTCACTATCTGGGGAATTGGGGTGATTCCTCATGGAAAAATAGATATTTAGTTGGATTTACTCATTATATACAGGTTTCCTATTGCCTATGTTAAAAGTGTACTTTTCACACTTTTTAAGGGGCCTTTGCATCATCACTGTAGTATACTTACAAATAATTTATATTCCAGATTTGGCTGAATTGATTCCATTTGCCATTAATGGTCATTTAAACAACTCATAATTTCCTCTGAAAGGATTTTTATAAAACAGTTACTTCCTTTGCTGAAGGCAGTTTGTATCTCCATCAAAGACCACCAGTAAGCTAGCTGGCCCTTTCTGCAGAGTGCGTTACGATGAGCGTCCCACTTTGCTTGCTTAGGTTTAGGAAGCCTGGAGATGCACTCTGCTTGGGTCTGGCCCCAGAGGCCAACAGGAGCCGTCCTATGAATGTCTTAAGACTAGACTCACTGAGCTTGCAAATAAACACTGTAGCTGAATTGTGGTTAGTCCTTTCTCATTTGCTGATACAACCATGTCTGGCTTAATTTGGTGTTTATTCTGGTTTTTGGTAGAAGGAAGAATAACGGAGAAGGAGATAAGAGATCATATTTCAAAAGAGACTTTGTTCTATATTTGTGGCCCACCTCCAATGACAGACTTTTTCTCCAAGCAACTGGAAAACCACCATGTATCCAAAGAACATATTTGCTTTGAGAAGTGGTGGTAGGAGGCAGACACAGAAAAGATAAAGAGGTGAGATCTACTCAGGAGATCTCCTGTCCTTTGTGGCGTGATTAATTTTTTTTATCTCTACTTGAGTTGTCTTATTTTTTAAGGCTGTAAACGTATTGACCAGCTGGATAAAAGCCAGCTGGCAGACTTAAATGATAAACTTTTTGCAAAGACCTCAGTGATCAAACTGTTTTTTACTACACTGATTTTCTTTTATTAACAACGATTTAATTATCTCATGATGTACCATGATTGGTCAATACAGATTTTTCTTTTGTCTTTAGACAAAAAATATATATATATACTTATGTCTAATCATAGGAACATGTGATTTTGAGTGTAAAATGTGGGCTAGCTTTAAATTATTTGACAACCATCTATATATCTTATGTTTAATAAAATTATAATTTAAGTACAATCTTATTTTACTTTGAAAATTCTTTTTAATGCCTTTGTTTACTGTACTATGGCTTACAGTCTTATTTGGTACATCAAAGTTAAGATTGGACATGGAAAATTGTTAGGAAAACTGCTTTAGGGAGTTAAATATCCAGCATATTTGCTTTTTTGTTAATGAATATAGTAAGTGTGTATCCTAATTGTTAGTTTCTTCTTAAATGAAACCCTTTCTGTGTCTTGGCTGTCTGCCTTAATGCTGTAGGAGGCAGCTTCTTGCTTGGGACAAAGGCATTGGTGGTTGAATCCATGTTGGTGGTTGTTCCATGTTGAATCTGCCTTCAGTACCTGGGCTGGCTGGCTATGGAAATGTACTTAGCATTGATTAGGGGTAGAGAGCTGTTTCTAAATCCTGCTTTTTTACTTTTATTTCACTCTTTTGCCAGAGTTGTTCTTGGCACCAGCAGCTCCTTAACATATAGTTGTTGAAATGACTGAAAGAAAGCAACTGATGTTTTAACTCCTTGCTAAGTCTGAGATTGGGAGGCAGTCCCCTAGAGTGGATACAGAGAATGGTGGAGCCTCATCCCAAAGCTGCTCTGATGAAACTGCTAGAAAGCAGATTGTAGTTCTTTGTTTAGATTTTTAAAAATCCAAAAGAAGTCCTGACTGAGGCCAGGCCATTCCTTTTATGACAAGTAGTCCTGGGCCCACGGTTGCCTGCATAGAGATCACAGGAGGGTGAAGGGAGCCTGGGAAGAAGGACAGATGAGTGCTGGAGACCTAGGAGCTCCAGTTGAGATTCTGTTCTGGAGCTGATGAGAGAAGACAGGTTACCCTTTCTTATCTTTGTTATTGGAGGCCTCCCAGGGACTTCTGGGCTTGAACTCACATGATTCATGGGACCTGAAGATGACTCTAGCTTCTGCCCAGTTTTGAGTTTTGTCAGGTTTTAAGCAGAGATCATTTGTCAACCATTTTGATCCCAGATTTGAATTTGGGGAGGGAGGAGCCTTTGACCTGATGGGAATATCATAATCCATTCAAGGAAATGGTCATCAGTACCTCAGAGGTGAAGGAAATATGTGAAGCTCTGGGCCACTACAAGGAGCCCTGACTTATCAGTTGGCCCCAAAGTGCCCAGGCTGAGGACATAGGAGCATGATGAGGTGCGAGGACGTGGGATTATCAAGGGGCACTTCTAACAACTGGTGAAGGCAGTCGGCGGGGGAGGACACCTAAAGGTATGGGGAAAGTACGTAACCCAGGCCTCTCTGCGTCAGGAGTAGAGGTGCAAGGTGAGCATCTCCAGTGCAGCATGGAATGGGAGGATTGGGAGGTGTTGCCTGCTGCCTCTGTTTGACCAGCACCATGCTGGCTGTGTGCCTGCTATTGTCAGAGAGCAAGGGTCACCTGTCCTGGAGATCCCAGCTCTGCCTGCCACCCTATTGCTGACTCAGTATTGGCAGAATTGCTGAGATGAGCCTTTGCCTGGAGTGTTCATCCTTTCAGTGCTGTCATTTTGGTGCTAAGCACTGAACAGCATTTTCTGGTCTGGCGGAGAATGTCCTCTTGCTCTTGTCTGCCAGGCCTGTCCTGATCTTTTTGGTACTTAAATTGAGCTAACTTCAGCCAGAGTGACTTGGAAGTCATAGTGCAGTGGCTCAGAGTATAGGCTCGAAAGCCCTTGAGCCAGATTGCCTAGGTTCAGATCTCACCTATACTACTTACTAGGTAGATGACCTTGAGCAAGTCACTTAACTGCTGTATGCCTCATTTAAAATTACACACTTAAAACTACATGTAAAAGGGAGATGGTACTGCTACCTACCTACTACCTGATAGGGCTGTACGGGGATTGAAGGTGATCGTACATGTAAAGTGCTTAGCAAAACACTGCATGAGTGTATTGTCATTATTAATTTGCTATTCCTTGTCCTATTCAGAAAGAATTTCAAGAGGCTAGATGCCTTAGATGTGGTCTAACTTGAAACCTTCATGTGAGTGTGCATCTGTCTTGTTTATTGCTGTGCCAGGCACAAAATAGGTACTTCATCAATATTTGTTTCATGGGTGAAAGGGCCTGCTCAGAGTTGATGAGCTGGATTAAAGTGACTTCGTAAGGATCCTCTGGCTCTATGAGTTTGAAAAAATGTTTCTTCTTTTGATGTGAGACCCTTTCACAGCCTACTCAAGAGACTAGGTTAATCTGATCTTTGTATCTTTCTCAAATTTTATTTATAGTTTTTCAAACATACGACAAAGTAGAGATAGTAAAATGACTTCTCGTGCATCCATCACCCGGCTTCCATGACTAGCAGCATTCTGTTTTTGTCAGCGCTCAGCTTCTTTGTGGGGGTGTTCTGAAGCTGGTGTATTTTCAAGCAAAGCCTAGAAATTATATCGTGTCACCTGTAAATTCTTCAGTATGTATTTCTAACAGATACATCACCTCAGCACAACCACAATGCTATCATCATACCTAACACAAGTGACAATGATTCCTTAATACCCTCGAAGACCCTTCTGGGTTGTTTCCTCATGGCCTCAAAGGTCCGAATATTGCATTCGGTTAATGTCTTTTACGTTTATTTTAATTAATGGCACACTCCTTACACTCCTACACATATACATGGACACTTTTTTTCCTCATGATTCATTTGTTAAAGAAACTGCCTTATTTGTTCTCTAGGCTTTCCCACATTTTGAACCTGGCCTGCTGTATCCTCAGGGTGTTGCTTGATCCTCTCTCCTCTGTATTTCATGTAAACTGATAATTATATCTAGAACTTGTTTATATTCAGATTCAAGATTTTTTTGCAAGCCTACATTATAAAGTGGTGTGCTTCCTATGGCATCACACGTCCCACTTTTAATGCTGTTAAGATGGATCAGTGGTTTCAGCATTTGTCAGCCTGAATCATCCAATGTAATGGTCTTCATCAAACTTTCACCTAATTGTTGTAGCAGCCATTGATCATTGCCAATAGCTATTTTTTCATTAAGGGTTAATTATCCATTTCTCTTATTCTTCCTGCATATATTGTCTGTGATTGCTCCATATAGAACTTTCCCTCATCAGCTTTGATTCCCCTGAAATGAGTCTGTAAAGAAAAGGCAGGATTGATGCTTGATTTATTTCCTTTCATTTAGCAGTTAGCATACTATGTGTTGGTGCCTTAGCAACCTTTAGACGACCAGTGAGATTATTTAAAGTTATGATTATGAACTCATGGCTTTTTATTGTTTTCGTCCATTACAGTCAATTTGTTGATGTTCAGCTTGTTTTAGGTCGTCCCTGTTGCGTCAGTGGTTCACATTTAGTCGTGGTGGATGAGGTTTGGGGCTCTTAACATGTGCAAAAAGTTCTCTAATAAACAGGTAGGAGGAAAAGGAGATGAGTGTGGTGTTAAGAAGCCTCATGAAGAAAGTGTTTCATAGAGGATGGATTGGCTAGCTGTGTCATGCTGCTGATAGGACAGGAAAGATGAGGTCTGATGAGTGATCATTGAGTGGCCATTGATTTGGCAACTGGATGGTCATTGGTGATCTTGATAAGATGGATGGTGGGAGTGAAAACAGTGAAATAGGTTTAGGAGCAATTCAGAGGAAATCAATTATAATGAATATAGATAAATTCTTAAAGAGAAGAAAAAGATGGAATGGTAGCTGGAAAGGGAAGTGGGGTCAAGAGAACATTTATTGTACTCATTGGGTTGTTTTACTTTTTAAACTTTTTGTTTTGAAGTAATTTTAGATTTACAGAAGAGTTGCAAAGACAGGGTTCCTCTGTATCCTTCTTCCAGCTTCCCCAAATGTTTAACGCAGCTGTGGTATATTTATCAAAACTAGGAAATGAACAGTACAGCTTAGTTGGTACAGTACTATTAACTAAAGCACAGTTTTTGTTTTTTTGTTTTTTTTCAAGATGAGTGAAATAACAGCCTGATTATATGAAAAACCATGACAGAATCATTCAGTGGGACTCAGTTAGGGAAGTGACACCTTTTTCTAGAGGATGATGTATTAACTGTCATTTATTGAGCATTTGCTATGTGCAGTCACTGAGCTAGACATTGAAGATAGGAAAGTATAAGACAAAGGTTATCTTAGGAGCAAGTTAAATACTTTGGGAAACCACTTATTTTTTTTTTTTAGTGAGTCTAAGAGTGATGGAAGGTGTCTTCTGGAAATAACTGAGTTACACATTGAAAACATTTCGACAAAATTGAAAGTGGAAATGCTCTGGGGGAAAATGTTTTTTTGCATCTATCATTGTTTGAAAGAGAAACTATTGCAAATGGATGACTGGGTGAGTCACTGGAATGATGGATCCTAGGGGCCCAGGGGTAGGGGAGTGGGAAAGGCTGCACCTATGCTCTGGGGGGTAGGAGGATTGTTATACTGGACTCACAGCACAGACACATGCGTGCTTGCAGTGCTTGTCAAATGATCCAAGGGCGGAAAACGGCAATTTCCTCCATTCCTGGTTATTGCAGATGATCTGATAATTTAACCTGAGAGCTGTTATTTCATTTTATTTTAAAACTCAAAAGAAGTATACTGTTCTCATCTTAAACAGCAAGATGTCTGGCCTTTAATATTATTCTTTCTTGACATACAATAAGCTAGCAGTGTGGTGATGACATGTAGATACCTCCTAATGTGCCATAAAATTAAGGCATGCATTTTAAAATGTTTTGTGCCCAGGAATCCAAACTTTTATAGTTGTTGAGCAGCCATCTTCATCTGCTCTGTTCTGAATTCTTAAAACCTGCATGAGCTGATCAGCCTAACCTGGCCCCTTCCAGCTCATCCCCATGTCCTATTTTGCTATATTTGAGCTTAACAAGATTTTGTCTCTTCCTTTTTAAAAATTACCTAATAAATATGACCAAAAATTGTTAAATAATTTTTTATTAATTACCTAATAAATGTGACCACAAATATTAAATAAAACTATACAGATTAAAATGCTGAAGTTCTCTTCTCCTCTGTCCTATTCTCTCGCCTAGAAGGAACCTCTGTATAAAAAACTTGCTGGGTATCCTTTTAGAGATTTTATGGTATATTAACCTTGTATACATATACAACTATGTGTGCATATACAACTATGTATCTCATTCTTTTAACACACTTCAAATTTTTGGTATATACCATAATATACTTAACCATATCTCCATGATGGACATTTAAATTGTTTGGAGTTTTTGGCCATTACAAGCAATATTGCAGTAAACCTGTTTGTATAATTTTTATGCACATACTCCTGTAGAATTACTAGAAGTGCCATTTCTGAATAAAAAATTGACTAGTATTGCCAAGTTACCTTATAAATGCCTAATCAGTTTATATTCTAACAGGGTATGAAAGTGCCCATTTCTGGCCAACATTAGGTACCCTCAGTCTCATACTTAAGTACTTTTTCCCCTAATCAGTTAGATGAAAAGTGATTTTTTAAACCATTTTCTGATTGCTCCATAGCATTTTTTTCCCTAAGGTATTTTAGCCATCCTTATTTCTTCTTTTCAGAATGGTATATTTCTGTTGTATATCCATTTTGATATCTTACTGATTTATAACGCTTTATAAAAACAGAATGAATGCTAATCCTTTGTTATGTGTATTACAAATATATATATTTTTTCCAGTCTGTTACCAGTTCCTGAATTCTGTTTGATGTAACTTACAACAGAGTTTTAAAATTATATATCATCATATATGTTGGTCTTCTCCTTCAGCTTTTATGGATATATTTTCTTCTGATACTTCTATAGAGTAAAACTCCAATTAGGCCTGTCTTAGAAACTATAGGAGCCCAGAGAAAAGAAACAAAAAATGAGGCAGATTGGTTGACTGTGTGGGGTGGTGGGAGGAACATGGCACCAGGCTTCAAGAGACCTAAATCATGTCCATTCTACAACTTGTTTCCTGTGTGACTCATTCCACCTCTCTCTGAAACCTGCTTTCCTTATCTGTCGCTGTCGGTAGGCCTATGCAATTTAAAATTTCTTTCTGTAATTTCATGATAGAAAAATGGGCCTTAGAGATCAAGGTTGACTATACCGAGAGATTGTCTAAGGAGTATCTTAACTGTCTTCAAATATTTTATTGATTCTTGGAATGACTATTGTTTGTATCTCTGGGGTTGACAGAATAAGAAGACATTGTCTTGTACTGAAGCAAGGGAAAAGTTTGGTTTGATACAGAGGGCTTTTGGACTATACTGCTGATTAAATTCTGGAGTCAGGGCTCAAGAGAAATAGTGGAATTACCATTAGTAAGAAATAAAACTGACATTTGCCCATTGGGGCTTAAGGTGTACTTGACTGAGACAGGGACTGGATTGATAGTTCCCCGGGTTCATAAAAAGGAAGTGTTTTAGACAGTTATTAGGCATTTTGTGGATCGAGAAACTGGTAAGTTTGCTAGTTGTTCTTGTGATTCTCTTGTTTTTTTTCATTGAACAATCAATAAGATAGGAGGTACCCAGGACTGAAGGTTCATGAAATCAGAGGTCCATTATAGGAAGCATTTTAATGCTCACCCTAATAAGTGAAATGTATTTCTTACTATCTTTAAGCCTTTATATTATTTAGAGGCCACAGAAAAATCCAAATCCAAATCGAACTTAATGACTAGTGAGCAACACATTTAAATACACAAGTGTAAGTTTTACTGCCAGTCAGCAACATGGGATCATGTTTTAAAACGCTCTGGATGAATGAGTATCGCGGCTCAGGGCTTTGCTGGAATTGCTAGCATTACCATTAGAAATCATTTGGGGCTGGGCGCAGGGGCTCACGCCTGTAATCTCAGCACTTTGGGAGGCTGCGGTGGGCAGATCACCTGAAGTTGGGAGTTTGAGACCAGCCTGACCAACATAAAGAAACCTTGTCTTTACTAATAATACAAAAATTAGCCGGGTGTGGTGGCGCATGCCTGTAATCCCAGCTATGTGGGAGGCTGAGGCAGGAGAATCGCTTGAACCTGGGAGGTGGAGGTTGCAGTGAGCTGAGATCATGCCATTGCACTCCAGCCTGGGCAACAAGAGTGAAAATCAGTGTCGGGAAAAAAAAAAAAAAAATTGGGGGGCAGAATTCCTACTCTGCTCATCAGACCCAAAACAGATGGTTCCCTTTGTACTCCCACGTGCATACCATGGCACCTCCCCAACAGCTGCTGCTTTCCGTTGCCACACAACTCCCTTCCTCTCTCACTCCCAAAAAGACGTAGTTCTTTGGGTCTTTTTAAAAATTATTATTATGTATTTTTTTGAGATGGGGTCTTGTTCTGTCACCCAGGCTGGAGTGCAGTGGCATGATCTCGGCTCACTGCAACTTCCACCTCCCGGGTTCAAGTGATTCTCCTGCCTCAGTGTCCCAAGTGGCTGGGATTACAGGTACGTGCCACCACATCTAATTTTTGTATTCTTAGTAGAGATGGGGTTTCACCATGTTGGCCAGGCTGGTCTTGAACTCTTGACCTTGTGATCCTCCTACCTTGGCCTCCCAAAGTGCTGGGATTACAGGCGTGAGCCCCTGCGCCTGGTCTCTTTGGGTCTTAAGAAAGGTATAAAAACTTCACTTTTAGTGACTTTGTCTGATGTTGAATGTGTCAAACTCTGAAAACTAATCCATGCAAGAGGTTCTGGAAAAGTTCCAGGCAATATCACTGGAGTATTTATTACTTTGAGGAAATGCCTTTGATAAGGACATGGTTGGTAGCTTGCATACCTCCCTCATTCCCCAGTCATTTGCAAAATCCAGTCAGTTTTGCTTCTGAGTAACTCTGAAATCTGTCCCCTTTGCTAAGATGCAAGCCAGCAGCCCCCACCTGGACTAAAGTGCTGGCCTCTGCACCATCTTTGGGACCCCTGCATTTTCCTCATTCAGCAGCCAGAAAGATGTTTTTAAAAAATGCAAATTTGATGTCATTTCCCTGCTTAAAACTGATCAGTGGCCTCCTATTAACCCTTATAACAAGGACCAGAATCCTTACCATGGTTCACGAGGCCCTTCTGCATTGCCGTCTTCTCAGCACCTAGCACAGCTGTGTAGGAGTTTTAAAATGTGTATCTGTGTAACAAATCATGTGATCCCCTCATGCCCACATAAATGCACAGGTCTCTCCTGTAGCCTGGCTTCCTCTGCTGGAGGGACATGCCGCTGTTTTGCAAGGGCTGGGGAAGCAAGCACCAGCCAGGTTCAGAGAGCCAGTTGTCTGCAGCCAGGGTTCGTTTTCTTAGTCTGGCCACTGAAACGATTGTTATCAACAGGAACCTGTGGTGAACATCACTTTGCTTCCTTCTCTGGCAGCAGCTACCTCAGAAACCCAGCCAAAGGCTCGTTGGGTCTTTTCCTTAGATCTCATGTCCACACACTTCTCTGTTCAAAACTCTAGGAGCCAGGTACAGGAAACCCAGCCTCTCCTGGGAAGCTGCATCAGTGGCTTTGGCTGGTCATAGTGCAGGCAGAGCACTCATCACCAGAGGCCCACCCTGCAGTACTCACGCAGTTGGCCTCTAGCACTTCCGGCAGGGCTCTTGGAAACAAGACCTGTGGCAACAACTGGGAGTCAATACCGAGCTTCTGGCCACACACACCAGTCATCCTCACCCTTCCCCCATCTTGCCAGTCCTTTCAGGACTGGATCTTCAGTCTTAGGCTGCTGTGAACCCTAGCAGGACAGAGCCCAGACTGTGTGCTCCCTGCAGCACAGTGCCCCTGTGCCAGCTAGGAGCTCAGCTACAGTGGGTTGCATGAGTCGTGAGTTTTGTGTCAACATATTCCTACTAATAAGCACTGTGTACACCTGAGAGCTATTCCTGAAAGATGTTGTGGTTTAGAGAGGGCCATGATGAGTATGTTTAGAGTACTGATAAAACGTGCGTCATAAGAAATAAATTAGAATGCCTCCTGCTCATGTTTTTGGAAGCATCAGCAGCTCTAGTGAAGCATGGTCAACCTGGAGGGCTGAAAAATTCAGACAGGTATTTGATGAATGTTTACCTTTTTGTTACTTATAAACCACTGATAAATAATTTAAGACTTTACAAATATGATTACAGTATTTCTCTTAAGATGGGATATACTGTGCTTCAGTAGCCAATAAATGTGAACATCTCAGTGGCTCACCTTAGCAAAGGTTTATTTAATGGCCATGTCAAGATCCAATTTTTTTTTGAGACAGGGTCTTGTTCTCTTGTCCAGGCTGGAGTGCAGTGGTGTGACCACAGCTGCAGCCTCAACCTCCTGGGCTCAAGCAATTATCTCACTTTAGCCTCCAAGTAGCTGGTACGTGTGCCACCACACCCAGCTGATTTTTTTTTTTTTTTTTTGGAGAGGCGAGTTTTTGCTATGTTGCCCAGGCTGGTCTTGAACTCCTGAACTCAAGCAATCTTTCTGTCTCGGCCTCCCAAAGTGCTGGGACTATAGGCGTGAGCCACCACACCCAGCCTCATGGTCCATCTTGAACTGTGCCGAGGGCGTTGGAGATAAAGGACTGGGAGTCCCTGAAGCTTTTGTCAGACCTGCTCCTGTCTCATTGCCAGAACCAGTCTCGTGGTCCCAAAACGCAAGAGGAGCTGGAGAGTGGAGGATATACTTCCGTGGATATGGGGTGAGCACTAACAGTATCTGACACATTGATTACCTATCAGCATTGTGATTAACTGCTGCCCACAGAGTGCTTACCGTGGACCAAGCACTTTACTCACATCTTATTAATCCTCACAGAAATCCAAAGAGGTGGGCACCATTTCACCCCATTTCACACTTGAGGAGACTGATGCTCAGAGCTGTGAAGAAACCGAGGAGGTTACACATGTAGACTGGGTCTAGTTAGCATCCTCACCAGCTCTGTCTGATTCCAAAGCCCAGCTGGGCTTTTCCACTCCACCAAGCCCAAAACAGTGTTACTACTTCATTAACATAGGTTTCCTCAGGCTTTCCATATGTCAGTATTTTGACCTTGTGGCTGTATGCACTTGAGAGCAATGCACCTGCCTTGCTTTAAGCAGATTTGATAAGAATTCTTCCTCCCATCGTTGCCCTGCCAGTGGTGCTAAACTTCACCCACTACGCACTCCTGAGCCTCTGCAGGTGAAATGGTTGAAAACAGCTTCCCAGTGAAAGAATCTGGATTCAGCCATAGCATTGCAGGAATGCCTCATTTCAATCACCTGATAACCACCTGATTACAGTGGGTTTGCAGGACTCCCTTGCAAACCCACTGTGACAGCTGCAGCCTCACAGACTTAACTGCCAAGTGCACAAGCTTCCTCATGCCAAACACTATATGTCTTTGTGGCTTTTATTGTGTCCCTGGGACCTGGTCAGTGCAAATGATGGCCTTTTACCCTATTGGTAATCACAGGAGACTAACATTTCCTTCAGGAATGCCTCCACTTGAAATATACATGCAGGATGTTGAGAATGGATCTTAGGGCCTTGATTATTTACCACTTGTAGAAAGCATTTTATTTCACAAGGAACAAGTTGTGTTTCAGCTTAGAGACCCTGTGGCCAGTGGTACTCAACCTTGGCTGCACCTTAGAATCCTCTGGGAGCTTCTAAAAATCCTGATGCCCACGCCACTCCCCCGACCGACCATTCATTCACAAGCTCTGCGGGCGGACCCCGGGCATCAGGATTTCGTAGAGCTTCCTCAGTGATTTCAAGCTGCTGCTAACTTAACGCCCTCCACTGTAGACTGATTTTTGCCAGAATCAGCAGGGTGTAGAGAAGCAAGGGAGAAAAAACAAGAACTTTAGGAATTGTTAGCCTGACACTAGAGCCAGACTCTCCTGAGGAATTCAAATTAGTTATTGTCACCTTTGTTTCCCCATAGCAAATACAGCCAACATAAATGTCAGTTAATTAATTGAAAAAGGTACCCAAAGCTGAGCAATGTAAGGCCCTCCAGCCTGGAACCATGTGCTTTTCAAAGTTGAGAGTGGTGTTTTTGTCTTGGCTTATTGCTGACTAGCATATATTTTTAAAATTATGATGCTTTAAGATACGTGCCAAGAGATAATGTTTTTATTAAATCAAAATGCTGTATAGATATTAATGACTTAGTTGTGGAAAATGTCATTAAAACATAGTTGTCTTCTCTTTGAACAGGGCCTTCAACCTTTTTAAGCTCTGAGGGTTAGGTGGGGGAGTTTGTCAAGAAAAACCTATGATGTGGCTGTACAAAGGTTTTAAATTGTGCTCTATGAAAATATATTACAAATGTGTGGTTTTTTGGTTTTTGTTTTTTATCCCTGAGATGGAGTCTTGCTCTGCGCCCAGACGAGTGCAGTGGTGCAACCTTGGCTTACTGCAACCTCTGCCTCCCAGGTTCAAGCAATTCTCCTGCCTCAGCCTCCCGAGTAGCTGGGATTTCAGGCATGCGCCACCACACCCAGCTAATTTTTGTATTTTTAGTAGAGACAGGGTTTCACCACGTTGGCCAGGCTGGTCTAGAACTCCTGACCTCAGGTGATCTGCCCGCCTTGGCCTCCCAAAGTGCTGGGATTACAGGCATGAGCCACCACGCCCGGCCTACAAATGTGTTTTATTTTAATAAACTTGCAAAGGGAGAAGTCTTGCCGCATTAAATAATTTACTTAAAAGCTTGGAAATAATGTTATACATTGATGTGAGGTTTTTTGCTTATTTATTTTAAAAAGGTATTTGTTGCCACCATCCCAGAAATGGGAGGTGGCTGTACCCCTTACTTACCTGGTGGCATCTGAGTTCCACTTGCCATCTCTTTCTACAAATGACGAGAAAGCACAGCAAGCGTAGCTGGCTCTGCAGCTTTCCATGGGAACTTTGTCTTCCTCCGCCATGTCATCATGCTGTCAGGAGTTAGAAACTTACAAAGAGTGAATGGGGGGTGTGGGCTGAAGTCCTTTGGACATTAGGCCAGGATTTTTCATAGTGACGCGATAAACACTCACTCCTCACCGTGTACTAACTCATAGGTGATTTATTGCCGTAAGTAACTAAACAAGAGAAGAGACAGGCTGTGGTTTTGGTCAAGACAATCGGCATTCTCTCTCCAGGGTTCGCCAGTTGCATCTACGTAAAGCCTTAATACTTTCTGGACGATATAAACACGTAATAGTCACAGCATACATGGGTAACAACTTGACCAATGTTACACTGATTAAAATAGCACATAACAAGGGTGCCAGCCAGTCCCGACGCCCTGAAATGACAGAAGTAATGTGTGTGCCTATGATGTGCTGAGTACAAAACCTTTAAAAACAACTTTTTGGCATTAATACTAACACAGAATACTTCCTTGAACATTCTGCAAGAGTAGGTGCAGACACAGAATTACTTCTTCATTTCCAGATTACCAGTATCTATAGGACTATTTAGAGAAAAGCTGGGAGGCAGAGTACCTCCCCTCCCCGATGTCATTTTATTTGCCAAAGCAGAAGAGTCTAAGCGGTTTAGGTGGAGGAGGGCAGCTGACAGGGCTCCTGGAGGAGTTAAGTCACCAAGTCGCTGCAGCGGATGGACATTGCCCCACAAGGTGTGGGATGAACAGCAGCCTTGGTTTGTGGCCCAGGGTGTCCGTGGATTTGACCCGAATGCTCCCTGGAGGCCCTGTGGTGGGACAGGCACTGGATGGTCCAGACCCTCTGGCTGGAGGAGTGGTGGAGCCAGGACTGGGCCTCCAGTCATGAGGGCTAGAAGAAATAACCTGACCTCTTGCATTCTAACACTGGGTCATTAGTGACACCTTTCCAGTGGATGTGCAAAAACCAACACTGTCAGGAACTTGGCCCTGGGAGGGCTCAGGTGAGCTCACAAGGAGAGGTCAAGCCAAGCCAAAGGGTAGCTAACACACAACACCAGGGAAACCAGCCCCCAAACCAGCTGTTGGTAAGATGCCTTGGGTTTGGCAACTCACCTAGTTTTAACACAAATTGCCCGAGACTCAGTTTTCTTGAACCATACCAAGCTCTCTGATTTCCTCAGCATCCCCATTCCTGGCATCCTCTCCAGGATTGGAGTGCCCAGTGCAAATCCCCACTGGGGCCCTGCTGTGGCTGGCAGGACCATTCTGCATAGCCTCGCCCTCCACACCCACCCCACACAGCTGGCCACCAGGGGACAGCTGTTCTCCCTTGTCCTCTTGGACAGGGCCCTTCATCTCCTCGGAGACTCCACCCTCCTGCTGCTGTCCTGAAACACAGTTTCCCATGTCTCCAGCTTTGGAAGACTGGTCTTCTAAATTCTTCTCATTTTCTTCTGCTTGTCGTTTGTCTCTGGCACTGAGTTTACCTTTCGATTTCCTCATCTGCCTGTTGTGCATTTCTTCTCTGGAGAATCGCCACTGAAACTAGAAATCAGAGCGAATGGGGATAAATAACAAGCCTCTGGGAACCCAGAGCTTCACCCGAAGCCTTGTTTGCATTCATACCCACACCATGTCTGAGTGAGACATAAAATTCCCAGCATCCTCCAGCCAAGCAGTACAGGCACCAAACTTGAATCACACCCAATCACATCACACCCACCCCCAGAGCCTCCACCATGCCTTCCAGGATGCGTACTTTAGATGTAGATTTCAGGTTCTATGGGGGCAGAGGAGTATTTCTTTTGACTGGCTGTATACCAAAGGCCCACATAGGAAAGGGCTCCTGAAGTCCTATCATTTGGAGGGCCAGGATGGAGAGGAGATGTGAGGTCTGCCCCCAATGAGAACCAGAGCTGCAGCCACTCATTTCCATTCTGAGCAGGCTGAGGATTACCAGCCATGGGGCTGGCATTCTCTCGCTAGGTCACCTGAGTAAGGCAGGGCCCAGAACATGGGGCGGACACTGTGCTGTACAGCTCAGATCCCCCTACAGGACTGGCGGGCCCACTCCCCAGCTAGCCCGATAGCCCTTCGCTGACCACCACCTCACAGAAGGTCACACCAGGGCAACCTACAACCAGTGACTGCCCCAGGTGGGATACAACAACTCATTTCCTGATCCCAGTTTGGGACAACGCAAACGCCATCCCAGCTCCAAGCCAACCTGGGGGATTGTGACTGCATCACAGCCCAAATTCTCCCTCTGCCCGCTCCTGTACCGACAAGTGTTCCTAAAGTAACTCCCTCTAAAAACTTCTTTCCCCCAAATCTCAGAGGCCGCTTCCCAGGGGGCCCAGCCTGCAACCAAGCATTTCCCGGTGTGACAGGGAAATCAGAGGCTCCGAGTCCCAAGGTCACGCAGTCAGTAATAGAGTTGGGCAACAACCAGGGTCTCACCAAATCTCTGGAGCAAGGCCACCCGAGAGAAAGCCCCAGCTCCGCCACTGACTGGCCAAGTTTCTCAATCTGAATTTCTCATCTCGGTGGCCTAGAGTGCACACAAGGTTTTCGTTTTCACTTCCCACCATGGCCACTGCCGTGTGCTTCAGCTGCATCGTGTTGGTTTCACCAAATAGGCACTTAAATCTTAGATATTATATAATTGAAAGAAAAAGGGAGCTCTCTGTTCCTATGATTTCTTGCTGGGCTGGAGAAGGGAGCCCAGGAATGCAGTTGCACCATCAGTGGGAAATGATTTCTTAAGGCTTTACCACGTTGTAAATCATTCTGAGCGCTTTGCTAGGAAAAACCAAAAATGTGCTATGTAAATGTTTAAAAATCTGCCATTTTTGTAGTTTTCCACAGTAGAGATCTATTTCCTCAGATAAAACATTTGCCTAAATACAGAATTCTGAGATTTAATACATTTTAGGATTCTTGGATTTAGCACCTTTTAGATAAGAATGGTAATGGAATGTTCCATTAAAATAGAGAAACATGAGTGAAATACATGTTGAGGTTAGGATTTTAACATTTATCTGGTCCTTTCCCACACCCCATACCCCCCAAAATCCCCAAATGAGTTCCCTTACAATGTTGGATGGGTTTCTCCTTTGACCTCTTTTGAAATGTCTCATACTATAGCTGCAGACTTCCCCTAGGAGATGGGTGGAGCTTCTTCCACCCAAACTGTGAGGATCCCAATAATGGAATTGCTCTGTAGGGTAAGCACTGTCTCAGACCCACCTCCTCCTTCATCCGTGCCTGCCGGGCAGGCATCTCAAGGCTCCAAACCCACCAGAGGAGGCCACCGATTTTAGCCCTCAGCATGAGCGTGGCTACCTCCACCAAGCCTCCATAGTTTCCGGGCACCGTGTTATGGTTCATAACTGCTGCCCCGTGCTAGGAGCTGCTGCTGTTATTCCAGCTCAAATGTAAGAGTCTCTCCTTTTTTTTTTTTAATGGATGTTCCAAAACAGAGCCACTTCACATTTTATGTCATTTTACATGTCTTTAGAAAAAGACCAGTGAAGCCTACCTGTGTAATACAGTACTCCGAGAGGCAGTCGGCTCTCAGGGAAGTCAGAGGAAGTTTTACTGTTGCCAAAAAAGTGGTGATTGTTTTGGTTAAGAGGCCTTAAGTGCTAAAATGTCAAAGCATTCTTGTATAGGTTCAAATCCTAGTGCTGGCACTTGTTAGCTCTCAGTCCTTAGGCAGGTTATGAATCAGAGTTTCAAGTTACTGATCTCTAAAATGGTTGTCTCTGCCTCCAGGGCTGCGGTGCACACCTCCAGGGCTCCATTCATATTGTAGTTCATGTGAGTAGCGCCCTCTGCTGTTGTGCAGTGTACTACTGAGGACAGTTCCACCACGTGCTTGACCTTCCATGTAATAGGAGCCCAGATACTCTCTCAGGGGCTGCTCTTGCTAAATAAACAACAGAGCTTCCATAGTTTCCTCTGGATGCCTGGCCATATCCAGTTCCTGTAGAAGATCACATCTTGTTGATCTCCTGATACAATACAAAACGAGAACACAAACGGTAGAAAACAAACAGCAAAAACTGCTTCAGATCCCAGCAATTCAAAAAGGAGACGTCTCAGAAAGCAAGAGGAGGCCTGGAGTGTGCCAGATTTCAGTTGAGCCTCTGAGGTGAGGTCTAACATCCACACCATTTAAAGGCAGGCAGTCCAGCCTGGGGAATGGACTCCATGTTTTGAGCAGGACCGGGGGAGTCTCTGAGCTTAACCAGCAAGCCGCAGATAAAACAGGCTGCACTGAGTTGGCCTTCCCAAGCCAGAGCATCTGTGGCAGTTGGGTGTGTCACCAAATCCAATTAGCTGCCCAATTCAGAAATAACTGTCTAAAAGAAAAGAAACCCTTCACTTTACAGCAGTGTGTGTCCAGAGTTCCATGTCAGCAGGAGCCAATGGATTTAATTTGCATATTTTTAAAACTGCCCATTATGTGGCCACTTCAAGTAGTTGAGCTGGAAGGAAGTCTTCCCCTGAATCGTAGAAATCACCTACTCCCTTTGAAGGAGTTTAATATTTGCCTTGAAAATCACACACACGTACACAGAGGTTTCTTTCCAGTGCTGAAAAGTCTTGATTAGAAAATTCTGTCCATGTTGCTGATTGAAAGAGGACTAAATATGCCACATCCTTGTTGTGCCAGTCTTGCAATTTCTTAAGTTGTAATGCTGGACATACTACGTATGTCCTCGCTCAGAAGTTGATTACTCATTCACTGATTCAACAAGTATCTGTTGAGCACCAGTTAAAAGGTCTCAACAGGAAAAAGGTCTTTGCTCTTGTGGAGATTATGTCTGACTCTGTCTGGAAAGGATAAAATAATGATCACAAATAACTAAAAGCCCAGAGGAGAGCTCTGAAGGAGAAGAACGTGGTTCTTTTCCAGTGTAGTACAAAGGAGTCTGGTTTGGTATAAAAGGAGACAGCACTATCCTGAGAAAAGGATGCTCGAGTAGAGCTAGAAAGGAGGGGAGTGTCCCTGGTAGAGGGGACACAGAAGAGCTGGAGGCCACAGAGGAGCTGGAGGCCACAGAGAATGGGAGGCTGGCAGAGGAGGTAAGAGGGGCCAGATCCCTTGGGGCCTTGAGGGCCACAGTACTGATTTCCATCTTTGTCTTCAGAGTCATACAAAACTAGAACTCCTTTGAGCAGTGGGATGACAGGATTCAAGCTGCCTTTTTAACAGATCACTTGGGCTCTGAATAGAGAACCTATTTGAAGGGGAGATCTGTTATTAGGAGACTGCAGTAGCTGAGGCGAGTGATGGTAGAGAAAAGTTGGAGGGATTCCAGAGCCTCTGGGACCTAACACAGATGGGTCTTAAGGATAGATTGGATATAGGGGAAGGAGAGGGGAGGGTCAGCAGGGACAGCCCCTAAGGGGTGATGCCATTCCTCTAGATAAGGTGGCGGTGGGCCGGGTGTGGGGAGGGGGAGAGTCAGGTTTGCTCGAGCCACAGCATGGATGCAGCTGGAGTCTTGGGGCACAGTGAGGGCTGAAAATGCAGGCGGAATGGTCACTGGCACAGAGGTGATAAAAGAGATTTTCTAAGGAAGAGGCAAGAGTGAAGGGAGAAATGGGGCTGGGTCTGAACCCTGAGGAACTTAGTGGGAAACCAGGAGAATGAGGTGGGAAAGAACCAAGAGAAAGCTGCTTCAGGGATTGGGGGTGGTCCCAGCATCAGGGCTGCAAGAGCTCACGCATGATGAGGACTAGATGGAGTGACTCGCTCACCAGGGGACACAGGCCTGTGGGAGCAGGATGCTGACCCATGTCAGCTGAGGAGTGAGGAGGGGACACCCAGTGCAGAAGATTCTTCCAAGGAGTCTGGCTGTGAAGCCCCCTCTCTGGAGGACTCCTATCTGTGAGGTGACCCAGAGGGTCTTGTGTAGAACAAGTGCTCCACACCAGTCACCTACAGTCTTGGAATGAGGCAGGAAATCATTAGGTACATGGAAAGAGAAAGCAGTCCACCCAGATGAGTACAGCTGCTTGGGATGAGAAGTTTTTACTGACTGCAAAAACAGTGAGTCCCATCTTCTCTGAATTTTCCCTGAGGAAAGTCAGTTCTACCTTATTACAACAGCTTTTATAAATCTACCTCTAAAATCTCCCTGCCTACTCAAGTTTCCACTGATTTGTCCCCCTGCATGCGATGCCATGACCTTCACACCACCATCCAACCACGTGTCTCTCTTTTGGAATCTGTGTGCCCCACCATCAGGAAGCTGTTAGGCAAAGGTGGCACCATCTCCCCTCCGTAAGGCTGCAGCGGGTGTCTGTCAGCATCTGACAGGGGCCCTCATGTGTGCTGCGTGTTGAATGTCGCACTTGCTGAATGCACGCAGTCCCTGTGAGCCTGTGACTGAGCTGAAACTGACAGCGCTCTGCAGCCGATCCATCTTCCAGCTGGTGGCTGCCTGCTCCTGGTGGTTGATGGTGGGCTGGCAGTTGCCTTCTGGTCCACTGTGCCATCACCTGTCACATTACACCTTCAGAGCCTGGATAAAGACCTTCCTCCACACTCCAGCCCATCTGGCTTCAAGTCACCATTGCCTTGGCACTCCTTCCACAAGTGGGCTCCCCCTGGAGTTGTTGGCTGGTGAGGGGCTGCTCCAATCTGTTCATTTGCTTGATGCTCCTTCCCAGGGCTCTGTGTCCAAAGAACACGAGGAACCAAGCGCGAGGAACGCAGGGTGATGCCAGGAGTGAGAAGCCGAGCAGGTCAGGCAGGCCCTGCCAAGAATGTGGCCTCAGCCATCAAAGGTACAGTGAGCTAAATCCAGGTGACGCCTGACTCAGACTTTGGTGGGTCCACTCGACTCACTGGCTTCTTCCCCAGCAACTGGTGAAAACATCCTCAGGAAAAGCACCACAGACTGCTCAGGGCGGGGTGGGAAGCATCAGAGTCATCTGACACAAGGGTTGCACCTCGTGCAACCCTTGTGCTCACCTTCGGGAATCACAGAGAAGACTCTCTGAGAAGGCCAGTCTCTGCGACTGTGTTTCTAGGGTAGTTCAGAGTCCAGAGACGTGGGACAAGGGCCCTGGGCATCTCTGAGGACAGCCTGGCCTGAGGACTTGCTGCCACCGGCTACGGCTAGCATCACCAGCTGTCACACGGAAGCCTTTGGGTCTAGGCCTGTCATGAAGAGATTCTGGCAGGGTCTCTCTGCCCAGGTCACCACACTTTTAATGTCCTAAGGAATCTAACAGGGCAGGCCAGAGCTCCAACTAGCTGGTAATGAGATTAAGACGTAAAGAAGGCCGGGCACGGTGGCTCAAGCCTGTAATCCCAGCACTTTGGGAGGCCGAGGCGGGCGGATCACGAGGTCAGGAGATCGAGACCATCCTGGCTAATACGGTGAAACCCCGTCTCTACTTAAAAATACAAAAAACTAGCCGGGCGAGGTGGCGGGCGCCTGTAGTCCCAGCTATTCGGGAGGCTGAGGCAGGAGAATGGCATAAACCTGGGAGGTGGAGCTTGCAGTGAGCTGAGATCCAGCCACTGCACTCCAGCCTGGGTGGCAGAGCAAGACTCCGTCTCAAAAAAAAAAAAGACATAAAGAAGCTGGCCATGAGCTCAAGCCATCCCCACCCTGTGGTCAGGCTGCAACTGACTTTGTACCCTTCTTTTCATCCTCGTGGGAATATCTGGCAGGCTGGAGCCTCCAGAAGAGCCTCTCTCCTCCATCCTTCTGGCCTGCCCAGCAGGACAGTGGCAGACAAGGCACTCCAGCTCCCTTGGCTGTCCCATGTTAGCAGCCTGCGATGTGATTCAGGTTGCCAGGGGCTCAGGTGTTCCTTGGGCTCTGCGAGCCCTTGTAAGCTAGAGCAGGCTACCCCCTCAAATGCTGCAGAAAATCCACTGAAGATGAAGCCCTGCTGAGGAAAACCTAGGAAGGCCATCAGAGTCTCTTACCTTTGATTCCTTCTTCTTGATTTTCTGAGGTAGACACGGTCTCTGAAGAAAGACAATTTGCTTGGTGGATACACTTCCCTCACTGTAACACACGGAGCTGAGAATGAGCCACTTGATGCCTTAGAGGAACCCAAAACCTGACGCAGATGTTGCCATCCCTAATTTCATCAAAGCAGACCACCCACGGGATTATGACAGGTTAGACGTCAAGACGCGCCTGCTCTACTCTCCCCTGCCCAGGCATCCAGCCTTGCTTCCAAGGGGCTACCTCAGATGCCCAACAGAAGCTTTTTGGGTATCCCTACAAAGTGAGCTTCCTAGCTGGACATGCCCATTCTCTTAATGGGAAGTAACAGCATCTTGGCCAAATGAGGACACACTGGCTGCTTCAGTGGATCTTCAAAGGGGCAGGAGCCTCTTCCACATCTGTCTCTGGTAATGATGGGCAGGTAGATAAGGACCTGGGTGATGAGCTCAGCCCTCCAGCTGCTACAGGACTGTTGGGCAGAGGTCATGGCTGCACCCAGGGTCTCAGCCATGCATGACTCCTGCAGGCACAGCAAAGACTGCGCAGCACCAGGCAGGCCCTGCAAGGCAGTGCCTGTTAACTAACTCTGGCTCACATGAACATAACAGGCGAGGGAGGGGCAGCTCGTATCTTACAATACAGTGAATACTCTCTTCCCAGGAAGGCAGGACCCCGGAGCTGCCTTTAAAGATGATAGAAATATTGTAAAGAAGATCACCGTGTTTTTTTTCCCCTGCTTCCACCCTTCTGATGATTTTGTATTTTATTTTTAATTTACAAATAATAATTGTATATTTATGGGGTAGAGTGTGATGTTTTGATATATGTTTACAATGTGGACTGATTAAATCAGGCTACTTAACAAATCCATCACCTCACATACTTAGCATTTTTTGTGGTGAAAACATTTAAAAGCTACTCTTTTAGGAATTGTAAAATATACAAGGCATTATTGTTTATAATAGTCACCATTCTGTGCAATAGATGACCAAGGCTTATTCCTCCTAACTGAAACTCTGTACCCTTTGATCAACATCTCTCCTTTGCCCATCTGCCCCACTCCCTAGCCTCTGGTAAACACCATTCTACTCTCTACTTCTATGAGTTCAACCTTTTTTAGATTCCACATACGAGAGAGAGTATAAGGTATGTCATTCTGTGCCTGGCTTGTTTCACTTAGCATAATGTCTTCCAGACTCATCCTTGTCACAAATAACAGAATGTCCCCGACCCCCCCTTTTAAGGCTGAATAGTATTCCATTGTGTGTGTGTGTGTGTGTGTGTATATATATATATATCACTTTTTTTTTTCCATCCGTCTGATGAAGGACACCTAAGCTGCTTCCATTTCTCAGCTGTTGTGAATATTGCTGCAAGGATCATGAAAATGCAGATACCTCTTCTGCATACTGATTTCAATTCCTTTGGATATATACCTAGAAGTGGGATTACTGGATCATGTGCTAAGTCTATCTTTAGTTTTCTGAGAAACCTCTGTACTATTTTCCATAATGGCTATATTAATTTACAGTCCCACCAACAGTGTACAAAGGTTCTCTTTTCTCTACCTTGCCAACACTTATCTTTTGTCTTTTTGATAGTAGCCATCCCAATCAGTGTGAGGCTATATATCATTGTGGTTTTAATTTGCAATTCTTAAATCTCTGTTTTGTAAGTAAGTGTCTTTACATGTTACTGCATTCAGCTACAAAGTCTCTAAGAAAAAGGAGGGAGATAACTAATATTTGCTGTGCACCTATTTTGTGTAGCGGCTGGGCTGGGTGATTTCACACATAATGGCTCATTTAAGCTTCACCTCAATGCTCCACGGAATCCGACTCCCACTTTTATAGAAGGAAACAAGAGCTCAGCTCGAGCAGGCTGGAGATCACACAGTGAGGATTCAGACACAGATCTGCCCAGTTCCACGCACTCTCCATAAGTGGTCGTTTAAGGAACAGGGAGTTGGAGGATTAGGAAGGATTATTTAGCAGGTGTGAAGGTCTGAGACAGACAGACCTGTCTGTAGTCCCTGGACTTAGATGGCTCAGAACCAGCTGGGCCTTCACATTCAAATACATTCTCATTATGAGTCTTGTCCTCTGGAAACTGACCAGGAAACTAACTCAGAGAAGCTACCGTCACTTGACCAACATGACACGGTAAGTGGCAGACTGAGGACTTGGGTTCAAGTCTTCAGGCCCCAAATCCAGGGTTCTTTCTACACCACTGCATTGCCCTATGCCTGTTGAAGTCTTGGCTGAGAAAGAACATGGTAGTTTCCAGTGGCCAAGGGGCTTAAAAGTGGCCACAGACTGGCTCCCCCTGGTGCAATGACCCACTGTGACCTAATGTGGAATCTGAGGATCCTGGTGAGCCAGAGGAGGGACTAGGAAAGACATCAATTATCACCAGGATTCTGCACTCTCAACCACCCTGGTGGCCAGCCTTGCCCATGCTGTCCATCACTCTGCAGTGGTGAATATGCAGCAGGGCTTGGAGAAGGTGGAGCTCTTGGGGGGGACATCCCTACTGGTCAGCAGAGAGGTGGCCTGCTCCAGGAAAAGTGCCTGACTCTGCGGACTGAGGTTCTAGGCCCAGTTTCTGCCACTTACTGGCGGGTAGCCTTAAGTATGTGACCAAGCCTCCCCTAGCCTCAGTTTCCTTATCTGCAAAATGGGAATCATATTCATGCTTACAGCCCCACAGGGCAGGACTAATTTGGATAGTAAGCCCAACATATAGATGGAGGGCCTTTCATGGTTGCTGTGACTGGGCTCAAGGGAACGTAAGCAGATCTGAGAGTGGACAAATGAGCATGAACCTGAAATTATAAGGAATGCCGCACCAAGACCTGAAAGGCAGGCCTTTACAGTCCCTTTGTGGAGCTGGTGACCAGTGCCGCGATCTTGGGCAAGTCCCTCCACCTCCCTGGCCACACTCTTCTCAGCTGCAAAATGGGTTTAATAATAATACAATTCTACCTCACAGGATTTTTCTTTTCTTTTTGAGGACTGAGATATTTATATATAAAGTGCCTACCTAGCCTAGCACAAGGCACATAGTAGGTGCTGAGTTTCTTTTGCACTGGAGGCTCTGAACCCCCTCAGTCTGAGCAGCTCATCTTTGACATGCTGGGCAGTAATGACTCACAGAGCCCCCTGTGTGGGAAGAGGGGTGCAGGGGAATTTTCTGGGTGACGGTGGTTAAGAATGCGAAATTCTGGCTCTGCTGCTTCCCAGTGGGAGAGTTTACATAACTACCAGCCTCTTGCACAGGATTAAATAATTTATAGACATGAGGTGCTCATTAGGAACAGTGACTAGCACAGAGGAAGTGTTCAATAGAATCCTAATGATTACTGTCATTGTTACCTGGTAGTCTTGACGACGGGAGTTGGTAGCACACAGGTGAGCTGCCAGCCATAGGCCGCCAGCGAGTTCAGCAGGGGCACGTAGTCTGTCTGCACTTCGACACCCTGGGGGAACAAGGCTAGCATTAGGGCTGCTGCTGCCACAAGCCAACTCCCAAGCAATGAGAGGGGACTATTCCATCTGCCGATCCAGCAATGCAGAAAAGAAGTGGCGGTGCCCGGCTGCTCAGAGGCTCCTGCTCCGATGCTTGCTGAAGACTTTAAAAGTTTGGAGTCAGACTGCCAACATGGGATTTCTTTCTGGGCCCCATTTCAGTCTGTGATGTCAGCAAAAAATTGGAGCCAAAAGATTAATCCATTAATTTTGTTTGATTCTCATCTGGACAAATAGCCTCCCGTGAGTTTCACTGACGAAGCCTAATGGTTGCGCCCCTGAGCGGTATCCAGGGCATGTAACTACACGTGCTGCTCTGGATGAGTTCAGAGTGTGTTGTGAGGAGTTAACTTACATTTGACAAATGATCAAGTCGTTAGTGTCCAGCCACAGTAGCAACACACACATGCACATCCACACGTGTGTGCACACGCAGCAGCCGCTTTGCCTGTGTTATGTGCCCCACCTTGCAGGGATAAATGAATGCTGCCATGTTTTATTTCAAATTAGGATCGGGGGGAACTAACATTTGTCTTTCAATTAAAAAACTCAGCCCCTGCTGGCACAGGGAGAGAGCCCTGATGTGAGGCCCCTGCACTGGCTTCCACCTCTGTAGGCATTCTCACTGCAACAGGCCTCATTTCTTCCTCTGGGCTCCTCACTAACACTGAAAGTGTAGCTCCCACCCCTGCCCTGTGTGTAACTGGACTCCCCATCCGTCATAGTTTGGCTTCTTGTAGTTGGCTTACGAAAATCTCAATTATGTATCCGGATTCCTTCCACCCTATATGCGCACAAAGTTCATTTATCAGGTACTCTAGAGCCGTGATGGGTGCAAAGGCCCGGCCCTGGCCCCTGGAGTTCACAGGCTAGCAGAGACAACAGCACAAACATGCCAGGAACTGAAAACCTAAGGGCTCTCTGGCAGGGCCATGAGACTGTGAATGCCAGCAGAGGTGGGAGAGATCCCAGCCACAGTCAAAGTAGGCTTCCTGGGGCAAAAATTAGAAGGCAAAGCCAGGCCTAGAGTGCCAAGGTCTGTGGTTGGCTTAACTCAGAGGCAGCGCACATGACTATGGTCTGGAGTGCTCCACCCAGAAGGGGGCCATGTGTGGTGAGTGGCTGTCCTGCTGGCGGCCCTTTGGGAACAAAACCAGCTCATCTGGATACCCTGGGTGAGTGGGATGGAAGGGAGAGGAGGAACAACCTACCTACCCTGCCTCTTCAAATGGCTTTTAAAGCTTCTATAACTGGACACCAGTTCCAGAGTGGCTATCAAGTCACCTGAACCCTTGACAACTAACTTATCCCTCAGCAGCCTCAGTTTCCTCAGCTGTATAAAATGGGTACTGACCTATGTCAGTGGTTCCCAAAGCATGGGCCCCGAGCCCACAGCATCAGTATCACGTGGGAACTTGTTAGAAGCCCAGATTCTCAGGGCCCCATCCCAGACCTGATGAATCAGGAACTCTGGGAGTAGGGCCCCGGAATCTGTGTTTTAAAAAGCCCTTCCCAGTAGTCCTGATACAGCTAAGTCTGAGAACAACCGCCTAGGTAATCATGTAGGTCCCTCCTGGCAAAAGAAAAGTCTGTAAATCTGTGGCCAGAATGTATCAGCTGTTGTCTCAAATCTATCTGTTCCCATAATTCTCCATGTGAGAAAAAAAAATTTTTTTTAAAGGATCAGCTCTGTTAGAAATTCTGCTGCACTGCAAGGGAATGGACGGAGCAAGGGGAGAAAAGAAGGAAAGTGCTAAGGTTTGAATGTGTCCGCCAAAAAGTTTCCATGTGTTGAAAACTTAATCCCCAATGCAATGACATTGAATGGTGAGGCCTCATGGGAGTGTTTAGGTCAGAAGGGCTCCACTCTTGTGAATGGGTTAATGCCGACTCAGGCAAAGGGCTTGAGGCTACAAGTTCAGTCTCCTGCTCTCTCCCCCATTCTCTGCCCCTCTGCCATGGGATGACGCAGCAAGAAGGCCCTCACAAGATGCCAGGCCCTCGACCTTGGACTTCCCAGCCTCCAGGACCAGGAGCCAAGAACTGTCTGTCCTCTATATAAATTGCCTGATCTCAGGTATCCTGTTATAGTAGCACAAGTGGACTGAGACAGGGCAGAAGTGGAGAAGGGGAAAGGGAAAAAGGAAACTTAGTAAAGGAAGGGGGAAAGGAGGAGGGAAGGGAGGAAAGGAGAGAGAGGTACAAGAATAATCTGTTTACAGGAGGGGCCAGGAGAGAATGCCATTCTGGTCCCTTCCCTGAAGCCCCTATCAGGCCAGAGATGGCCCAGCAGTTGTAACCGTCCTTTCTGCCTGGGCTCCAGGCACACACATGCCTCCCTTCCAGATGAGCACAGCCTGTATTCCTCCTGCTGGGTGCCACGCTCACCACCTGCTGAAGGAGCCCTGAGGTTGCTTTATCCTGAGAATCCCTGCCCCCATCCCCATATTCCCAGTTTAAAGAGAGGAGGAAAAACAATCTTAAATCCACACTCTCAAGCTTTGCGAGGTTATGATTACTTGGGCCTATCAAGAATAACCTTCCCACTTTATCAAGCACTGTGACAAACCCGCCACAATCAGACAGTAGCCATGGCAACCAGGACAAGCTTTGGCGCCTCACAAAGCCCTGAGTGGCAGAATGGAGTCCTTTTATTGGTGGCTGCATCCCGGGCCGGGTTTTCTCTGTGGGCACCCAGAGCTGCGAGACAATGAACAACCCCTGCTGCAGCCCAACCGGCCTGCTTAGACAGACTGCAAACCGGCTGCTTCTATTTTGCTCCGTTTTATTTCATTTTGTCACTCTCTTAAAGAAAAAAACAGCGGGATTTCTCCCAAACATTTTTTTCCCCTCAGGGTAGGAGATGTCAGCCAGAGGGTACTGAATCATAAAGACCAAAAAGCAAAAGGGAAAACACAACAAAACGTACCCCTGCTTGAGAGAGCTGAAGGTTCAATCTCACGTGTTAATTTCTGGCCATCACATGGTGCGTTGACAAGTAAAATACAAATGGTAGGGGTGAGATGTTGCACTCTGCCAGACTCTCCCACTCCAACTATCTGGGATGGTCTTGGCTTAATTAATGTTAAATGTGATTTTCCGTAAGCATCTATCGTAGCCCTTTTGCATATTTATCAATATAGTAAAGAGATGGCATTTCTAAAATACGAGATGAGCCTGTCAGTGAAAGACACTTTTAAGTGCATTAGCTAAGAAAGGTGGTAGGAAACATATCCGGATGGAGGGCTTTCTTTGATCTGCTTTTTTGTGACACTCCAGTGAGGAGAGAAGAAAGCACCAACAGCACTCAAAAGCCAGCCTGCTTATCAAACAAAAAGACATTTCTTTCTCTGAGTAGGAGCAAAAATTTTAATTAACTCTCCACTCTCCTGTGGTGGATACGTAATCTCCGATCACACCTGGAGTGTTAAAAAATGGAGACTATCCTGTGGTTTTTCAACTCGTATAAAAGGAATTCATTTGTATTTATGGCTCTTTTTTCCTTTGTTCCCTATAATTTCTCCAGTGATTGCAAATCAACTAAAGAAATAGACATCCTACACAACCTTTCTTTACCCTCCAAAAATCAGGACAACAGAATGTAGAGTTTACTAAGAAATGCATTTGTCTTTTGATCATTTTAAAGATCCTCCATGCAGGGAAATAATTAGGAATTCATAAATTGGTCCAGTGAGAAAGTTTGTATTCTGAATGTCAGTTTGCTCTTCTTTTCTCCTGTGTTTCTTCTGGGAAGCAATCTGGGAGAAAAGGAGTTTGAAAGAAAATATGTTGCTCTTTATACATGATTGTAAATGAAGACGGGAATTTGATTTCCCTTGTCTGAAAGGTGCTTGACACCACGTCTGGGGTGGTCTCCATACCTGAAAACAGTGACTGGGGACAGTTTGCCTCTGTTCCTGACCTCCACAGGATTGAGCCCTTGCCTTTCACCAATTAGGGTATGTAAGGAAGAGTTCTACAAAAACTACCTCTGCCTCTTCTGTAAAATTGCTACCAAAACATTAATGCCCACAAATTACTGGCAGGGTGTGCTGATACTACTCTTATTTTACTTATCAATTTTAGGTATCCTGATTTTCTACCATGGGAAATAAAGGCTTAGTGCTCCCATATACATTTCTTATTTCCTTTTTCTCTGTGCTTCAAATGGCTTTTTTGTAATTTAAAATAAATCAAAAGTCAGTGTTTGTGTTATCACAGTTTTGCAAATATTGCTCAATGCTGGGTCAAATTAGGCACTATGACCATGCCTTCTTTTTTATATAACCCTCTGTTTTTCCTGGAGTTAATTATTACCTCAATTATTTTCATCTTCCTGGTTGTACATGAACCCATCACTAATTCATCCCACATGTTGCAATACCTCTATTTAATGCCCATCAATAAATATTCCAAGATCCTAAATACATTAGTTCCATTTTTCCCCACTGGAGACATCATTTCTGAACCCTTGCTCCAATCTGGTCTGGCTGCTTTCCATGCCCGGGTTCTTCCTAAATTAGTGTCTATGGCTAGTATGTTCTCTTTTTTTGGTTTCCTTCTCATTTTGCAGGAACACATCCTCTAGTGACTCTCTAGGCAACAGTGCCCTAGAAGTCATCTGAATCTGTGCATTTCTAAAAATGCCTTTGTCTTAAATAACAGTTTAGGTACAGAAGTGTACGCTGAAATTGATTTATCTGTCAAAATTTTGAAAGTATCTCTGGTAGCTTCTAGATGTCAGCAATGCTATTGAGATAATCTATTCTCATTACTAATACTCTAACTGTAACCTGTTGTGTTGCTTTGAAAGTTTTTAGGATTTTTTTTCTCCCCTAGAAGTTCCAGAATTTCATGACAATGTGCTTTGGTGTGGGTCTTTTTTACCCAAAGGATTGTTCACCTCATGGCCTTGCAATCTGAAGACTCTTGTCCTTCAGTTCTGAAAAGTGTTTTTCCCCCCTTTTGACAACTTTTCTCCCCTCCATTTTCTGTCTTCTTTTTTTCTGGACCTGGTATTAATCAAAATGTGTGATAGATGTTTTAATTTTATTCCTTCCCCCACAATTTTCTTCCTCTTTTCATTTTGCTTTCTGAGAGATTGTCTTCCAAGATATTATATTTTTAAAATTTTCTGCTGCCCTATTTTTAAGACCCAAAAGCTCTTTCTTCTCTTTTGATTGCTTCTTTCCTTCTTTCTTTTTTTTTTAACAGCATCTTGTTTTTGCTTCATGGATGCATTTATTTTATCTCTTTAAGTGGTTTCTTCTGATACCTACTTTATCTCTACAGTTCCTAGGTTGCATGTGACAGAGATGGGGAACTAGGGATCCTACCACATCATGTTAGGACTTTAAACCAATGCCCTGGTTTTCAGCTCTGCAGTTCACATCCCCCAACCTCCCATCACATGGTGATTTCTGCTTTGAAAACCAGAGCTTTTCTTGGGTTCTGCAAGAGACAAATGGCACTCTTCTCGTCCAGGTTGTAGCTTCCTCCATTTTGTTAAATTAGTTAGATTCCTCTATGTACTTTGTATCTTCTAAAAATTTGTTGAAATCACTCATCTTCTACTTTATCTTCTTCTAATATTTTTGTTCTTGTGGGCATCGATTTATCTACCTACCTACCTACCTAAAATTGAACCTCATTATTATTAGTAGCTATATTCTAGAAAGTCATTGTGAACAGTGCATTAGTGAACATTGAACCATTGCTCATAAGAGAAATATAGGGTTAGGGTCTTGGAAGCCTCTGGTCGCAACATTTTTGCAAACTGATCAATATATAACCTTGTTTAATAGATAGTGTTGATTCATGAACATTGAACTTGCAGCCAACAGCACTATAACTCATGCCTGAACAAACTTTACCTACTACTGGTATTTGCTTTGTAAAGCACATCATAGCATTCCTGCACTTAGGAACACTAGACAACAGTACTTCATTCAACTACGCATAGGGGCTATTTTTAACAGCTAAATCACCAACAAAAAGCACAAAAACATGAAAAATGTGGCACTATGTTTACCACAAAAAGGACACTTGCTTTTAGTATGAACATTGAAACCAGGCACAATATCACCTTGTTTGACCTTAGCTAGAAATGTGCACATTAGGCAATTCAAAATTTTTGCTGTTGTGCACATGTTTGCAAATGGCCACAAAATGCCATTTGTATTGATTTTGGGGTTACAATAAATTTTAGTAAGCAGATGAATTTGCAAATACAGAATCTGAGAATATGAGAATTGCCTGTATCTATCTAATTATGTCATTCCTTTAGTTTCATTTCACGGGGATTTTTCAGAAAAGAAATAGATGCCTGTGTCCAATCCCCCTCATTTAATAAAATGTTATTATTTTAATGTTTAAAGGGAACACTGGAAGGCCTTTCTAAATAACTTAGAATCCAGAAACCAAAAACTAAAAATGACAAATTTGGTTATACAAAAACTCATATGATATAAAAGACAAATGACAAAATGGAAAAATGTTTGCAGCTCATATTACAGACAAAAAAAGGGCTTGTAAAAATTGAAAAAATCCAATAGTCCAAAATTTAAAAGGGCCAAAGATATGAAGAGAGATCACAGAAAATTCAAACATCCATTAAGCGCATGAGAGAAATGCAGAATCTCATGAGAGAAATGCAAATTAAAACTATCCTGAGATACTATTTTTTCACCTATTGAACTGGTAAAAAACCCACAAGTTAGGCAACCCGCTTTGTTGCCAAGGCTGTGGGGAAGCATGCGTTCTTGTACATTGCTAGTGGAAGGGCTCATTGATTCAGCCCTCCTGGAGAACAATTTGACAGTATCTTTCAAAATTACAAACACATTTACCCTTTGACCCAACAATCTCACTTCTGGGAATTTATCCTACATATTAAAAAATGAGAACTGCACAGAGTTATTCACTGGAGAGCTGTCTGCAGTAGCAGGACACTGGAAACTACTCAAGTGCCCATCAGTGCTGGATTTGTATTTAACATTATGTTTCACCCAGACAACAGCTCAGAGAACTGGGCAATGGCTGCTCAGCTGTTGAGCCAGGGCATACAGGATGAGGAGGGACAGTGAAAGGGAATGAATTCTATTCTAGACACACTGAGTTTGAGGAACCTATAGAAATGTCCAGGCGGCAGCTAAATGAAACAGGCTGTGGTAGACAGAATAACGGCCCCAACGATGTCTACATCCTAATCCCTGGAGCCTGTGAAAATGTTCCCTTCACATGGTAAAAGGGATGTGGCAGATGTGATTAAGCTAAGGATATTGAGATGGAGAGTTTAGCCAGGATTATCCAGGTGTGCCCAGTGTAATCACAGGGGCCTTTATAAGGACAGGCAGGAAGGCCAGAGTCAGAGGAAGAGAGGTGATGGCAGCAGCAGAGGCTGGAGTGAGCCAGGGAAGGGGCCACGAGCCAAGACACATGGGCAGCTGCCAGAAGCTGGCAGTGATAGGTAACAGATTCTCTCCTAAAAGTCTCCACAAAGAATGTGGCCCTGTCAACACCTTGATTTTAGCCCCTTAATACTCATTTCAGACTTCTGACTCAACAAATATAAGACCATAAACTTGCGTTGTTTTGAAAGTCACTAAATCTGTGATTTGTTGCAGCAGCAACAGGAAACTAATCCATAGCTCAGGGCCAGGAAAGGGCTGGGATGGGGATAAACACTTGGAGGTGTTGCTAGACTCAGGGTAGGTGAAAACTCCTGGAGGGTTGAGGCTGGCTGAGGGCTGGATTTCCTTGTGAGGTGGTGAGCAGAAGGTGAATGAAAACGGGCTGAGTGGGAAGGAATCAGCCCTTGGACAATCCAGCATGGGAAACAGGCTTAAGAAGGGAGTTTGTACCACGTTTTCTTTATCCAGTCCATAATACTATGCAGCCATAAAAAGGAACGAATCATGTCCTTTGTGGGGACATGGATGGAGCTGGAAGCTGTTATCCTCAGCAAACTAACGCAGGAACAGAAAATCAAACACCACATGTTCTCACTTGTAAGTGGGAGAGCTGAACGATGCAGACATGTGAAAACACATGGACACATGGTGGCGGCGACACACACTGGGACCTGTTGGAGGTGCAGGAGGAGGGAGAGCACCAGGAAGAATAGCTCGTGGATGCTGGGCTTCATACCTAGGTGATGGCCTGATCTGAGCAGCAACCCACCATGGCACACAGACAAGCCTGCATATCCTGCACTTGCACCCTGGAACTTAAAAGTTGAAGGAAAAAAAAAAAATAGGAAGGGAGTTTGATCACGCCATCAAATATCTCAAGAGGGCAAGTCACAAGAAGCCTGGAAACTGTCTCTGGATGGATGGTGAGGTCTCAGGAGGCCACAGGCAGTACTCCGCAGGAGGGGAGTAGCTGATGGCAAGGACAGGTGGCAGCTGCTAGTGCAGAGGAGGCAGAGCATGCTGGCACGTTCTCAGGGCTGCCTGGCCCCTGCTCGGCACACGCTGGCCACAGCGGCACTCGAGGAGGGTAGGGGTCCTGCTCTCATACAGCCGTGGAAAGTGGAGATCCAGAGGCAGGACGGAGGGGAATGCCAAGCTAGAAAGAAGGGTCACTTCACCTCTACCTAGCAAGTGGAAAGCAGATGCTGGAACACGGCATGCAGCATTGCAGAAAACTACACATGGCCCTCAGGATGCTAAAGGGCAGGGCTATGCCTGGTACCACTGTTCATCCATGAATCTCACATTCAGTCAGCTTGACTCTGTCTTGGCCACTTGGGAAGCCTCTTCTGCCCCAGGAGATCCCAGTCTAGGGGGGGGAGAAGAAGCACATGGTTCCCATCCAGTGGAGCCCATGGAGGTGAGGTGGAGGGAGGGAGAAGAGAAGGGGCGCCCTGCTGCTCTGTGAAGAAAGAGCAAGGCCCTCTGCAGCCAGCACAGCCGGCCTTCCCCACCCTCAGCCTCCCAGGCCTCCACGGGAGGGAGGCACAGGCACGCTGGCCAGCTAGAGATGTTGTTTTCTCCTTTGTTTTACACACAATGCCCCAGAAAAACATTTTGCTGATATGTAATTAGGACAACATAATAGAGTCTAAGAGAGCAGTCCTCTCATTTTAGATAACTTAGGCTTTCATAACGTTCAAAGAGAATAATTTTTTTTTTTTCTTAAAGAAAAATCTTAGTTCTTAGATGCAGAAAAGGGGGCAGAGAAAAATACATGTAATGCATAAAAAGCTTCAGTTCCGAGACTCGACCTATCCAGTGCTGGCGAATTCACATCTTTGCCTGATTTTCTCTACCAGGTAAGAAAGGCAGCAAACTTGGTAGCCTTTTAGGAGCTCAATGAAATAAAAATAATTGTTGTTATTACATGAAACATACTGTTTGGAAGAATGGTGTCTATTATGACCTCCCTGTGTCCAGGCCACTATCAACACAACTCGGCAGCTCCTCCCATAAGAGGGAGAGTCCCTCTGGTCACCCCTCGAATCTTGGCTGGTCTTGGAACTTGCTGTGACAAACAGGATATGGCAGATGTGACATTACAGTCATCCTGAACCTAGGCCTCAAGGGGCCTTGCTGTTTCTGCTCACTCTCCAGGAACCCTGCCTATGCCATGAGGACAGTCCCAGGCTAGCCTTTGGATAAGGAGAGACCTGTGACCCTGCTAAGCAGCAGACGTGAGAGATGCCATCTTGGAGCTGCTAGCTGCGGTCCACCCATCAGCGCCTGCAGGCACATGCTGAGATTAGTCGATTTCCTAAAAGTTGAAGGAAAAATCACCCAGCTGACCTGTGCGGGTGGGTTATGATTTTAACTCACTAAGCTTTGGGGAGCTTTATTACACAGCAGACGCTAACTGGGTTCTTACTGTTCTAAGAAGAACCACATACCAGGCAACCTCTAGGAGGAAAATTGTCATGAAAGTCACCTCATTTGATTTGTGGCTGGGGTCAGTGGCTCACGCCTGTAATCTCTGCACTTTGGGAGGCAGAGGTGGGCGGATCATGAGGTCAGGAGATCGAGACCATCCTGGCCAACGTGGTGAAACCTCGTCTCTACTAAAAATACAAAAATTAGCCAGGCATGATGGCAGGCACCTGTAGTCCTAGCTACTTGGGAGGCTGAGGCAGGAGAATCGCTTGAACCCAGAAGGCAGAGGTTGCAGTGAGCCCAGATCGCACCACTGCACTCCAGCCTGGTGACAGAGCAAGACTCCATCTCAAAAAAAAGAAAAGAAAGTCACCGCATTTGATTTGAGAGAAATACAATGATATAGTTACTGCTGAAGGGGAGTGTTGCTAATTTGTCACCACACTCAAGGCTGGCACACCTAGCCCTTATTTTCTCCAGGCCAGACACTGTGGCCTTGCATTACTCTGGAGCCCTGAAGTCTAGTTTATGATAACCTACTGCGAGGCCCAGCAGTGCCACCAGCTCGCCCTGGAAGAGAGAGATAAAAACCCACACTGGGTAGATCGTCCTAGCTTGAGACGTTGCCCTGGCTTCTCCTAAAGCACAATGCCAAGTTGGCAAGAAAACCAAACCTGCATGTGCAAGATAACACTCTCCTGGATTCTGGGACATGCTGGGTGATCTGGTCCTGGTACATGTGGTTTCTCTAATGTCAGTTACTTGGAAGGCAGAAAGAAGAAAGGGGCTACCGGATGGAAGGGCGGGAGATGGCATGCATCCTTTTCATCAGGGGTGTCTGCCCATACACACCTGCATGAGCAGAATGAGAACCAGGCAAGGCATGCAACCATGCAGGGCTCCCAATCACAGGGAAGGTAATGAGACCAGACGTGCGGAGGCTAAGGGGCGACGGCTGGGGCCAACGCTGACCCATAGCAGGGACAGGCACTGCAGTTCTGACTGGTTAAGCAACACAAAGCCGTCACATCCTGTCAGCTGCTCATCAGGACCACGTACGCAACAGCACAGGGCTCCTGTCCTCCAGAAGCTGACATCTTAAACACACATTGATTGCTTCAGGGTGAGGGGGTCCTCCCAGGCCAACTTAGAAACAGCTTTGTTTGATAACAATTAAAAAAGAAACATTTTCTTCATCCAGAGACTTGCCAAGTGCTTTGATGAGAGAGAAAACTAGGCTCTCTGGGAGTAAATGGGACTTGCCACTTTATTACTCTCTTTAGACCATCAGAGGTGAATGAGGGATCCTACATCATAACTTTAGCCCTTCTGATTTTTCACCTTACCTGTTACGTAGAAAAAGGAAAGGGGATTGGGAAAAAAAAAAAAAAATCTTTTCCGAAGTGTATAATTAAAAGATGTTTATTTTGGAGTTGGGGACCTGGGGAGAGAGCCAGTCTGCAGGAATTCTAGAACCCGAAAGTGTCAACTTTGTCCCCTCCACCTATCAGCAGTGGATTCCCAACAGCTTACTGATAATCATAAAATGCAAACCCAGAAGAGGTCTCTGAATAAAGGTTGGTTCAAAACCTTAAGAGAGGGGGAAATGGAGATTAAAGGTGATTTCACGGTCCTAGCTAACAATGAACAGAACCACACAACACACCATGTGCTGGGCTGTCACAGCCTTGACTCACTAAGGAAGGGATTGGTAAGACATGGGATGCTGGGAAAAGCTCAACACGATGAATTTCTCTCTCCCCGACTTTCTCTGCCTGGTAACTTCAAAAGTGCCACATTCTCAAGCCGTGCTGGGGCAATCACAGTTGGCCAATACTCTCTTTGTGGTGACTCAACTGTCAGTATCATGTTGCTATGGCTACCACAATTCTTGCTCAGCCCTCCCTCCTTATGCTTTGCTCTTATTTAAACCAAATTGCATCGCACTAATCCCACAGCATGCTCTCTGAGGACCCATCTCTGATAGGGCTTCTGAGGTGCCAGAAACCTTCAGCTGGAATATCCTGCCTTCAGGACAGATCAGACCTCTGGCTGTTCATTAGTCCAATGCCACAAGTCCTGCAATCCACCTCCCACTCTGTCTGGCTCCCTGCTCTACCAGAGATAAATCCACCAGAGCCATAACAGATGCACTGCCGGGTCCCCATCAGCATCTGCACTGAGACCTACCGTGGGACAAACCAATGATGAAAAAACCAAAGTCAAGAAAATGAAAATGGTCTCAGAGAGACTGGACAACCCTATTTGGGGTCCTCTAGAAAACCCTCCCGTCACTCTGTTCCCTGTCCTACCATTTCCGCATATTGATCACGAATTGGCACTTCCTTGTTTTTCTGCCCCTGCACTAGAACACAGATTCCACAAAGGCAAGGAGTTTATCTTCTTCCTGATGAATCCCAGGCACTTAAGGAAATATTTGTTTGATAATTAGTTGTTGAGTGAGTGAATAAATGCACCTGTGCTAGCACTTTTGGGGTAGGTTCTGCCACCATTGTCTTGTATCCTCAAAGTCTTATCAGAATTGCTGTAAATCATATCTAAAATGAGACACGAGTTTGCCACCAAAAATGTGAATTAATTTGCCAGCATGCTGTGTTACCATTTTATGGGCATTTTGTATGTGGAAGTTAGAAGTATATTCACGTATGAAAATTAGATACAGTCATGTACTGGCCATCAAGCACAAGGCCATTATTTACCTGGCCACACATAAACTTGTTTCTTCCCTGTTTCTATTCCACTGCCGTGTGTTATAGAGGGTCCTATCAGGAGGTAGTGTCTGTGTCTCCATCTCTTGACTCTGAGCTGGTTTTGTGACTCTCTTTGGCCAATAGTACATTAACAAATGTGTTGCAAACTGCGGCATGAAATAAGCTGGCACATTTGGACTTGCCCACTTGCTGCTCTTGGGAATCCTGTGGCTGCCATCCTGTGAAGAGGTTCAGGTTAGCTTACTGAATGTTGAGATACACCAGGCTGTGTTCTAGCCAACTGCCAGACATATGAGTCAGGCCACTCTAGATCATTCAGCCATCAGCCGACATATGAGAGAGCCTAGCAGAGATCAGCAGGGTTGCCCTATGGCTGAAGAACTGATCAGATGACCTAAAGAATCATGAGCTAATACATGGTTATTTGAAGCCACTAAGTTTGGAATGGTTAGTTACACAGCAAAAGCCAACTGATGGAGACTGAAAAACAAAACATCCAACAAACGTTTAATGGAGACGAGTGTATCTGCTTCTTTCAGAGTGACTTTGTCTTTATACAGGAAGGTAACTCTGCAGAATCCTGTGGCCCAAATAGATTCTAAATAGAATAATGCTTTTGTGCTACTCCCTACCCCTCACCTTCTTGTCCAAACCTGCTTCTGAACATCATCAAGAATTTTCAAGGTAAAATCAAAGATAAAATTTGTTTTCATGGGATAAAAATTCACTGGTTTCAAAAAGTAGAGGTCTCAGGAGAATGAGAAGACAAGTCACAGACTAAGAGAAATATCTGCAAAAGCCATATCTGATAAAGGACTTTTATCCAAAATATACAAAGAATTCATAGACTAAACAATAAGAAAACAAACAACCCAATTTAAAAATGGGCAAAAGATCTGAACAAATACCTCACCAAAGAAGATACACAGATAACAAATAATAAGCATACAAAAAGATGCTCAACATCATATGTCTTTAGGGAAATGCAAATAAGACAATGAGATGCCACATTAGAATGGCCAAGATCCAAAACGCTGACAATACCTAGTGCCGGCGAGGATGTGGAACAATAGCAACTCGCATTCACTGTGGTGCGGACGCAAAATGGTACAGCCACTACAGAAGACAGTTTGGCAGTTTCTTACAAAACTAGACATATTCTACAATATGATCCAGCAATCATACTCCTTGTTATTTACCCAAATAAGCTGAAAACTTTTGTCCACACAGAAACCTACACATGGCTGTTTACAGCAGCTTTATTCATAATTGCTAAAACTTGGAAGCAACCAAGATGCCCTTCAGTAACTGATAGAGAAACTGCAGTAGAACCATACAATGAAATATTATCCAGCAGTAAAAAGAAATGAGCTCTGAAGAGATGGAGGAGACTTAAATCCATATTATAAGTGAAAGAAGCCAATTGGAAAGGCTACATACTGTATGGGGACTCTGTGGTTTCAGTTCAGTTTTGCTATGAACCTAAAACTACTCTAAAATAGAACGTTTATTTTTCTAAAAAAAGTAAGGACCTTGAATCAAAACTGACATGAATTACAGTGATATTGCTAAAGAATATTAATGGTTTATAAGAGCAAGAAAATTGAAGTCAGCAAAAACCCACCAATGGAAAACTAATTAAATAAATTAAAATAAAATTGTTCATAGATTGAAGTACTCTATGGCCATTAAAAATAATGAAGTAAAAGCCTAATAGGAATATTTTCAGGATACAGTTACATACCCAAATGTATAACAGTATGAAGAGTATGATATCATTTTTGTAAAAAATATGCAAATATAGACAGAATATACACAGGAAGGATTATCCTAAGATGTTATGCAGCTATCTTCCAGTGATGCTGAAAGTTGGGGTTTATTTTGCTTTCTTTTCTCTACCTGTATTTTCTAAATTATCTTTAATTACCACGTGTCACTTTTTTCAACATCTTTATTGATATATAATTGAAGTATCTTAAAATTCACCTATTTAAAGCCAACAATTCAGTGGTTTATAATATATTCAGAGTTGTACAACCATCACCACAATCTTAAGTTTAGACCACTTTCATCACCCCCCACACCAATACCCTGTACCTATTAGCAGTCACTCCCCTCTTCCCCCACCCACCCCTAGGCAACCACAAGTCCACTTTTTGTCTCTATGCACTTGCCTAATCTGGATATTTCATATAAATGGATTCATATAATATGTGGTCTTTTGCAACTGGCTTCTTTCACTTTCGCATATGTTCAAGGTCATATATGTAGCATATATCTTTACTCCTTTTTATTGCCAAATAATATTACATTATACGGATATACCATAGTTTATTCATCATTTGATGAACATTTAAATTGTTTCTACTTTTTTGGACATTACAAGTAAAGCTCCATCAACATTAATGTACACAGGTCTTTATATGAACATATGTTTTCACTTCTCTTAAATATAGGGGTGGAATTGCTGGGTCATATGGTAACTATGTTTAACATTTTGAGAAAGTGTCCATGGATCACTTTTATAAAAATAAAAAAAGTTATAAGAATGAAAGCAGAGGCCTCTTGCCCTCACTAGACTAGTTCTCAATCCTTAAGTCTAATTTGCCAAGTCCAATTTGCCACTTCACCCCAAAAGGATGTTTAAAGAGGCCACTGATTTAAAAGCAGCGTGTCAACATGCATGCTCAGCTTATTCAAGTTGGAAGGGGTCAGGGTGGACCTCTAGTCCAGTGGCTGCTGGGCCTGGCTGAACTTTTTTACATGCAGATCCCTAATCCCACCCCCTAGACCTTCTGACTTTGAGTCTCCAGGGAGGCAGAGTGACTTGGGAATGCGTATTTATTTATTTATTTATTTAAAAAAATTTTTTTTTGAGATGGAGTCTCGCTCTGTTGCCCAGGCTGGAGTGCAGTGGCGCAATCTCGGCTTACTGCAAGCTCCGCCTCCCAGGTTTACACCATTCTCCTGCCTCAGCCTCCCGAGTAGCTGGGACTACAGGCGCCCGCCACCATGGTGGGCCAATTTTTTGTATTTTTAGTAGAGACGGGGTTTCACCATGTTAGCCAGGATGGTCTCGATCTCCTGACCTCGTGATCTGCCTGCCTCAGCCTCCCAAAGTGTTTTTTGTTATTTTTTGAGACAGAATTCTCGCTCTGTCACCCAGGCTGGAGTGTAATGGCATGATCTTAGCTCACTGCAGCCTCAACCTCCCAGGCTCAAGTGAGCCTCCCACTATAGCCCCTCTGAGTACCTGGGAATACAGGCACACACCACCATGCCCAGCTAATTTTTTTTTTTTTTTTTAATGTAGAGAGACAAGGTCTCACTATGTTGCCCAGGCTGGTCTTGAACTCCTGGGCTTCAACAGTCCTCCCACTTCAGCCTCCCAAAGAGCTGGGATTACAGGCATGAGCTGGCCAGCCAGAATGTGAATTTTTAATAAGTCCTCAGGTGATTCTGAGGACTACCAAGGTTTGGGAACCACCGCGCTAGTCCTTCCTGCCTAAAACATCACTCCCAATTAGTGGTGATGGAATATCCGAGTCACACCAGCATCTGGGAGTTGACAATCCTAGGCCCCAGCCACTTCCTCTGCTGAAGAGTTCCACGTAACACTCTCCAGTTAGACCTAGTGTTTTCCCTTACAACCAACAAAAACAGTCTACTTCCTTTCTCACAAGTCAGCCCTTCAAAGATACGAGGAAGCCAGCTAGCTACCTGATAGCCCTTGTTTTTTCCTCCTCCAAGATAAACATGTCCAGTTGTTTCCCACCATTTCCAGGTGTCTCCCCCGTCACTGTCACTCTCACCTGTACCCTAGAGTCTGTTCATGTTTCTCATCAAATATGGTGGTCATGGTGGAACCTAAGACTCCAAGTCAGCCAGAACTAGACTGAAGAAGAGGGAGAAGTCCTTCATGCATGTGTTTTCATAAATTTGGTCAAAGATATCTTTTCTAAGCAGTGCTAACGTCATCCAATTATTTATTCAATCAATGTTTGTTAAAAAAAAAACAAAACTGCAACACAAAAGGAACTAATTTGGATCCAGAAACTATGAATATAAGGATTGGCTGGTCCCTGACTCAAGGAGTTTGCATAGCAATTTGGTAACTTCAGTAATTCCTAGGTAAGGTGAAATGTGGTTGTTTAAAAAGGAAGGGAGAGCAAAGCCAGCTGATAGTCTTATAGATGGCCCCACAAAGCTGGCGGCATTACGGTTGGGCTGGAAAGGGCGAGCAACTGCCTCAAAAGTGAAGATTGGAGGTGGAGCAGGGTCTCAGCAGAGAGTGAGCCCAAAGAAACACGGGATGTGATCTGGAAATATTCACTGGGTCACAACCCAGAGCACTGGGAGGGAAGCAGTAGAGACATTTTTGGCCTTTTTCTTTGGAATTCTTTTTCTTTGGAATTGTTGTCAAATCAGGTATTCACCATTCTATATTATTGACTTTTTTGAGCTTAAATGCAATTTGTTGATACTTAAATGTATTCCTATTACATTTATTGGACTGGTTTTAGTCCAACATTCATATACTAAGAGGTAAGAGATTGGAGGGGTTTAAGAAGTCTGGAAAACCTACTCAAAAAGGGAAATGGATTAGATCAGTAATTTTCAAGGTTGTTTTGTTTCTTTCTTTCTTTTTTTTTTTTTTTAGTAGGATGCTTCCTTTAAGCATCAACTATAATCTGATTTAGAAACAACATGTAAAAACAGATACATTCAGAACAAGCAGCTCTGGTTGACACTGGCATGGGTGGGTGCTCCAGAGTCTTCCCCACTCTCAGACATGACCTGGCCTCCTTCCCCTTTGCCCAACTAGAATGCTTTTGTGGAGCCCAAGAGCATCCATGTTCTTCAGATCTCAAGGGCCACCCAAGATATTCTGTGGCCTCCCAGAATCAGGTCTCTTCAGGTCCACCACCTTCTAGATCCCTACACAAGCCCCTGAAAAAGATGTGAAACAGGACAAGGCACAGGATGGCATCAGAAAGCCCATGAAGAAAGACCTCCTCCCAATGAAAGCACATCATTGCCAAGTGTGGCCTCTCAACCAGTTATACACCACCCATAGGCCCTTCCTTTTTATTTAGCTGTATTAAAAGCCTTGGCCAGGCGAATTTGAGAGAACATATTTCAAGGAGTGGTGATGAGTGAACACATAACTACAAGAACACCCTCCAACCTTTTATGCTCACTGATTTAATATACTTCAGTTATCTGTGGAAAACCATTTGCCCTCTCTTCATCTGTGGCTCTCATGCATCTGAAAAGCTCTTTTAGGGGGCCACATGGAAAGCATAAGAAATGAGGGCAGCCCCTAGGAGCAAAGAACAGCTCCTGGATAACTGCTGCAAGAAAACAAGGACCTCAGACCTGCAACCACAAGGCCAACAACCTAAATGAACTTGGAAGTGGATTCTTCCCCACCAAAGCCTCTAATAAGGAACACAGCTCTGCTGACATCCAATTTCAGCCTTTTGAGACCCTAAGCAGCAGAGGACCCAGTTCAGCCCACCTGGATTTCTGGCCCACAGAAACTGTAAGATAATAAGTAGGGTGTGTGTGTGTGTGTGTGTGTGTGTGTGTGTGTGTGTTTAAAGCTCTGATAGAATTATATCCCACCCTTTTATCTCAAACACATTGGGAAAACCTAAAGATATAGCCCTTGTTATCACATTGAGCCCTTAACTTGCCACAGGATGCATAAACATTATTTCTGGGCATGTTGTGAGGGTGTTTCTGGAAAAGATTAGCATTTGAATGGGCCAACTGAGTAGACCAGATGGCCCTCCCCAATGTGGGTGAACATCATCCAGTCATTGAGGACCTGAACAGAACAAAAGGGTGGAGGAAGGCTGAATTAACACTGCCTGACTGCTTGAACAGGAATGTCCATCTTCTGCCCTTGTTGCTCCTGGTTCTCAGGGCTTGGGGGACCTGGACTGGAATCCGCACCATCAGCTGCCAGCTCTCAGGCCTTTGAACTATACCACTGGCTTTCCTGGGTCTCCAGCTTGCAGACATCAGACTGTGGGACTCCTCAGTCTCCATAATCACATGAGCCAAAACCTTATAATAAATCTCTTTGTGTCTTTGTGTGTGTGTGCATAATCTCCTACTGGTTCTTTTTTTACTGGAGAACCCTAATACACTTCTTTCTTGTCGTTCTGTGGCGTACATTGAACATTTTAAACCACATTTGTCACAGGATTTTGAAAATGTGATCATTTGTTTCATCCTTTCTTCCTCTGCAGCAAGAATCGAAATTCACTTTGCCCCATGATCTTCACCAGAATGGCATACTTGCCTCTCCCCTCGTCAGATTTAAAAGGTTTCTGTGATTTAAGGTCTTCCAGCACCCCTCAGGAAGCTTGACAATGAAGAGGAATTATTGATGAATGTGGAAAGGCCAGGGGGTGGGCATTCATTTTTAATGACTACACTCCTTCCCTTGACTAAATGGAATCAATCCTTCCTGCCTGAATTTCATCCATTCATCATGCTGTCACAGTGCCTGACACACAGTAGGAACTCAATATTTATTTGTTGGATAAATTTTTAAAAAGGTATATCTTACTTGTATCACTAAATTTTGTATATGAAGTGAAATATGGATGTCTGAGAAAATAGGACAATTAAGTTTATGGAAGAAAAAAGTGCAGATAAAGATTAAAGGTCAAACACTTCCTTTTGTCATCTCATTATCCAGACCGTCAACAAGTCCAGTCTTGAAAATACCTCTAGGAGCATCCTGCCTTGCTAGTCCCCCTCAGTGGCACATTCTGTTGGCTGCCAAAGCCAACAGCCCCTCGATGGCCCAGGCCTCCTTCCTCACTGACATCCCCCAGGCCTGGACAACCATGACTCTTGACAAGTGGCATGGGTCTGTGACTCAACCCTGGCCAATGAGACCTGAGGAAATCTCTGTTGGGGGTTTCTGGGAAAGGTTTTACTTGCTAATAAAAAGGGACATGTGGCAGGAAAAAACTGCCCCTATTCTTCACCATTGTCATCACATTTGCATGAGACACCTAGAATTGCCACAGTCACCTTGTGAGGATCATGAGGAGAGGCCCGCAGACAGACTGAGGATGAGTACAGAAAGATGGCAGCACCTGCATCCCTGGTGGCATCGTTAAGCCATTGAAAAAGCTGACTCTGCAACCTCCCCATCTTGCTCTAGACTTCCTGCTCAGTGAGATGAGATGAACACCCCTACGGCACGGCTTAAGCCACTTTTAGTCGGATTTCCTGCTATGAACAGTGGAAAGCAACCCAACTGATACCCATGACCACCACCCTTATTCTATTTCCCTGGGCTTCTGTTGCTCTATCCCCCTTTCTGGCCCTTTCTCCAGGGCCAGTTGTCCCAATGTACAGCTCTCTGATGAAAATCCCACTATGGCTCCTTTCAACCCATTGCAAGAAGTCCAGGCCCTTGCCTCAACCAGAAAGTCTTCTCCAGACTCTTCACATGCAAACATACTGTCAAGGACTCCCTACAGGGCGACCCTGGAGAGACGTCCATGCATGTTATATCCATTTCCTAGGGTGGCTATAATAAATGATCACAAAATTGGTGGATGACAACAGTAGAAATTTCTCACAGTTCTGGAAGTCAGAAGTTCAAAATCAGGATCACTGGGTCAAAAATCAAGGTTATAACAGGCCCCTGCTCATTTTGGAGGCCGGGGGAGAATCGTCGTTTTTTTCCGGCACTAGTGGCTGCTGGCATTCCTTGTCTTGTGGCCTCATTACTCTAATCTTCAAAGCATTTTCAACTCTCTACTCTGCCTTCACCTCTATGTGTATAAAATCTCCCTCTGCCTCTCTGTTATACAGAGGCACACCCACCTCTGCGTGCACACCCACCTCTGTGTGTATACCACCTCCTCTCTGGAAGGAGCTTTCTTTGTGAAAGGGGAACTAGGGAAGTGAGGGTCAGAGGAGAGAGGAGGATTCAGTCTTTACTATATACACATTTGCACTGTAAGCATTTTGTTTAAAATTATTATAAAACTTCTAGTAACTTTTATCTCAATTTGCAATGTAATATTCCTGAATGGAATTTTTTTACACATGCTCTTAGGCCAGGCTCCCTAGAAGCAGATGCTGAGAGACAAGTATTCATGTGCAAGTAACTTATCAAGGATGTGCTGCCAGTGAGGGAGTGGGGGAAGTTGGACAACAAAGTAGCAGCAGCCCAGGAAGGACGCAGTTTTAAGGACATCCCGTGACCAGTGGCTTGGTCTGATCCTGTGGGGAGCTCTGAGGGGTGAGTTATGCTCAGAGTTGTCCCCATTTGAGGCCAGGGAGCAGAGCTTTCATACACCCACACTCCTCTGTCATTGAGGAGGACGGCCTCAGGGGCACTTGTGGCTCTTGTTGCTTAAAGCAGGGCAGGCTCCCAGAGCTCAGGGGCAGGGCTCTGCTAAGAGGCACAAGTGCTGCCTGCTTGAGGTGAAAGCACAATGGTAAAAAGGGAGCTGAGGCATCTAGATCACCAACATTATCCATTATCAGAGGCATCTAGGAGATCACCCACATTATCCATTATTGAAGGCATCTGGGGGCTCACCTACATTATCCATTATGTGTTCTAATTATAAAAAAAATTAATAGATGTGCCTTCTCTTCCAGCTGGCCTCTGCTCCTGTCACTTCCCACAGCAGGAAGCCCCCACACTCAATCCCTTAGCCCATTCAAGTCCTGACTTGACTGCCAATACCCAGCTGGAGCCCACTGTGTCCAGGAGGCCTTGCTCAGTCTCTGCTCTCTCCCAGGGCACTTCTGGTCAGCAGGGCACAATTAGCCTTGAATGCCTTCCTACTTCCTTTGTAGGCTATCTTCTTCCCGAGGCTCCTTGATGTGTGGGGCGTCAGCAAACGCCCCTTTGCATCCTTGTTCCTGGGCATCAAAGAGCAGTCATTCTCTTTGAGCCTATGGAGTTTCCCAGTTCCCTAAGAGTTCTGTTATGGAACCTCTAATCTCCACCATCTCAAATGGTTTTCATTCTTAGGTACTCTTTCATGGATTAAGTCTAGCCCACCTGCCCCACGGGGGAGCAGGAGGGCTAGTTTTGGTCCAATAGCCCATCATCTCTGTGTCCTGCCACTGCCACAATCCACATACATTTCAGAACGCCCAAGCAAGTGGCTGCTGCCAAGGAGGAGGCAGAGGGAAAATAATGACTAAAAGAGATAAAAGAGGGACAGACAGCCATTCCAGGCTCCAGTATCCGACGACAGGGTCACAGCTTCAGATCAGAAGTCAGGACTCAATAATCAGATCATGACCTTTTGGGGTCACTATTTCTAAATGTAATCTCTTCCCCATCATTATGGGAAGGGAAATGACTTACCTGGGCAACACAAACTGTACAAACTAAGCTTTTCTCTGTGAAGTTCCTAATAGCAGAAGAGTACTAGAGGCCCTCTCCAGAGACAAGAAGAGGCTCAGGGGAAAGTTTAATATGGCCCCATGGCAAGAAACGCTCACAGGCCCGCTGGCTCCAGGTGGACGTGTCACCCTAAAATAAAAGTTGGAGGCAACTAAGGAAAACCACTGTGGCTGTGGAGATAGATGAGTGTGAATTTACAAGGACAGAAGGGGGTACCTGAGCCTCCAGGGATGGTGACAAAAATGAGGCAAACCCAAAAGAGGAGGAATGATGTGCCTGGAATGAGCTGAGGTGTGTACGTGGCGTGAGGTATACACACATACACCTCAGCTTAGAATGAGATGAGATATGCAAATTACATATGTGCGTGTGTGCACACGTATACACACACGCCGTTTAAAATCATGCTGAAAGCAAGAAGTTGCACAAGAAGAGTATGTTCAAGACAATAAAAATGGGATTATTCAACTCCTATTTTACTTTCTTTTCTACAAGGAGACAAATATGGCTGAAGTCTAAGAGACTTTGTGAAGTTTTCTCCCCATTAATGGCATCACAGCATTTGTATCTGTGTTCATCAGGATTCCCCTGAGACAGAGAATCAGTAGGCTATCTTGTATCTAGAAAGATTCATTTTGAGGAACTGGCTTACATGACTGTGGAGGATGTAAAATCCAAAGTCTGCAGGGTAGCCCAGCAGGCTGGAAATTCCAGCAGGAGTCGATGTTGCAGTTTTGCGTCTGGAGGCTGAATTCCTTCTTCTGGGATCTCAATCTTTTTTCTTAAGGCCTTCAGCTGATTGGATGAGGTCCACTCGCATTATGAAGGGTAATGTGCTTCACTCTTCTACTGAGTTGAATGGTAATCACATCTAAAAATACTTTTATAGCAACATCTAGATTGGTGTTTGATCAAGTAACTGAGTACCATAGCCCAGCAAAGTTGACATAAAATTAACCATCACAGGATAATTCTGCAACTTAGTTTTCTTGTTTAACATTTCCTGCAATTTGTTCCATGTCAGTTTATATAGAATGACCTAATCTATAATAAGAATATATTATCTTTTGTTTAACCATTCCCCTACTGATGGACATGAATATTGTTACCTTTTTTGATATTATAAATAATGCTGAGATAATATCCTTGTCTGTGCATTCTTGTGAACACATGCATTTGTTTCTTTAGAAGAGATGGATGTGAAGTATGAAATTGCTGAGTCATGGATGGGCGTGGGCATTCAAATTGTTAGCAGATGTTAGCAGTTTGCCCTCTGAAGCAAACTTGAAAATTTTAAATGAGCTCAAGCTGAGATGAATCAGTTTTTTTTTTTTTTTTTTTTTTTTTTTGAGACGGAGTCTCACTCTGTCGCCCAGGCTGGAGTGCAGTGGCGTGATCTCCGCTCACTGCAAGCTCCGCCTCCCGGGTTTACGCCATTCTCCTGCCTCAGCCTCCCGAGTAGCTGGGACTACAGGCGCCCGCCACCTCGCCCGGCTAGTTTTTTGTATTTTTTAGTAGAGACGGGGTTTCACCGTATTAGCCAGGATGGTCTCCATCTCCTGACCTCGTGATCTGCCCGTCTCGGCCTCCCAAAGTGCTGGGATTACAGGCTTGAGCCACCGCGCCCGGCCCACTTTTTTTTTTTTTTTTTTAAGGAAAAGGCAGTCATCCATACATACTATTCTGTAAACAGGTGTGTAACTGTCAAGGTGAGTGGCACACAAGAATTTGATAAAAGTCAAAGTACTGAAAGAGCTGCTAAAATAGATCTGAGGCTATTCTGACCTCCATAGCACTCACCTGTGCTATGATTTGCTTTGCGGTGGGAAAGAATGGAGATGCAGCCTGGGAGGGGTTTGGGTGTTGATTCCTGGGCCTTTCATGGGAGTGATTATTTGCAGGAAAAGCATCCCTATCACAGGAAAAAGGCAGAGAACTGCTGTCTTTGGCACTAAAGACTATGATCTCAGAACCAAAATAATTATCTTGGAGAAACTGTGGCAATAAAAGAAAAAAACCAGATGGTTTAAAAAGAACAAATATTGGCTCCCTTGTGAATTCTAGAAACCATAGAATTGATGTTACTCCCTGGCAAATCCTAGAGTGGATTCTTAAAGAGATGGTTGGGAGCCTTTGAAAACAAAAGCTTGAGCCCCAGAAACCTGCAGAACTTCATGAAGAACAAGTGAGACCTAATGTGTTGTTACACAGGATTATGAGACAGGGTTATAGGCCAGAGTAGGTTTCAGTTACAGAAAAGCATCTCATCAAGCCTTTCATGTAAATACAAGAGAGGAACGGAAGGTGGAACAACAGTGCCACCTGAATCCACTGCAGAATGGTTTGGGTTAGTGTCAGGCACTGGTGGAGAGATTCCTATAGCGTGCCAAGGACTGTGTCCTTGATCCAGTCTGTTTGCCATTGAGACCAGCCAGGAGCCACTATACATATGAAGCCTTCAGGGAAGCCAAGGCTGGAAGATCCCCAGAATGAAGGATGATATAACCATGATCAGAAATGTCTTGACAGCCTGGCGAAATGGGCAGAAGCGAGTAGTATGAGATAAAATGGGAGTTAACAAAAGATTAAATATGCAGGCAGAAAGTGGAGAAGAGCTGACTCCAGAGCCTCATGACAAAGTCTGTGGAGTTGTAGAGGCTGTAATGATGCCCTAAGCCATTCTCCCTGCAACTGTACTCGCGGAAGTCCAGTCCACCCTGAGAGAAGTCAAGTCTTCGCAGGCAGCAGCTGCTTTCTAGGATGCTCATGCCCTTCTGACCTCACCAACTGAGCATGTCAGGGGTAAGCTGTATGTGTTTATATAAGTTAGAACCATTATCCTAATTACATGTCTTAAATGATTTAAAAGCATATAAACTATAAGTGCAAAAACAAGTTGTTTCTCAAAAAACTAAGTTGAATTCCTTGAAGAGACTCAACAAAGAACAATCACTAAAAAGTAACAACTGTGGCTGAATTAGATGTGTGTTGGGCAAGGGGACTAGAAAGACTAGAAAGAAATCATGAAAACATAGAAGGATTCTGCAGTCAGATTCCATTGATACTTTAAAGAAACTGATACTGGACATTGTAGTTAGCACACTTTGGGTGTGGTTTATATGAGAAAGATAAGGCAGAACTCTACTTCACCAGACACTCAACTCAGAAAGACTGGCAAATGGACATGTGTTTACATACTTTACATTCAAATAAAATGTGTAAGATAGGAATCTGATTTTCTTTGGGTCTCTTTGACTTTTTCAATTAACCCACCCGCCACCATACCAGTTGCATCAGCTATAAGTGCTTCTTCTACTGTCTTATGTTCCATTCTGGCACCAAATTTCATGATAAGCACTGATGTTCTAGAACATATTCCAGGGAGAGGGATAAACATGGAAAAGGCTCTATGGCTCAGGTAGCACCTGGTGGTGCCTATAAGCTCTGATGGGCTGTCAGGCTCAAAGATACACAGATTCAGAGGGAAGAAGAGGGTCTCTGTCTCTGTATCTTGCTCTTTACCTATTCATCTTATGTAGTTTTTTCCTTTCCTTTCCAAGAATTACCCTTTCTGCTCACACACTAGACTGTAAACTCAAAGAAAGTAAACAAAATACCTGTTATAAATGCCCTATGGATAGACATTTATCTTACAACTGCCTTTAATTTTAGGCTGTAGGTTTCCAACTGAGCAAAATGCAATTGTTTGCATTTGACTCTACAGGTCCCCTAGCCCAACCTCGTCTGTGCTTTTAGCATAAGACGAAGGCAATGGGGGAAGGATCTGTCTCATGATGATACCAGGTGACTGACCGAGAAAGCAGTATGTCGTGAGGGCTTACTATGTGCCACGTTCTACATTCACAACTTTTTAATATGTTTTCTCTTTTAATTCTCATCAACTTTGAGAGGTCGTTACCAGTATCCCCATTTATACAACTGAAAATAGAAAAACAAAGCAGGGGTGGTTTGCTTTTCACATAGTCCATCACTCAGCTGGGAATCAGAGAAGCAGGATGCACACTCAGGCCAGACTCTGGAATCTCCGCTCTCTTGCCAACATGTTGCACTGTCCGCACACTACATTTTCGTGTGCGCGTGTGTGCATGCGCGTGAAGAGAGAGGGAAGCCAGCGAGACAAGGTGGAATTGGAATAGCACATCTACACAGAGCTGAGGAATCAGCACAGGAGGAGTAACGAAGCAGGAAAGGGACAGACCAGGCCCCACTGTGAGACATGAGAAAGAACTGGTCAGGGACATTTTGCGGTCAGAGCCCTAGAGATTATAGGCCTGCCTGGGGGGACTGTGGTTACCAGAAAAGCAGTTAACCAGAAGCCAAAAGGGACCTGCTGAGGGCTTAAAAAGGAAAAATCTTTCCTAGAGGCCAAAACGGTGGGGAAAAGAAGTAATTGATAGAGGGTAGAAGACGTGAGAGTTTGAAAAACACCCTCAGCCTTAGAGAGGGGCAGGCAGGAGTGGGGCTGTCTGCAGGCCCAAGTCAGGGTCTGACGGAGCCTCTTCAAAGAGCTGAGCTGTGGGTGAACCTGTCCTGGACTGGACATTGCTGGGCTGTGCTGGTTACAGAGCTGTCTATACTTAGTTCCCCTAAGACAGGGATTCCCAAGGTGGGGTTCCCACACCAGCAGCATCAGCTCATCTGAAAATGTCTTAGAAATGCAAATTCTTGGGCCCCATCTCAGAGCCACTGTTATAGACTAAATGTTTTATATCCTCCCACAATGTGTATGTTGAGGCTTCAAACCCTAGTTTGGCTGTGTTTGGAGATGGGGCCTCTACAGAAGTAATTAAGGTTAAATGAAGTCATAAGTATGGGGCCCTGATCCAACAGGATTAGTGTCCTTATAAGAAGAGACACCAGAGTAGCCCCCTCCCACCTGTGCATGCTCAGAGGCAAAGCCATGTGAGGATACAGTGAGAAGGAAGCCATCTGCAAGCCAGGAAGAGAGTCCTCACCAGAAACCAAACCCCGACAGAACCTTGATCTTGGACTTTTCAGCCTCCAGAACTGAGAGTAAAGAAATTTCTGTTGTTTAATCTGTCTAGTCTGGTATTTTGTTAGGCAGCCCAAGCAGACTAAGACACCCATTGAATAGGAACTAGGGGTAGAGCCTGGATAGCTGTGTTTTTAAAAGCTCTCCAGGTGATTCTGATACGAGCTCAATTTTGAGAAACACTAGTCTGCCTTGGGCTGAACCAAAAAGCCTTCAACCCAATCAGCAAGCATTTACTGGAGTGCCTTGGAGAACAAAGATGAATATTCCCAGACCAAGAAACTCACAGTGGAGGGAGGAAAGTGGACAAATAAATAACATTGATAGAGTACAACAGGAGCTGTGATAGAGTCATGCCCAGAGAGTTATGGGAACACAGAGGAGGGGTCTTTCACCCTGCAGGAGGTGACCTAAGAGCTGACTCCTGAAGGTTGTTTCCACCAGCTGCAAAGAGGAAGACAAACCCATAAACCAAGGAGTACAGTCTTCCCACAAGATCTCTCCTCCATCTGCTTTCAGGAGATGTCAATCTCAAAGGCTGTGTTAGCCTGACCACGTGGAGCAGAAACTTGAGACGGCACTGGGCAGTGAGCCTGAAGATATTGAGGATGCCCAAGTCACCTCCTTTGACATAGTTCTGTCCCCCAGGCGTTGGCATTCCAGGCCTCTGATGGGAGCAGCAGCCTTGATGATCTCAGAAATGCCTTCAGGTCTTTCTTTCATTTTCTTGGTGAATAGCATATGGCATCCTTCCACCAGCACCAATCTCCCTATCAAACAGTAGCTTGGCCAACCTGGGTTTTCTCTTCTGAATACACTTTTTCATTTTTGACAACAAAGCCAGGCTGAGAATTTTCCAAATCTTTAAGTTCTGCTTCCCTTCTGATTACAAACTCCATTTTCAGTTTGTTTCTCTCTTCCTGAATTTTACTATCAGCAGCCAAGAACAGCTACACTGCACCCTGAATACTTTGCTTAGAGATTTCTTCCACCAAATATCCTAGTTCATCCCTCTTTGGTTCTGCCTTCCACAAAGTGCTAGGACACGAACACAATTTAGCCAAGTTCTTTGCCACTTTATAACAAGGATGGCCTTTCCTCCAGTTTCCAATACCTTGTTCCTCATTTCCATCTGAGACCTCATCAGAATGGCCTTTACTGTCCGTATTTCTACCAACATTCTGATCATGACACTTAGATAATTTCTGAGAAGTCTGAGGCCCTCTCTACAGCTCTCCTCTTCTTCTGAGCCCTCAACAGAATCACCCTAACACTCCATTCACAGCAATCTAGGCTTTTTCTAGCCTGCATGTCCAAACTCTTCTAGCATCTACCCATTACCCAGTTCCAAAGTCATTTCTACACTTTCAAGTATTTGTTATAGCAACAGCCCCACTTCTTGGTACCAATTTCTGTCTCAGTCCATTCCTACTCCTATAACAATATACCACAAGCTGGGTAATTTATAAACAATAGAAACTTGTTTCTCACATTTCTGGAGGCTAGCAGTCCAAGATCAGGCATCTTGACACTGACCAACAGGTTCAATGTCTGGCAAAGGCCCATTCCTCATAGATAGTGCCCTGTAGGTGTCCTTGCATGATCAAAGGTGGAAGGCCCAAAAGGGGAGGCAGTGGTCTGCAGCCTCTCTTCTAAGGGCATTCATCCCATCCATGAGGGCGGAGCCTTCCCAGCCTTATCAATTCCAGGGTCCCCCCTTTCAAATCCATCACCTTGTGGGGTATAGTTCCAACATGGGAGTGGCAATCTATACCCACCCTGGTTCTTCAAATGGAGTGAGCCCCAGAATCTCCTGCAGGGCTTGCTAAAATGCAGACTGCCAGGCCCCACCCCCAGAGGGTTTAGCAGATCTGGAGTGGGGTCCAAGAATCTGCATTTCTAACAACTTCCCATGTGATGCTGATGCTACTGGTCCTGCAGTCACACTAATTTTTAAGAACCATTTTATAGATGATTTTGGATCACTGCCATCAAGTCATCTTTTTTGAGGAACCACAGAGCCCTCCCTTAACAGCCATTTTAATATACAGACAGCAGGAATTTTACACACATCCCCATGGTCTGCCAATCACTCGGCTCAGGCACATGTTTTGGGTGCAGCCATGCATCGCTACTGTTAACAGCCAAATGTTACAGAGCAAACTGAATGCCGGCTGCTCAGTCCTTCAGATCCTCAACTCTTGGCATTTCATATTTCACCACCACCTGGAGCCTTCACTCCACCACACGTGATGGACCATGTGACCTGCCCAGCTACAGTTGAGGAAGGACAGGGTCCTGAGAGGTGACAGGACCTGCCCACACTCGCTTGGCATCTTGGACTGAGCCTTACTTCCTCTGCATCCCATTTCTACTTAGGAGCATGGATCCTGGAGAGACCATGGACCCCAGGGTCACACAGGAGTAACTGGTGGAGCTGATCTCACACCAGGTGGTCACCTGGTTCCTTACTTCCCTCAGGACTTCTGGCCCCTTCACTAACCAGCCCCGGATGCTGTGACTTTCCAACTCCTGCTTCTGACGACTGTAGTTCCTTTAGGTACTCCATTACTATCACACTTGCAAGCAGTTATTTCTCATCCCTGTTCAGACACAGGCATGCCCCCAACAGCCTTGCTCCTCACTTCACGCATGCTGGGAACTGCTGCAGTTTCAAAGCTGAGTAATAGTGTCCCGGGAGACATCCGACTCACGCCCCATCCCATCTCCACTTCAATAACCAGGCAAGGGACTGCCTCGAGTTTGCAGTTCTGGCAGGCACAAGGGTGTGGCAAGCACCGGCTGTCTAGTGGGTCTCAGCGCCCCACACTCCTCACAAAGAGTGGTATCTACCCCTGTCTTCCCTCGGCCTGGAGAGCCCTGTTTGGCAGAGGCCCTCCCAGCAATGCCAATCCTATGTTCTTCCATGGTGTTCAGAAATCAGTTCTCTATGCCCATGGCTGGGCACGGTGGCTCACGGTGTAATCCCAGCACTTCCAAAGGCCAAGGCAGACAGATCACTTGAGGTCAGGAGTTTGAGACCAGCCTGGCCAACATGGTGAGACCCTGTCTTTACTAAAAATACAAAAATTAGCTGGGCCTGGTGGCAGATGCCTGTAGTCCCAGCTACTCTGGAGGCTGAAGCAGGAGAATCGCTTGAACCCAGGAGGCGGAGGTTGCAGTGAGCCAAGATCGTGCCACTGCACTCCAGCCTGAGCGACAGAGCAAGACGCTATCTCAAAAAAAAAAAAAACAAAAAAACCCCCACAAAAACAAGAATTCAGTTCTCTATGTCCAAATAGCTTCCCCCCTTATATCCCAGACGCTGTGTATACAAGAGACTAGGCTAAAAAGTCACGCTTCCATAGTTAGAGAAATGCCCTTCAGGTACACACTAGTGAATCTTAGAAGTAAATTAGCTCCTCCAAAGTCCCAGCAGAACATGGTTTGAGGAATTCCCCTGCCCACAGCAATTTGGTGGCCTCATGAGTCAACATTTCTCAAATACATTCTTCAGTATTTAATGTGTAATCTTGGACCAGTGACCTAACCTCTCTGTGCCTCAGTTTCCTCATCTATATAACAGGGGCAATAACAGTATTTACTTAAAAGGCTTATTGTGAAGATTAAGTGAGCTCATGTGCATAACTCTAAGGATAGCTGGCAGAGGGAGCCACAGGGTCTGGCTCTGACAACGATGCCGCTCTGATTATTACGGAGGTCACAAACTATGTGGCCTCATTTATATCACTTAGAGTTGTCAGTTATATGCAAATTAATGAAAGACAAGTCTCTTTCCACCAAATGGCCAGGCACAGGCAACGTGCTTTTCCTGCAGAAAGGGAAGAGCGGGGCCCACCCTACCTGGGGGTGGGAAAAGAGGGGAATGAAAGGACTAAGGGGGTCCTTCTAGGACCTACCAGGTCAGCTCCCTCTCAGAAGAAAGCCACAGCTGAGCAACAGCCCCACGGTCAGATGGAGCAGGCGGATAAAACAATTGCTGTCTAAACAAAAGAAGCAGGGCTGCCAACCCCACACTTACTTCCAGGACGGTCCATTGTTCAACCACAATCGCATCATAGCCCTGTATGGTTTTGCTATCTTCTGTGGAAACAGCTTCAAAGATGAATACTCCATCTGTTAAGCCATGTAAGGAATCTGTGGAAAAAGAAAAAGGCGGGGTGGGGGGTGGTTTGTAAACCGTCTGTGGCAGAAGTCTTCTAAGCAGCAAACATTTCCACTGCATTCATTAATAATCCCAATCAGAACATCTTTTCAGCATGTTAATTAAAGAAGGCATACACAGCCATGGAGTCTATCTAGCCCTATCAGAATGAATGAGGCTAATTTACCTCACAGTTTTGAATAATATCCTTGATTTATGAGCCCAAATTTCATTGTTAGCAATCACCATTTGATTTCACGCGTTTACCTTCCTTTTCATGCTCCAGTGTCAGGATGCACTGGGGAGAACTTATCCAGGGTAAAACACAGTCATTTAGAGACAGTTTTTAGAAGCAAACTATATTTAGGTGAGGGTTTTTTTTTTAAAGGGAAGAGATATAACACACCAGATCTGAGCTTGTCAGATGCGTTCTAGATGCGTTCATTCTTGGAAGTTCACATGATGTGGGCTGCTGTCCAGACAGCATTTTAGGCAGCTCTTGTCAAGAGGTGGAATGTGAGGGAGGGGGAATTTTCCCAAATAATTTACCACTGGAAATGTTTCCCTGGGCACTGCTGTAGTCAATGTACCAGGTTCTGAACTTTGTACGATTTGACAAGTATACATGAAATGTATAGCATGATCAAAAACTATCTTAGGCAATGAGGGTACAAAGAAATATAGAACAGGCTGGGTGCAGTGGCTCACGCCTGTAATCCCAGCACTTTGGGAGGCCAAGGCAGGCGGATTCCCTGAGCTCAGGAGTTTGAGACCAGCCTGGGCAACACAGTGAAACCCTATCTCTACTAAAATACAAAAAATTAGCTGGGCGTGGTGGGGTGTGCCTGTAATCCCAGCTACTTGGAAGGCAGAGGTTGCAATGAGCCGAGATACCACCACTGTACTTCAGCCTGGGCGACAGAGTGAGACTCTATCTCCAAAAAAAAAAAATACAGAGCAGAGTCCTTGCCCCTACAAAATACACTAAGGGAAGCACCTTTTACCCCTTTGTTTGGTACATGGCTCCTAAATGTCCTAGGCCCATTTTGATAAGGGATTTGGGGAAAGAAGACTGACTTAGAAGCAAGTGGTTTGGGGCTGGGTTGTATCATGAAAGGTGATGTGACTCTTTCAAGGGATGAGTCTCTCATCTGTGGGATTATGGACAGACAATCTCTCTTGGTTCCCAGATTTGATGCTATAAACACTGCTCAATCATAATATTATGGACTGAATTGTGTCCTCCCAAAATTCGTATGTTGAAGCCCTAACTCGCAATGTGACTATATTTGGAGACAGAGCCTTTAGGAAGGTAATTAAGGTTAAATGAGGTCCTAGTCCTCCTTTAACTAGGGTGGGATGGGGCCTTAGTCTAATAGGACTGGTGTCCTTATTAGAAGAGGAAGAGAAACCAGAGCCCTCTCTCTCCCTCACCTGGCATGTGTAAAGAGGAAAAGCCACGTGAGGACACAGCAGGAAGGTGGCTATCTGCAAGCTAGGAAAAGAGCCCTAGCCAGAAACTGAAGTTGCTGGAACCCTGACCATGGACTTCTAGCCTCCAGAACTGAGAGAAAGTAAGTGTCTGTTTAAGCCACCCGGTGTGTGGTATTTTTTTATGACAGTCCTAGTAAACAAACGCACATACAAAGCACATTTCAATGATATGCTCTTTTAAAAGGACAATTTTTAATAGGACAAATCCATAATAATGTGACTTTTTTTTTTTTTCCCCTCCACAGCGAGGAAGGGAGACAAATTCAGAAAGTCCCCTGAATCACACTGGAATTCCTGGAACTCCCAGTATTTTCTAGAATCACAAAGAAAAAGACTGACAGATGTGAATATATGACAATATTTAGCTTGGGCTCCCAACAGACCCCATAAACAAAAGGTCATCAACATGAGAAAATTATTTGCAACACCAATAACAAAAATAAAGGCTAAGCTCAATATTTTTGTATGTAAAAAGCTTTTACAGATAGTTAAAAATACTAAAACACCATTAGAAACAAAGGACATAAACTAGCAATTAATTAATTCTCTTTCTCTTTCCATGGCCAGTAAACATTGAAAAACAATTGCAATCTCTTTTTTCTTGTTTGTTTGAGATGGGGTCTCACTCTGTCTCTTAGACTGGAGTGCCATGGCACAATCACGGCTCACTGCAGCCTCAACCTCCTGGGCTCAAGTGATCCTCCCACCACAGCCTCCCCAGTAGCTGGGACCACAGGCACGTGCCACCACCCCTAGCTGTTTTTATTATTTGTAGAGATGGGGTCTCACTACATTTCTCAGGCTAGTCTTGGACTGCTGGACTCCAGTGATCCTTGGTCTCCCAAAGTGCTGGGATTACAGGCATAAGCCACTGCTCCAGGCCTCAACTTCTTTTTTATTTAGCAAGGTGACAAATTTTGAAAAGAAAATTCTCTCTGCTGGTAAAGGTATGGTGATATGGGAAAGTTTATAGTGCTTAAGGGAATTTTCTAGAAAGTCTTTCTAGAAAGCAATTTAACAATTTTGCAGGATCTTGCCACAAAAAGTCCATCCTCTTTCACCCAGAAAGCTTACCCTTCTTGTCCATCTTGAGGTAATAACCTCCAATACCATCAAATATCCATCTACAAGCATTACTTATAAAATTACTTAAAAACTTAATCTAAATGTTCAACAATCCAAAGATTTAACCATAGAAAAATAGTTAAATTTGGAGATTTCTGTGTAACACTAAGCTGTCCCTAAAAATATCATGGGAATTGAATGATTCAGAAAAATGCTTTAGATACAATATTATGGAGAAAAACTAGGATATAAAACTGCCACATGAGCTCAATATGGATTTTTATGTTAAAACGGTTTAGACAAACTTTAAGGAAATACACAAAATGCTAGCAGCAGTTACCGGTGGTGGAATTACATACAATTTGAGTTTTCTTTTATATCCTTCCTTTTCCGTGAGGTTATTAACAAGTTAAATCGGGTGTAACACAAGTAAATGGACAACACAGATAACAGAGAATGTCCTTTTTCTCTCTACAAGGCTCTTGAAGGCATAACTAGAATCAAAGAGTTTTGTAAAACTATGAGGAGATGGATATTAGTATAATCTAAATAGAAAAACTTTCCTTAGAGGAGTCTAAAAATGGAAGATAGGGGCTCAGAAGGGTGAGTGACATGTTACTGGAGTTCAAGTTTACCCTGAATAACCTTCCAGCCATTCATTATGACACCTACTGGGAATCTATTATGTGCCAAGTAGTCCTGTAGTCACTAGAGATCTCACAAGCAGCAAGACAAAGTCCCTGCCTCCATGAAGCTTACCTTGCAGTGGAGGAGGAAGACAATAACACCATGTCAGAGGTGACAAATCCTAGAAAAATACCAAGTGGGCCAAGGGGAGAGTGAAAGTGGACACAGTGGTGGTGGCTATTTTTGAAAGAGGCATCAGGGTAGGGCTCCCCACTTCAAGTGAACTAAGCAAGCAAGGACTATGGATCTGCAGGGTTTGAGAGTTCCAGGAGGAAGGGACAGCCAGCCTGACATGCAGAGTAAATGAAGGACAGTCAAGGACCAGGTGAGCAGCAGAATCAGGAGAGAAGGTAGTTAAGACTAAATTGACTGGTGGGGAGGCCAGCCATTTAGGGCTCTGTTCATCTGACTTGCTTGGCCAATGGGATATTAGTAGGTGTAATGCAAGCAGAGGCATAAAAAGCACATGTGTGGTTGAGCTTGGCCTCTTGTGTCTTTGCCATTACATTCAGAGGGCATGCCCCAGCTAGCCAGTTGGTTCTAGGGAGATGAAGGACAAATGGAGCAGAGCTGCCCCAATGGAGCCCAGCTGAGACCAGGTCTGCCTCAACAGAGCTGCTCCAGCCAACCCCAAAATCTACCAGAGTAAATTGTTTCCATTGTAAGCCAATGAGTTCTGAAGTGGTTTGTTACACAGCATTATTGGAGCAATAGCTGACTGACACAATGCCCAATCTAGACCTAAAAACAAGACCACGGTACTTTGCTTAGCATAGGTCCTTATTCCAGAATAATAGGGAGGCCTAACCGGTTCAACAAAACCATGGCTGTAAGGGTAATGAGCACAGCAGCCTTATCCTGATATTATCCCAACATAAGGTAATTCTCCATTTCAAGTGAGAGCCCTATGGGTAAACCAATAACACGCTCCAGCTTCTTGTTTCCTATCCTGAGAGTCTGTTATCAAACAGCCTTGGCAGGTGCTAAGCTTGCCTCTCATCTGCTTTGCTGAAAAGTTTCTCCCATGTGCTTATTCCATGGCCTCCTAAGAGACATGTTTCATAGGTGATCAGGGAAAAACAGCCGCTGTACAGCTAAATCACGTCACAGGTATTTTGGGGTCCAAGGTGAGTATGGACCATAGTCCAGCTCACTTTTTAAGTTCTGGGTAACACTCCAGGAGTCCATCTGGAGCCCCTATCACATTAGGGATGTCCTAAGAGACCCCTTTGAGTAAAGCCCTCCCAAATCCTGACCTGGGCATGCTTGAGACCAGAAGACACTCAATGATTCCATCAGGATTGTATCAACACAGCACACATTTCTTCAAGACTTCTACAAAAATATGTTACATCAAATTTCCAAAGCCTCTACCTACAGATCTTCTCAATGGAAAACCTCCAAGCCCTTTAAAAGTGCCTGCCATGTGCTTTAAGTATTTAAGTGCCTAATTCAACATAAATTATCTGATGGTGTTTAGCCTGCCCATGGCGAGCATGGCAGAGCTGAGGTCCAGATGAGGGAAGGGGACACTCACAGCCCATCCAGACTTTTTCTCCATCCCCTGCTGGGCTTCCTCTCCTTCCTCCTGAGTCAGGCCTGGGAGTGGGGCTGTGTAGTCAGCAGGGAAAGCTACAGCTAGCTTGGGGGCATGAAGGAGGAACACACCCAGATCCACCCACCTCATCCACTGCCTGCTTCCCAGTCTCCCCACCTTAGCCTAATCCTCCAGTATTCTGAATCCAGAGCACTGATTCACCTACTTAACCATGAGGATGAAGTTCAGAATGGCTGTCAAAATCTGGTTATCTGTAACAGCAAAAAAGTCAATGAACCACAGAGAGCAGACAGCTGGGCTTTTAAAGAGTCTCTTGTTTTGACGGCCTTGTCCACTCCTTGTCTCCTCATTACCTTCATGGCTCAGCCTCACTATAATGTGCACCGAGTTGGGTATAAATAGGTTTATCTTAGAGTGAAGGCTCCGATGTAAAAAGGTTAAACTGCCCTCCATCTATGGAAAACATTCCATTATCACTGCATTTTTTATTAAAGCGAAGATGCTTCCCTACTGTGCACAAAAAGCTATCTGCCCTCGTACTGTATAAATATTTGATGTTGGTCTTTTGGTAAAAGGCCACCTTAATATTCCAAGCTTATGGCTTACAAGAAGGATGTGGGAAAAGGAGATTTGTCATATTATTTCAAGAGGTAAATTCTATGAGGCAACCACTCTTCTGCAGCCTCTGAGACATTAAGACTCTGTCTATCAAGCTAACCTTCAGGCTCAGCCCTAGGGTGCTATGCTTTGCCAAAGTCTAGCCTGAATGTGCATGCCATGACAAGCGGTCAATGCATTTGGTCTATTTTTGCAGGGTTAAAAACAAAGTGTTACTATTCTCCTTTAAACAAGCTAGACTGGACTAGATTGTCTACCCTGGAGTAGCTGGCATAACAGATGCTCTTGACTCTCTGAGGGCACCTTCTCTCGATCAGAGGCTGCAGTGCTCTTGGCACCACCTTGATTCCAGGATTGGCACTGGCCAACTGCATAAGCACAATTGCACATGCAGTCATATGACATGTGATCCCATGGCAAATGTAATCACTGCTCAACCAATCCCAGGTAACGGTGCCATGTTGCTTCCCAATCACCCCGCAGCTAAGTTGCTCTATTAACCAAAGAATGAGCAAGGCGCTGCCTTCTCTTGCTTCTTGAACACCCACGGCTGCTCTGGGTCTGCCTGCCTTTCTACATTCTCAATTTGAGGCACTGAATAATCTAGAAAAGATATTACTCCTCTTCAGCTAGAAAAGGGTTAGCTTGCAAGTTGCAGCACCATTGAACTGACCAGATAGGGAAGAAACATTCTGATTCAGTGTTAGCTGGATGTGAGGCACTCTGCCAGGTGCAGTTCAAGGCTTTTCATTGAATCCTCCCCAAAATTCTGTAAGAGTTGTCATTCCCTTTTTGTGGGTAGACAACCGAGTTAAATGATTAGTCCGTGTTCATATGGAATACAAAGGCCAAACCAGATCTGAAATGTGATTTGTTTGATCCTAAAACCTACCCGTTTTCAACAATAGACATTTACTGAGCTACTACTATGATGAGGCAGACCCTGTTTGAGGAACTGGAGGTAGGTGCTAAACAGGCTAGGTTTCTACCCTTGCAGAGCTGGTGTTTTCTGACCACTGCACCGTACTCTCTCTGCCTTGGTGGTTAGGATGAGATTTCAGTCGGAGCACAATGAGATGGGCTTAGGGCTTCTGTTTGGGGCCACATCTGTACAGATGCCATGCTGTCCTATATGGGGCAAAAAAATAAAATTAAAAAAATGCTTGTAAATGGCTAAGTTATATATATAGCTGTGTATTTGACACAATGGGAGAGCACACAGCAATGAGAGAAAATGGTCTGCAATTACATGTAAAAATGTGGACGAATTCCACAACGATAAGCATATAAAGTTTGTATACAGTTCAAAACTCATCAATAGTGTTTCAGGTAGGGACTGTGCTTACCCTGGGGGGATAGAAACAGCGTGGGACATGTAGGGGCTTCTAGGGGCTTGATCTGTTCTATTTCTTGATCTATGTGCTGGTGACATGTGTGCTCACCTTGTGAAAAGCCACTGAGGTACATATCCTTGTGATCTGTATAATTTTTTACATGTGTGCTAAACTGCAATAAAAATTTTTTTAATGGTGTCCTATGGACACATGGAGAAAATGCATTAATAGCATATGTGCAATTTAGTCCCTACATTATTTAGTGGCTTCTTTGAAATAGAAGCCCTGTCTATAACCACTAGGCCAGACATTCCTAGAGATGGGTGGTGTCCCAAGGGAGTGGCTAGCAGAAACACCTGCTACTACTTCATTCTCCCTCTGTTACCAGTCTTACCCTAAAACCTGTAGATTCCTGGTGAAACACTCCAATATCAGCTTTTTCTCCCATCACCACTGGCATTACTGAGCATCATCCAGAACTTTCATTAGTTGCCTTCTTTATACAGGCACTGTGATGTTAAGAAAGTACAAAAAGTAAGGACCTGCCTGGGGGGTTGGTTGTGAATATGTCTATATAAAAGTTATACCCCACATATTTAATACATATTTATTTAAACCATGTACATGTGGTTTACATATGTATTTTGCAAATATATGGTCATGGAGGATACGCTAGGTGTCAAAAAAGGTGGTATAAATACCAATACCAAGTGTTAACTTGGATTTAGATGCAGCTGGGGCACCGGAGAAAGTCTCAAGGGAGACCGAATCTTTTAAAAGGTGGGAACAGAGAGACATCTGGGTGTCACGTGACCCCTATGTGATGCAGCGTGGAGAACACATTGCCTGGAATGGATTCTTGTCATAATCCTTAATTTACCAAGGCCTTAGAACTAACTTCCAGGTTACGAGAAATAGAGGTTGGAGAAATGCATCATGCAGGCCATTCTGCAGAATGAGAGGCTAGATTCCTTTCAAGCAGTCAGGAAAAGAAAAAAGGGCTCTTCTAGGCAAAAAGAGAAGTGAGGATACAGTCACCGCAAACGCTGACTGTTGCTGGAGTAGATTCTGGTTTGGATCATCAGTTGCAAAGGCCATTTCTGAAACAAAGAGATGGAGGACTGGCAGGGTAGGAAAGGGCAAGGACAGGCCAAGGGTATGAGGGACGAGGAGCAGGAGTAGGCAGGGGGGTGGGGCAGGGAAGGCAGGGCAAAGAGGGTAGTTGGGGGCAGGGGATAGGACAGAACAAGAGGAATGCTGGGCAAGGCAGGGCAAGAGAGATGGTGGCAGCGGCAGCAGCCTCAGTGGCTGGTGATGGCCAGCAGCAATTCTGCAGGCCCAGAGGCCTTGTGAAAAATCAGCCTCCTCACTGAGTCTTCAGGGTTGGGCAGCCTCAATCTTACCCTGAACGCCTGACTCCCACCCAACTCCTCCACAACAGCCAGCTCAGCGTGGGGTCTCTCCTCCTGGTATTTCCCATCCTGTAGAAATAGAGAACCTGGCCTTCATCTCACTGGCTGACATGTTCCTGAGTGCCGGGCTGCTCTGCTATAGGGTCCCTGGACTCATTCTTACTTCCCACTGGGTCCTGCTACCTCCTTAGAGTAACCTTGGAGTCCTCCTTTCCCCATCAAGAGGGTTGCCAAGGTCCTGCTGGGGGCCACAACTCCTGATAGCGTAGCCACATCTTTTCTGTTCTATCCCGCCCACCTCATGGTCCTTTTGTCTGCCTACTCCCTTCTTTCTTCTGCCACCTTCTTGCTCTTACTAGCCAGTAACCTTGACAATGACATAATGTCTCTGTGCCTCAGTTTCCACAGCTATAACACAGGCATAACAACAGTACCTACTTCACTGAGGTACTGCGAGGATGAAGTCAATGCTAAGTTTGAATTGCTGAGCCCAGCACCCACACAAAGCACCCGCTAGGTGTCCACGGTCATCACTACACCCCTCCTCTGTGCCCTAAGCTTGCCAGAGCTCATGGGCAGAGCCTCCCCCAGCCCAAGACACCTGGTGATTCTAAGATGTAATGAATGACCCAGGGAGAGGAGTCCTGGAGACCATGAGCAGGAGCCCAAACTTGAGGAATGTACAAGTCTTTCTATGTCCTGGAGTGGGAGGCATGGGGAGGGGAGTAATGCCTCGAGAACAGAAGCTCTGGAGTCTGCACTGGGTAATTTGGGCTGAAACATCACCTTGTTTATGGGACAAAGTTCTCATGAGCTTTATGACTCTGTGGAAAATACTTTGGAGTATAAATCTCTAAGAGTCATGACTGGTGCCTTTCCAGATGGCAAACAGCTTAAAGATGTGCTTCTAGCTCTGCCAGATTTATTTGTAAGGACACTAATTATCTCATTAGAAATAGGTTCCTCTTATGATTATGATTAGCTTGCCATTTTTTTTCTTAATTCTGGGAAAAGAACACACACGTATTTCATCCCTGGCCAACGGAAACCTTGAACTTTTCCAGAGCAGAAACACCCTAACCCAGTAAGCATTACTCCCAGTCACACTCTCCCTCCCAAAATAAAGGGTGAAATCATGTCTAAAATCAGAGTGGGTTTCAATTCATTTTGTTCTGAGCATTTTGCAGCCCTCCCTCATATAGATACGAACAGCTACTGGTGGAGCTCTAAGATATGGGCTGTATATAGGGAAATGCCTGGACCCTGTGGAGGACTTCATGATTGCGCTTGCCAGGGAAAAGTTCATGTTCTATCTTCAAGGCAGAAAGAATGAATTTAATGCGGTTAAAGCCAAGGGAGGCTATAACAGTATTTCAAACACTCACGTCAAATCTGAAAAAGCCATCTAAGATGTCTGCATTTGTGGACTCCAGGTTGAAGAGTAGGGTGATGGGGAGTAGAGGGGGCTAACTCAGCCCTGATCGCCAAACCATGATGGCAGAGGAACAGTAAATGGGTTTGTGAACGTTCCAGGTGTTCTTTCTTGGGGGTCTTAGGGCCCCTGACATGCTCAGGCAGTGGGGTCAAAGAGAAAACCTTCCTTTTGATGCCCTAGTTTTCCTAAGAGGGGAAGAAATTCCAAGTGGCCACCTGGGTATCCACTATCTCCAGCACCTCCCTATACACCTTCAACAACTAACCATCAGTTTCCTAGGGAGGAATGTAAAACTATGCATGGCCACAGAGAGCATCTGTGGGCACCGAGAGGGGATGAAAGGAGCCACTGTTGCCACAACCCAAGACAGGCAATGGGGTGTCCCTGCAGGAAATAGGGAGCCAAAGGTTCCTCCCTGGCCTCCCCTGACACTGGTAAGTCAGGCTGTAAACATCTGTCCCAAGTTGGCCCCAAGCACGTACCACGACTGGTGTTTTATGATGCATCTCAAACCAGACTCTGACAATCCCTGGCTTTGGGGAACTTTGCAGGTACCCATGGAGGGCTTCCTTGTGTAGAGAGAGGTTACCCACCTTGCCACTAGGGCACAGAAGTAACCCTACATTAGTTGTATTAAAGACATGATATTCTAGAACTGCACTGACCAAGTGCACACTGACCAGTGACCCTAGCCACTAGCCACATAGAGTTATTTAAACTTAAATTAATGAAAGTTAAATGAATTTTAAAACTCAATTATTCAGCTGCAGTATCCATATTTCAAGTGCTTTGTAGCCGCAGGCAGCTGGTGGCCGCCATACTGGACAACCCAGATACAGAACAAACACCTCCATCATCACGGGCACTTCTATTGGACAGCCCTGCTCTGGATGTATTCTTAACAAGCCAATCACCTTTCTTGTGTCATTCATGCATTCAACAAATGGTTATGGACCATTACACTATACAACACCTGCTGCTACTATGATAACATGTCAACATTAGACAATGATACTTAGAGACTTGCATGCAAAATTAAGACCTGTCTCTGCTCTATCATGTTCTAAGGCTTTGGATGATTTAAAGTACATTCATTTAGAATTCAGGATCTCAGGATACTTGCTGGCATTTCAAGGACTGCAAACAATGTAGAATCCAAACTCTGTTCATGACTCTGCTAATGCTTGAGAGAAAACGGCTCAACAACAACACACGGTACCGTTGACGCCCCCTGCCAGGTTTTGCTGGGATTGACGAATTTAGTGTTATGTTTCACTTAGGAATCCTGCTGACTGGCAGCCCTCAGGATATGCACGTGCTGGCACGTTGGTCCCACTCCCCAAATTGCCTCCCAGATTTGACACACCCTGGTGACTCAACTTGCCTTCTCGTTAGCCCAAAGCCCTTTTTTGTTTGACACATTTTCCCACTGTGGGCAGACTTTCTGCCTTAGGAGAGCTGACATCAATAGTGCTATCCCATGCAGCAAACCACTAGAGACAACACATTACTGGGGAGGGCGTACTGGGTGCTGGGAGACCTGGGAACAGTGTGTGTCTCAGTGGAGCTTACAGAAACCAGGCTGTTCAATTTATTTCTCTGCTGTTAATTTCAAGGTGCTGCTACTGCTACTTCAACTGTAATAGTGTCTACAAACAATTTGCACTTTGGAATGGCACAATCCCAGGGGGTAATTAACAAATCCAGGGAACAATCTTTTTAAAAGCCTTTAAAAGCAACAGAGACTGAGGCCACCTTCGATGAAATAGAATCACTCCACTTTCTCTGTCATTTCTGAAGATACCTGGTTGACTCCTACAGAGGTTTAGAGAGCACAGGCCCTGGGCTTTATGGAAAGTTCCTCAAGATGTGTTAATTAGAAATAAAATGCAGCATGGTTATTGGCTGCAGAGCTTTCTGAATGAAGCAGGCTCTGAAGAGGGACTAAGATTTCAAGAGTTAGAAGCCAAGTTCACAAAGGGCCACCCGAGGACTGTGAATTCCAAACATACCGTTCACCGTTCCAAGGTAGAAGACTGCGTTCACCAGCATGCCTCCTTTCCGGAAGTGGTCGCTCATGTGCTCTAACCAGTTGGCGTCCAAGCCGTTCACTGTCTGGCCATTCTTGGAGACACGGAGAGGAATGGTGACAGGGTAGTATTGCCGGCACTTCTGATGGCTTTTCGGTTTGTTGAAAAGGGTGAAGATCTCCATTTCTGTTGGGATTTGTAAAGGCAGTGGAGAGAAAAGAGGTCAACTGATGATAAAAATCTGCTTCATCGGGTTTAGTGGAATCTCTCAGGAGCCTGAATAAATGAGATGATGAATGCTGTAATCTCTGTGAGGCTGTATTGCTGCCAGATAATAAAGCCTCATTCCAAGTAGTAAGTTGAGGCTGGCTTAAAGTAACATGGACCTGAAAGGTTGGGCTTCTGATGGGGGACTTAGGTTTTTAATCTGGAATATAATGAATAGCTGTTATCTGGGATTAATGTTCACAGCTAGGTGTTTGAGAAAAGAACATAGCAGATGGTTCTAGAAAATCATACAAAGATGTGTTTTAGAAATAAAAGCAGACATATTTGGGAGAGAGTGGTCTTTGAAAAAGTAAATGTACAGAGACACATAAAAACAAAAATACTGCTCTAATTCCAGGAACCTTGTACACTCCTGAACTCACTATTTATAAACTGCAGTAGTGTTTCCTGGGGCTGAACCCATAATACTTAATCAAGTACATCAAAAATACATCATTGATATGTAAAAATAAATATGTTCCCGTAAATGAGAGTTCCTGCCTGGAGTGGCAGGTCGGTCCAAACAGCCAAGAAGGCACTAGGGATGAGGCGCCGAGCTTTCGGTTCCTTCATTTATAGCTCAGTTCTTCAGCAATCAATCATCACTGCCACCCAGCAGCTGAGCCGCGCCTGCCTACGTGCGGCTGGGCATGGGTTAGCAGTAGCAGCCTCCAGAAGCAAATACCTGGAATTTCAATCTAAGTCTGAGAGTCTATTTTTGTGCTCCTCATTTAGTCAAGCAATCAGTTGACCCAGCTTAAAAAGTCTTGCTTACACAGGCTAGTCAGGAATATGCTTTGGTTTCCAAAAATATCTTGTTAAATCATAAGAAAATCCCCACCCTTCTTTGAAACAAGAATTTAAAGGTCATAAACAATGGTTGACATTAGCAAGAAGGACAAAGCACATTCATGCTCCCTGCATGAGACACCTGAACCCACACTCTCTGATGCTGTTCCTCAAATTTCAGTATCTCACAATATTTTGTGGTATCCAAGTACTAGTTGATTTTTTTTAATTGACTCACTTTCCTTTATTTAAATACTTTTTTTTTTTTAAAAAGGAAACTTTGTTTCATGACTGTGACAGCAGTCCACTACCACTTGCCAAAAACAAGGGGTGACGATAAAGCACATTAACACCAAATATGTTCATCTAACATCTAAGATTATCTCACATAGGTCACAAAGTCTTCTCACAGCCCCATCTGAGCGAACACCAGCAGAGATCTCTAGGGACCAACACTGGGCCATATTGCTTTGTCATCAGCAATACCCGAACGAACAGCAGCCATTTTAGGCTTTCCATCCAATAGAACAACTAGGAAAGGAAGGTGCCCATCTTTGGAAGTGGCCACCTGGATTTTCAACACCAATTCTAGCCTGTTCATTATCCCCATCCCAAGTTGCTTTTATCAGCCCTCCTGCTTACTCAGGAAGCCATCTCCAGCCCGGAAGTACTTCCACACCAGAAATTAGGTCTTGGTGTATAGAGCTGGCAATCAGCAGACTAGCCTGTGACTTCAAAATACAAACTTTAGAAATGGAGTGACACAGATGAGGTTTGTAATGGAAGGAATCCAGCCATAAATTAGGGCTGGGGTGGGCAGGAGGTGAACTGGATGATCGGGTGTTTTCCAGTCCTGGGTGTCATGGGTTCAATTAAAAGCTGCAGCTACCGAGGGCAAGAGCATAAGCAAGGTTTTAGTGAGTTCCTGAGTTTATCTGGATTCCTTCTAAAGCAGACCCTGCAAGCTTTCCTGTGCAAGTAGTTTATTTGGGAAGAGATCCCAGGAAAGAGGGAAGGAGCAGGAATGGAAAACAGGGAGGAGATGGAGATGATACCAGTGAATGAATGCACTGAACAGCATGTTACCGCTGGGGCAACTAGGGCTCAATCCCAACAGGGGCCCTAAGACACAGTGTAAAACACACCTCAGATTCTCCCACCAAGAGCAAGGACAGTGGGACATTTTACTCATGAATTGAAAGTCACTCCTGAATCATTCATTCCCCAGGGCCCATTCTCTAGAATGTCAGCAGGCAGAGAGGCTAAGGAAGCTATGGGCTTAGCCAGAGCTGTGACCCCAACATGGGCCACAGCAACACTCGCTGCAACCTGCTACAATGTAAATGAATTAGGGAGAAAAAAGAAATCACAGCCTCTGCATGGGAGAAGTAGGTGGGGAATTTGGAAGTGGCTAAAGTTCAAAACTACATGGTAACACTTGATCACACAGAAGGAACTGGCACTCCGTGGCAAGACAAAAACACAACTTTCCCAAATGCGTAATGAACCAGAAAAAGGGGAAGGCCAAAGGAGAAGTGAGAATGCTGGGGGTGTAGTGGAGGAAGACAGAGACCCTCAGAAAAGGTAGATAGTGCTAACAGCTTTCCCAGCTTGATCTTCCCCAGGGGGTCAGACTGAAACCAGAGACAGAAATCAGTTTCTCAGGAAAAGGAAACAGCATTGGGACGAAGAGCCGCCAAAGCACCAGCAGCAATGAAATATTGGGAGAAACCTGATTGCACATGCGTAACCCTTGTACACTCCTCTGTCCCATCATCTCCTTGTCCCCAGTCCTTTCTCTACCCACATGGAAACCAGCCAAGAGAAACTGTCCAAAAGTGATGTCCTCTGATGTTTTAATATTCTCATTCTCCAACACACATCCTCACGTGAGCAAGCACCAAAGATTCCAAAAAGAAGCCCCATGTTTGTTTAAATGTTCTCAGCTGCTCTGTGACTCTGCCATGACCAGCTGGAAGATTTTTCCAGATATGGGACAGTGAGTCCCAAAGGGGTTGAGAACATTCTGGGAGTAGCTGAAGGACTGTACTGGCAGAGCACCCAAGGAGCATTGGGACTGTCTTCTCGTCTCTCCCTTTCCCCCACCTTGTCTCATTTAGATCCCTCCTGTTATACATGTGTTCACTGTATTAACCTCTAAGCCAACCAGAGGAGAAAGTGAGGGCAGGTTAAGGGAGCGTGGGGCCCAAGGGTAGGGGTGGCTGAGTCCTGCTGGCCTGGGAGCCTGGTCCATTCAGGCCTTGCCAGGCTACTAGGGAGTGGGGAGGAAAGAGGCAGGTGTCCAACCCTGAGGTCTGTGCCTGGGCGTGGGGACTCAGGCACAGGATGGAAGGCTGCAGTTTGCCTTCAGGTGGGGCCCCAGAGAGCCCAGGTCTTGAGGGTAAGCAGGGGACTGGCAGGCCCTGCTGTCCCAGGAGACCTGTGGTCTGGAGAGAAGAAAGAGTTTAGAGCCTGGCTGAAAAGCTGGGGCTCCAAGGGCTAGATGTGGGAGGACGAGGCAGCTGGTCGTTAGCTGCACTGGAAGGAACAAGTGGCATCACACTTGGCTGGGCAGCCCAAGCTGGGTGGGGACTGCAGGCTGCTGAGGTCATGGGCAGAAGGAACTAAGCAGAAAGGTTTGCATTGGGAAGGGAGGCAGTGGGCACCATGGTGGCGAGGCAGGCAGGAGGGTAGAAGGGCCCCAGACTGCTCCATCCAGATGCCTAGATCTGGGCAAGGCTGCTCAAGCTTTGCTCAGACTTGGCTACTAATAGCAGGGCACCTCTGGGCCAGCGTGAGGCCTGCTTGCCAGGGCAGCAGGGAAAGGCAAAGTGCAGGGAATGCTGCATGCACAAAAATCCATGGGAATCCACTTGTATGGACAACAACCACAGGCATGTGTCCCATATTTATAGGGCCTTTCACCTTCACCATCTCATGTGACTCTCCCAACCTTGATGGGAGGGGGTGGCACTGGTTCTGTGCCCAGAAGCGTTAAGCGGATCCCCCAGAAGTCATGAGCCTGTTAGCAGCACAACCAAGGGTCTTCCAAACCCCAAACTCTGGGCTCTTTCCCAAATCTAACAGAGGCCAATTTCATCAGGACACAGAAGGCAGGGGCTGGTGACCACAAGTGGGAACTCAATAGCTGTTTGTTAACGAACAGAGTGAAAGGTGAGAAAGATGGTGGCAGGTGGCAGATCTGGGAGGGGGATGCATCCTGGGGTCCAACTAACCTGAGGGAGTGGGGAGGAAGGAGCCCTAACATCAGGAAAGCCCCACCCCCAGGTTTTGGCCATTCACAATGAGCTGGCAGCCAGGGAGGGCTGCTGAATAAAATCCTCTCAGCTTGAAACATAATTGGCATCACAGGCTTGGGTTTCAGGCTGACATTTCTAAGCCTTTAAGTGAGGAGGTTCAGGGTAGGAAGGGCAGTGCTTAGAAGACTTATTTTGGTGACAGTGAGAATGATTAGAATTTTCGTGAACCTGTCTAGCCTCCTGGTTTCTCTGATGGAAGTTGTGGCAACGGAGATGCTGAGGCAGTCCCTGCACAGGCTCAGGTGATCATGGCACAGCATGGACCTCCAACCAAAAGGAAACTCCCCAAGCTCAGGAAATAAAAGTCAGTGAGCAGGAAGAGGAACACACGACACACGGCGGGCCTCCCCCAGAACCTACAGGGGCAAGGAGGCGTGACGGCTGCGCAGAGCCCGCAGAGATGGGGAGAGACGTCCTGCCCCTGCTTCCGCACAGAGAATCCACTGGAAAGTCCTGTCTGAGCAGGCACTGCCTAGATTCCTCTCCCCAAGGCCTCCTCTAAAGGAAATAAATTAACTGAGGAGAAGGAGGGAAGAGGAGGGAGACTCCCTCTGGATTTTTTTTTAATTGTCTTGCTGTGATTGCCTATTTAAGCCCACCTGGCAGAAGAGGAGTAAAAACACTTCACCCTCGTTAGGGGGCCCCGAGAGAAGGCAAGCTGGGAGCTGAGCAGGCGGTGGGGAGGGGTGCCTGGGGGGCACCGTGTGTGCCTGTGGGGGAGTGATGGGGAGTGGACTTCCCAGGAGAGAGATTGGGAGAGACGCCGGGGGTCAGGTGAGGGTCACAACCCGTGGGGACAGGGTCCCTGGACGTTCAGCCTTCAGGGAGGCCAAATGCTCAAGCTGTGATAAAGAAATTTAACTGTATAGAGGTATAAAAGGTGACGCTCCCTATTTGTAAAATGGACATAGTAATAGCATCTTCTGCCATAAAGCTTTTGTGAGGAGTAACTGAGATAACACAAGGAGGACACAGAATAGTGCACTTGGAGGGTGACTGCCATCGTGACCAGTGAAAGGCCTATATGTGAAATGATCCCTGTATGAAAAACCCAAAGGCTCATTTATTCCACCAAAGGAGGAGAAAGGGATACAGTGAGCTGCCTAAATTCCAGAGATTTGCAGCCCGAGCAGAGAGATAAAGGGACTGCTTTATGTGTAGAGACAGGCAGTGTCTACCTGCCTAGGGAGACTGGGCTGGAAGGAGGCTTTAATCCCTTTTCCTGGCCTGCCCCTGCAGACTGAAATTCTCATCCATTGGTGGGCTGAACACCTCCAGAAACACATGCATTCACCCATTCCTCCCCAGCAGGGTCTGTTTCTCCAGGAGAGAACAGGGACTTGGGTGATGGGATTGGGGCCAAAATGCTTTGGGTGTCAATTTTTCTGTGTGTTCAGCCATCAGGCGAGATTCTGGGTGAGGGAGGTGAGTGGCCACAGGGTAGCAGGAAGATCCTGGGCACCTGGGGAGGTTCCAGTGAATAATCCTCTCACAGAAGGCAGGAAGTCTGGAAGGAGTCTCGGAGGAAGGTGGGCTCTGGAACACAGGAAGGATCTGAAAACTCCTGAGGAAACCTCAGTAGTAAATGCCTCCTTTCTCAAAGCCAAGATTCCATGAGAGGTAGAGGTCAAGCGTCAGGACTACGAGCCTGTACCCCAGTAATAGCAGCTCATACTCATGAGTCAAACAGTGCTGAGTGCTTTAAATGTACATCTTTAACCTTTCCATGAGAAATTATCGTTCTATCCCTATTTCACAGAGTGGGAAACTGAGGCATGGAAGGCAGGCTAGAATGTAAACAGATGCTAGATTCTTGAGCACCATGCTCCCCACCTCTCCGTCACTCCTGCCCTTTCTCCTGGGGGCCTCTGCCTGGCCTGGCCCTCGCCCTCCCACAGTCCTGGACTTAGAGAAGGACTCCAGTTAGGTCCATCTTCCCGCCCAGGATTCAGAGCACACACATCCAGCCCAACCTCCATGGGAAGATGGAGGTTTCTGGACTAAGACCTGGGTGTTCATGAGGAGGACACACTGGGCTTAAATGCATGTTCAGCTACTCCATGAGGGCAGCAGGTATCTGCCTCAAACAGCAAAAAATCACACAAAGAGCTCTACTTCAGTGCATAGTAAGAAGGCTCAATGCCTTGATTAAATAGTCTTACTATATCACAGCACTGAGGCAGCTCCAATGTCTCCCTCTAAGTCAACTTTGCAAGTAAGCCCCTGGAATTAACCATCTCATAATTTTCTTCTCAAGAAGTTCTGATGTAACAAAAGAGACTGTTTCCCCTTCTTGAAGCAGCACCTGTTCATTATCACATTAAGAGGCTAATTTCAAGAATTAGTAAATAAATGATAATAACAATATTAACCTGGGAGATCAGCCAGAAAGTCCTAAACAGAAAGCCCTCCTAAGCCCTGGGGGTCTTCTGTCAGTCTTTATACCTGTTCGCCTTCCAAAGGCTAGAAGGTGCCACAAGGCTCATGCAAGTACCTTGCTCTCAGGAAATGACTGGATGCTAGATTTCCTGGAGAAAGGGGGAAGTGTGGATGGTAGATTTCCTGAAGAAAGTAGAGAAAAAAGGCAATACAGAGAAACAGAGGGAAACTTTGCTCCCTGTAAATCTTGTTAAGGACCTCAGTAAATCTTATTATTCTATCACACAGGAAAGACCAAGCAGAGAGGCGTGAAGGGATGGTGGGTAAGTCCACCTGGATTCATATGCCCGAACTGCCTATTTCCAGACTGGGCAACAGATTTCCCCTCTAAACCCCGGTTTGCTCAGCTGTAAAATGTCTTGCTTTAGGCAGGTATTTTAACAAGTGGTGTGTAGGTTTTCATTGGTGCCTGGCAGGCTGACACTTCCTGTGTGAAAGCTGGATAATTCAAGGGCAATTTCGAGAGCACAGGAGATAAAAGAACTCACAGTCTAGAATCCACTTCAAACGCGACATTTTGGAGCAAACTGTAAGTCAATTTCATGTGGTTCTGTACTCCCCAGAAGTCACAACTTCAGTAAGTAAACAGTCAGGTGGCACAGATAACTGCTTGATAAAGTGTCTCCTGTTTGATGGACTGCTGTCTCTACACTCTAATTCCATTCCTTTTTCTCTGAGATACCATGGGGATTAATGAAAAGCTGTTAACTGCTCTTTAAGCGGGTCAAAACTCCCAGTGCTGACATACTTACTCCCTGAGAGTGGCTCTTCATGCACCTCCAAGGGGTCGCTCTCCAGTCCATCCAGTGTCTTGCTCACCCCCCGTGGTGAAAGTTCTCCACCATCTGCCTCTCCGGAGGGTGAGCTGGGCTGCTCGGCGATGGGCACCTCCCCTCTGGGGCTTGAGCTGGACTCTGGGCTTTGATTTCCCCCAGCCAGAGCACCGCACATGTCCCCAGTCCCCGGCTTCTCATTCTCCAGTGACGCGTGATCCCCACGTGCGGTTTTTGCATCTCTGGCATCCTCGGTGCTGTTGGCAGTAGACACCGGAGCGCTGCTGCCTGCTGAATTCACAGGGGAATGGTACTGAGGTATAACACCAACGAATTTCAGGCCCTGGCTTGCAGCCTCCTGGATCTGTGAGGCAAACAAAAGGAAGGGAACCAAGTGAATGGAATGGTCTATCAGAGGGACATGTGCAGCGTGCAGAGTGCCTCCCCGAGGCCTGCGAGGCTATTTCAGGGGCACGGGAAGACTTCCAAGCTGGCAGGAGCCCCATGTCCTCGGGGCACCCGCCCCCACACCCTAGTCTGAAGAAGATAGTTTTTTTTGTTTGTTTAACTATGTTGTCTGATGGATAGATAAAGCATTTGGCTTTGAAGGGTTGAAATCACACTTTGAAACACTGCATTAGTCCTTATTAACATTTTTTTAAAGAGACTGGAAAAAGTTCTAAACAAAGAGTTTGAAAGAGGAAGTTCGTTTTGTTAAGAGTTTGGTTTTTTTTGTTGTTGTTGTTACTTTTTTTCAGATGAATCACTGACTTCCTGCTCATCAGACTACTGTATAACTACAGCTTGTCTATATAACCATATACAAATAACAGATGGCATTTTATGGCCCAAAGAGCTTCCTTTTTGGACAATAGTTTTGGCAGAGAAGGGCAGAGGTGGGAAAATCACCCCGTGCCAAGGCTGTGGGCACATCCTCCCCGAGATGTACCATCTGATGGACACCTTGCTCCCTGGTGCTCTCAGGCTTAGGGAAGGTCAAAGGAGCCCACAGATCATGCCCAGCCTACAGACTGACTCTTGGCTCTCCAAGTCCTGGTCCACACCATCCAGCAGCGAGGTGATGGTTCCTTCTCACTCCCTGTACCAACGGGATGGGGGATGAACACCCACCCGGAGTACCGAGGTACTTGAACTCTCCCTTTCCCTAAAAAATAGCCCAGGGCAACTGGATTGAGTGTAAGTCATAAGTTTGAAAGAAAATTGGAAAATAATAACCTAATAAAATAAAGCAAGAGCCAGCTAAAGCCAGAAGGTAGACTTTAGGGGACTTTCCAGGCAAGGATGCTTAAGTCATTTTACAAATAAATAAGGCGGTGCAGACCTCAGCGCTGTCTAAGTCTTAGTCACCAAGCCCTAAGCAGATGACCTCAGAAAATCTTGAGGCCTCTACAGTGATAATCTACCCTCATTCGAGAGTCAGCTTTGCCAGCATGGAGCTATTCTCTCTGAAGGAGAAGCAGCCCTGAAAGCTCTCCTCGGAAGAACCACCCTGACATTAAATGGAAAGTCATTTTTGTTCCACACTGCACAACCTGGAAAACTGCAGTTGCAAATGCGCAGTCTGGTCTTTCTTTAAATCCTAGCCTGCGCTAGACATAAAATAACAATAGTACTAATTACTGCCTATGGTATAGACCTACTATGTCTAGACATTGAGCTAGGCATTTTACATAAGTTAAAACAACAAACCGTTTCATCCTTCAGTGAGGCTGCCTGGTATCACTGTCTCCATTTCAGATGAGGACACTGGGGCGCAGAGACATTAAAGTCATAAAACAAGCAGTGAGTGCAAAGCCGGGATGCAAAACCAGGTCTGGACGGGGCCAAAGTTCATTCTTTTAATCAAAAGACTCAGTGGACACATGTCAAGGCATCAACTACATACATGTCTACAGGCATGTATGTGTCCACTCATATACTCAGAGTTGGCTCAATACACTCTTCAAAAGTTAAAAAACAAAACAAAAAAATCTTAAAGCCATTCATTCCATTCTGAAAATTTCTTTTTTCCCTCATTAATCTATGATATCCACCTATTTTAAAAATCATTCTATAAAGCTCCTAAAAGAAGGCACAGCAACACAAATTTTAAAAGAAAATAGTGGGAAAATAATTATACCAAAGAACTTTGGAGGCTGAAGAAAGCCACCATATGCAAAGCATACTTCTGAGCTTTCTGGCAACATATGCCAAAAGAGAAAGGCAATGGATTTTACGGCCCTCGAATGAAAGAGGAGACACCTGCACTAGCTTCTGCTACTACTCTCTTACTGCAGAGGAAACAACTATGACTACTGAAACATTTTAATAACTGCTTCCATGGAGGGCTCAACCACAGGCCAGTCTCAACCAGAGTCATGGAAATAGCATGAAGTTTAAAGGCTTTTGGAAAGGCCTGACATGGAGCCCCAGATATGTGACTCACTGTCTTGGGGAACCAGACTAGATTATATAAACTTTCTGTGCCTCAGTTTTCTCATGTATAAAATGAGTGAAAACACACTTATTTTTCAGTTGCACTGAGGCTTAGTTTAGACATTATATATGGCAAGTGCGCCAAAGGATGGGGCAC